>NC_134540.1:119983118-120306118 GCF_050624435.1 Tenrec ecaudatus
ACTCTCTTTTATACACGTGTGTCTGTGGGTTTTAATATCTAAAGTGCACAGATTAACATATTCCCATAGCGGAGTGAACCTCCCTTCCGTCATGTCTATAGGTATTTCTCCTTCCTATGGGCATCTGGACAGTAATTCACCTGGGGAACGTCTGTTAAACCAGGACAATGGTGCTTCCCCAGGTTCTGGGATGAGGGGCCAGGACATTGGTTACCTTTATAAAAGTCTCCTGACACGTCCTAGTGATGTCAGTTTCTGGGATCATAGAGGCTTCCTCTTCCTCGCTTGGTCTTGTTGGTAGATGCTATCCAGTTGGTCTGCTTCAAAGCAACCCCAATGTACAGGACACGGAATGGCTTGCCAGTCCTGGGCCACCCTTATATCTTTCTGATGTTTGAACCCATCTTTGCAGCCCCCATGGCCATGCATCGTGCAAACGGCCTGGCTCTTTGTCACTGGCCCTCCCCTTTAATCTGACCAGAAGGGTTTGTCATCAGGCCCTCTCTCTGACAAGATTCTGCCTTGCTTTACTAGTCCTCCACTACCTGACAGTGTTTCCATGATTAGCATAAGATTTTCATTGGTGTATTTCGTCATCCTCAGTGTGTCATTAATCTAGAAACCCTGCTGTGTGCTTTGCCCTTTACATGACATTGCTGGCATTGGAAATAGCTGGGACCTGCACTCTGACCTTCCTTTCTGTACAAAGCTACAAATGGACATATTTTAAACAGGTCACAGTTTATCACCGGCCCATGTACCACCCTTGGAGCAGCATTGGGGTAGATAATAAATCATGAGTTGTCCTGCACAAGGAGATGGAGCCCTCGTGTCTGAGTAGTTACAAACACCAGCCGCTCCAGGCGCACAAAAGGCGCTTTTAATTCCTGTAAAGGGTTAACAACCTCCGAAAACCAGATGGGCTGTTCTTTCCACCTACAGCCACCATCACAGCATGTGTTTGTTAAGATGGAGAGGACATTGTGGATTGGGGTGGGACATATGGGCTAATGTTGGACTTGTAGACTTTGGCTGCATTGGTATGGGATTTTTTTCTCCATGTGCATTTTCCCTTCATCCAAAGCTCTCTTTTGTACATTTCAGTTTCTGTGGATTTATTTCTCTAATGTACTCAGACTAAAACAACTAATATAAGAAAAGGCAGGACACAAGTAAGCACCCGTTTCCATTTGGGAAAAACACTAAACAGTGAAAAGTTATTTTCCTCCATGCCACCTCTGGTTGGCACAAACTGTTAAGTGCTCAATTCGTAACTAAAACGATCATCTGAACCCATATGGTGGTACTTCAGAAGACAGACCTGGTGGTCTGATTTTCAACCCACACACAGCCTTGTAGCCCTTATCTCACACGGTTCAGTTTGGCTCTGCACACCTGATAGTTCCATGACTTGGAATCTACCCCACAGTAACTGTTTGGATGAAAATTACTCAGTCCTGTGTTATGAGAGGCCACATCCAGACGATTCTGTCATGAGGCAGTCCTGACCGAAGTCAAATACCTCATGATTCTTGCTTTGCTTTTCTTATTTTTTTCCACAGGTAGTTAAAAGACTTTATTAAGAAGGCTTTGAAGTCAAAAGTAACACTCTTGATAGAATTTTCTTTCATCCTTTACGTCGGCTCTGCAAATATATAATCAGTGATTCAGCTGTAAGATCAAAGATCTGTTAATTTATTTAAATGAAAATACATTTTGGTTCTTAAAATTGATTCCATAAAGTACATATTTCCCTATAAATCCCCTACTTATACAAAAGAGGTAAAAAATAAAAACAAACATAAAATATTAATTCCCCAACAATACAGTAACTGAGCAGCTTTTTAAAAATTGTGAAAAACTGACAAGAGAAACCAATGTTTTGTGTCTGTGTTAATATTTTAAAAAAGTGATAATCTTAGGATGGGGGAATCCTACCCGCTGGCTTTACATATCTCACCGTCATCAGTCTGTGGGCCTTGAATACATTGGATATAAACTTACAGCTACAACGGCATCAGAGGTGTGTGTTATAGCATGAGTGCATGCTACTTATGGTAAACTTTCTAAAAAAAAGAAAGAGAGGCAGATGGTCATAATGCAGCTCATCATAACTATAATTCAGCACAACTCAGAGATTGTGTTTTCTGGGTCTTTGAACTGATATGAGCCAATTGAGTTGTGGGCTGATGAACTGAATGTGATATTGACCTGTTTTTTAAAAGCTTGAATGATCTGGAAGGCTAAATGGAATGGGGAAAAGTATGGTTTCAATCCTTGGAATAGTGATTTGGGGACCTTTCAGGAACCTGTTTCATGACAACAATTTACTTCCAACACTGTGGATAGTGACACACATTCAATGAAGCAAGTGCTTGGCTGCCAACCTTGAGCCGGCTCTATTACTGCCTACTCAGCCTATCCAGACATTTCCTTGCAAACTGGCATTATTTTTGTTAGCCAAATAAGTTTCTAATGGCTTATTTTTTCATTTTCCATAAACACACATTATTTAATAACAAATTTGTTTTTGATCTCCACAAATGAAAAGGTGGTTATAAAGTATAAACACCAGGGTTATTGAGTAAAGGGCACTGCAGAACAAAGCGTACTGGGAACTTCAGAAGCCTAGGGATTTGGGTGGAAACACTGCTTGAGGCACACTGAGACACCGCTTGAGGTGGAATAGCCCTCATGCAGACCTACGGAGTGTGATATCTCGGCAGTGAGCCCTCCTACTCAGTCACTATCACCGACTCCTCAGAACTGTTTTGGAGTCAGGGGAGACTGCATATAAAGTCCCCAGAAAAGATCAGTGTCCAGGCTGGAGTCTGAAGGCATCAATATATTAAAGATACTTGCTTCTCTTTGCATCACTTTTATCCCTATCATTCTTCTCATGCAGCCAAAACTCAGTCCCCGGCAGATGGCAACTATAGTAACCACACTGTTCAGTCTGACTTCTACCTTAGGGCACATAGACCATCTGAATAAACAATTTGATTCTGTGTCCCTATCCCTCTCATAGTCAAAGCTTCAGCCAGCACCGGACCTTAAACCTGCAGACTAAGAGTTTGTCAAAAGTCTAGAAAGAGCAGTCAATAACCTGGTAACCTAGCCTGCAGAAGAGAAGACACAGAATCAAAAGCTACAATTAAAAAAAAAAAAAAAAGCTCCAGGTGGGTGTCATTCAGACAACCGATTCCAATGAAAACACTTGAGCTTCTCACAGTGTAAAATTGCTTTTACTTCCATGCTATTGTAATTCAACCAGTTTCCCATATCTCACCTCCAAAAGTAACTCCAGCAGATTCAAGTATATTAAGGAAGAGGCAATTATTCTGGTGTTTCCCCTGCACCGATTATGGAGCCTCAAACAGTTTTACTCTTCTCAGCTCATGCCTTAGATTTTCAACTACTTGAATGTTAAGGAAATCCTAAAATGTCGCGTTAAACAGGCTGCCTTCTGAGTTGCCTCACCCAGATTTATGTTTTTCATAAATCTAGAGTGCCTCAATATGGGTTTTGTGGAGGGTCAAAGAGCATTATCATTTCCCATCATCAGTTGTTGATGGGAAATTTTACATCCTGCAGGTTCCCATATACAATAATTACATTAAACAATGGAGCTTGTTGTATCTTCCTGTTTTTCACAACAGGTTATGGTCACTGATATTGTTAGCTTATCATGCCAAATGTCCAAGATGCCCAGGTGGTGTTAATTGAAGGGCGGAATGATTCAGGCATTGGTCACTTTAGCTTTGCAAGTTCTTGATCATTTTGATTTTGAAATTCAGTATAGTGAGATGATGCCTTAGCCAGTTAGACGCTACTGCTTCCAAGCCTCACGTACAATCAGAAATATCTGAGCAGAAGCCACATTATCTACGTGAAACAGCTTTGGGTGCTTCACAGCTATATGCAGATGCCCACCAAATATGAGATTATTTTGCTTTCTCTGACTTGGCTTTTACTAGCCGTCAGCCTCATTCCATCTCTTTTGTAGATGGTTGAAGACTGTGTGGATTCTGGGAGGCCTTTGGGATAATGGTTGGCTTATGAGATTAAAAAGATCTTTTAGGGACGTTTTCTTGATGTGCATTTAATATTTAATTACAACTCTCTTTTATACACGTGTGTCTGTGGGTTTCAACATCTAAAGTGCACAGATTAACATATTCCCATAGCGGAGTGAACCTCCCTTCCGTCATGTCTATAGGTATTTCTCCTTCCTATGGGCATCTGGACAGTAATTCACCTGGGGAACGTCTGTTAAACCAGGACAATGGTGCTTCCCCAGGTTCTGGGATGAGGGGCCAGGCCATTGGTTACCTTTATAAAAGTCTCCTGACACGTCCTAGTGATGTCAGTTTCTGGGATCATAGAGGCTTCCTCTTCCTCGCTTGGTCTTGTTGGTAGATGCTATCCAGTTGGTCTGCTTCAAAGCAACCCCAATGTACAGGACACGGAATGGCTTGCCAGTCCTGGGCCACCCTTATATCTTTCTGATGTTTGAACCCATCTTTGCAGCCCCCATGGCCATGCATCGTGCAAACGGCCTGGCTCTTTGTCACTGGCCCTCCCCTTTAATCTGACCAGAAAGGTTTGTCATCAGGCCCTCTGTCTGACAAGATTCTGCCTTGCTTTACTAGTCCTCCACTACCTGACAGTGTTTCCATGATTAGCATAAGATTTTCATTGGTGTATTTCGTCATCCTCAGTGTGTCATTAATCTAGAAACCCTGCTGTGTGCTTTGCCCTTTACATGACATTGCTGGCATTGGAAATAGCTGGGACCTGCACTCTGACCTTCCTTTCTGTACAAAGCTACAAATGGACATATTTTAAACAGGTCACAGTTTATCACCGGCCCATGTACCACCCTTGGAGCAGCATTGGGGTAGATAATAAATCATGAGTTGTCCTGCACAAGGAGATGGAGCCCTCGTGTCTGAGTAGTTACAAACACCAGCCGCTCCAGGCGCACAAAAGGCGCTTTTAATTCCTGTAAAGGGTTAACAACCTCCGAAAACCAGATGGGCTGTTCTTTCCACCTACAGCCACCATCACAGCATGTGTTTGTTAAGATGGAGAGGACATTGTGGATTGGGGTGGGACATATGGGCTAATGTTGGACTTGTAGACTTTGGCTGCATTGGTATGGGATTTTTTTCTCCATGTGCATTTTCCCTTTATCCAAAGCTCTCTTTTGTACATTTCAGTTTCTGTGGATTTATTTCTCTAATGTACTCAGACTAAAACAACTAATATAAGAAAAGGCAGGACACAAGTAAGCACCCGTTTCCATTTGGGAAAAACACTAAACAGTGAAAAGTTATTTTCCTCCATGCCACCTCTGGTTGGCACAAACTGTTAAGTGCTCAATTCGTAACTAAAACGATCATCTGAACCCATATGGTGGTACTTCAGAAGACAGACCTGGTGGTCTGATTTTCAACCCACACACAGCCTTGTAGCCCTTATCTCACACGGTTCAGTTTGGCTCTGCACACCTGATAGTTCCATGACTTGGAATCTACCCCACAGTAACTGTTTGGATGAAAATTACTCAGTCCTGTGTTATGAGAGGCCACATCCAGACGATTCTGTCATGAGGCAGTCCTGACCGAAGTCAAATACCTCATGATTCTTGCTTTGCTTTTCTTATTTTTTTCCACAGGTAGTTAAAAGTCTTTATTAAGAAGGCTTTGAAGTCAAAAGTAACACTCTTGATAGAATTTTCTTTCATCCTTTACGTCGGCTCTGCAAATATAAAATCAGTGATTCAGCTGTAAGATCAAAGATCTGTTAATTTATTTAAATGAAAATACATTTTGGTTCTTAAAATTGATTCCATAAAGTACATATTTCCCTATAAATCCCCTACTTATACAAAAGAGGTAAAAAATAAAAACAAACATAAAATATTAATTCCCCAACAATACAGTAACTGAGCAGCTTTTTAAAAATTGTGAAAAACTAACAAGAGAAACCAATGTTTTGTGTCTGTGTTAATATTTTTAAAAAGTGATAATCTTAGGATGGGGGAATCCTACCCGCTGGCTTTACATATCTCACCGTCATCAGTCTGTGGGCCTTGAATACATTGGATATAAACTTACAGCTACAACGGCATCAGAGGTGTGTGTTATAGCATGAGTGCATGCTACTTATGGTAAACTTTCTAAAAAAAAGAAAGAGAGGCAGATGGTCATAATGCAGCTCATCATAACTATAATTCAGCACAACTCAGAGATTGTGTTTTCTGGGTCTTTGAACTGATATGAGCCAATTGAGTTGTGGGCTGATGAACTGAATGTGATATTGACCTGTTTTTTAAAAGCTTGAATGATCTGGAAGGCTAAATGGAATGGGGAAAAGTATGGTTTCAATCCTTGGAATAGTGATTTGGGGACCTTTCAGGAACCTGTTTCATGACAACAATTTACTTCCAACACTGTGGATAGTGACACACATTCAATGAAGCAAGTGCTTGGCTGCCAACCTTGAGCCGGCTCTATTACTGCCTACTCAGCCTATCCAGACATTTCCTTGCAAACTGGCATTATTTTTGTTAGCCAAATAAGTTTCTAATGGCTTATTTTTTCATTTTCCATAAACACACATTATTTAATAACAAATTTGTTTTTGATCTCCACAAATGAAAAGGTGGTTATAAAGTATAAACACCAGGGTTATTGAGTAAAGGGCACTGCAGAACAAAGCGTACTGGGAACTTCAGAAGCCTAGGGATTTGGGTGGAAACACTGCTTGAGGCACACTGAGACACCGCTTGAGTTGGAATAGCCCTCATGCAGACCTACGGAGTGTGATATCTCGGCAGTGAGCCCTCCTACTCAGTCACTATCACCGACTCCTCAGAAGTGTTTTGGAGTCAGGGGAGACTGCATATAAAGTCCCCAGAAAAGATCAGTGTCCAGGCTGGAGTCTGAAGGCATCAATATATTAAAGATACTTGCTTCTCTTTGCATCACTTTTATCCCTATCATTCTTCTCATGCAGCCAAAACTCAGTCCCCGGCAGATGGCAACTATAGTAACCACACTGTTCAGTCTGACTTCTACGTTAGGGCACATAGACCATCTGAATAAACAATTTGATTCTGTGTCCCTATCCCTCTCATAGTCAAAGCTTCAGCCAGCACCGGACCTTAAACCTGCAGACTAAGAGTTTGTCAAAAGTCTAGAAAGAGCAGTCAATAACCTGGTAACCTAGCCTGCAGAAGAGAAGACACAGAATCAAAAGCTACAATTAAAAAAAAAAAAAAAAGCTCCAGGTGGGTGTCATTCAGAAAACCGATTCCAATGAAAACACTTGAGCTTCTCACAGTGTAAAATTGCTTTTACTTCCATGCTATTGTAATTCAACCAGTTTCCCATATCTCACCTCCAAAAGTAACTCCAGCAGATTCAAGTATATTAAGGAAGAGGCAATTATTCTGGTGTTTCCCCTGCACCGATTATGGAGCCTCAAACAGTTTTACTCTTCTCAGCTCATGCCTTAGATTTTCAACTACTTGAATGTTAAGGAAATCCTAAAATGTCGCGTTAAACAGGCTGCCTTCTGAGTTGCCTCACCCAGATTTATGTTTTTCATAAATCTAGAGTGCCTCAATATGGGTTTTGTGGAGGGTCAAAGAGCATTATCATTTCCCATCATCAGTTGTTGATGGGAAATTTTACATCCTGCAGGTTCCCATATACAATAATTACATTAAACAATGGAGCTTGTTGTATCTTCCTGTTTTTCACAACAGGTTATGGTCACTGATATTGTTAGCTTATCATGCCAAATGTCCAAGATGCCCAGGTGGTGTTAATTGAAGGGCGGAATGATTCAGGCATTGGTCACTTTAGCTTTGCAAGTTCTTGATCATTTTGATTTTGAAATTCAGTATAGTGAGATGATGCCTTAGCCAGTTAGACGCTACTGCTTCCAAGCCTCACGTACACTCAGAAATATCTGAGCAGAAGCCACATTATCTACGTGAAACAGCTTTGGGTGCTTCACAGCTATATGCAGATGCCCACCAAATATGAGATTATTTTGCTTTCTCTGACTTGGCTTTTACTAGCCGTCAGCCTCATTCCATCTCTTTTGTAGATGGTTGAAGACTGTGTGGATTCTGGGAGGCCTTTGGGATAATGGTGGGCTTATGAGATTAAAAAGATCTTTTAGGGACGTTTTCTTGATGTGCATTTAATATTTGATTACAACTCTCTTTTATACACGTGTGTCTGTGGGTTTCAATATCTAAAGTGCAGAGATTAACACATTCCCATAGCGGAGTGAACCTCCCTTCCGTCATGTCTATAGGTATTTCTCCTTCCTATGGGCATCTGGACAGTAATTCACCTGGGGAACGTCTGTTAAACCAGGACAATGGTGCTTCCCCAGGTTCTGGGATGAGGGGCCAGGCCATTGGTTACCTTTATAAAAGTCTCCTGACACGTCCTAGTGATGTCAGTTTCTGGGATCATAGAGGCTTCCTCTTCCTCGCTTGGTCTTGTTGGTAGATGCTATCCAGTTGGTCTGCTTCAAAGCAACCCCAATGTACAGGACACGGAATGGCTTGCCAGTCCTGGGCCACCCTTATATCTTTCTGATGTTTGAACCCATCTTTGCAGCCCCCATGGCCATGCATCGTGCAAACGGCCTGGCTCTTTGTCACTGGCCCTCCCCTTTAATCTGACCAGAAGGGTTCGTCATCAGGCCCTCTCTCTGACAAGATTCTGCCTTGCTTTACTAGTCCTCCACTACCTGACAGTGTTTCCATGATTAGCATAAGATTTTCATTGGTGTATTTCGTCATCCTCAGTGTGTCATTAGTCTAGAAACCCTGCTGTGTGCTTTGCCCTTTACATGACATTGCTGGCATTGGAAATAGCTGGGACCTGCACTCTGACCTTGCTTTCTGTACCTAGCTACAAATGGACATATTTTAAACAGGTCACAGTTTATCACCGGCCCATGTACCACCCTTGGAGCAGCATTGGGGTAGATAATAAATCACGAGTAGTCCTGCACAAGGAGATGGAGCCCTCGTGTCTGAGTAGTTACAAACACCAGCCGCTCCAGGCGCACAAAAGGCGCTTTTAATTCCCGTAAAGGGTTAGCATCCTGAGAAAACCAGATGGGCTGTTCTTTCCACCTGCAGCCACCATCACAGCATGTGTTTGTTAAGATGGAGAGGACATTGTGGATTGGGGTGGGACATATGGGCTAATGTTGGACTTGTAGACTTTGGCTGCATTGGTATGGGATTTTTTTCTCCATGTGCATTTTCCCTTTATCCAAAGCTCTCTTTTGTACATTTCAGTTTCTGTGGATTTATTTCTCTAATGTACTCAGACTAAAACAACTAATATAAGAAAAGGCAGGACACAAGTAAGCACCCGTTTCCATTTGGGAAAAACACTAAACAGTGAAAAGTTATTTTCCTCCATGCCACCTCTGGTTGGCACAAACTGTTAAGTGCTCAATTCGTAACTAAAACGATCATCTGAACCCATATGGTGGTACTTCAGAAGACAGACCTGGTGGTCTGATTTTCAACCCACACACAGCCTTGTAGCCCTTATCTCACACGGTTCAGTTTGGCTCTGCACACCTGGTAGTTCCATGACTTGGAATCTACCCCACAGTAACTGTTTGGATGAAAATTACTCAGTCCTGTGTTATGAGAGGCCACATCCAGACGATTTTGTCATGAGGCAGGCCTGACCGAAGTGAAATACCTCATGATTCTTGCTTTGCTTTTCTTATTTTTTTCCACAGGTAGTTAAAAGACTTTATTAAGAAGGCTTTGAAGTCAAAAGTAACACTATTGATAGAATTGTCTTTCATCCTTTAAGTCGGCTCTGCAAATATATATTCAGTGATTCAGCTGTAAGATCAAAGATCTGTTAATTTATTTAAATGAAAATACATTTTGGTTCTTAAAATTGATTCCATAAAGTACATATTTCCCTATAAATCCCCTACTTATACAAAAGAGGTAAAAAATAAAAACAAACACAAAATATGAATTCCCCAACAATACAGTAACTGAGCAGCTTTTTAAAAATTGTGAAAAACTAACAAGAGAAACCAATGTTTTGTGTCTGTGTTAATATTTTAAAAAAGTGATAATCTTAGGGTGGGGGAATCCTAACCACTGGCTTTACATATCTCACCGTCATCAGTCTGTGGGCCTTGAATACATTGGATATAAACTTACAGCTACAACGGCATCAGAGGTGTGTTATAGCATCAGTGCATGCTACTTATGGTAAACTTTCTAAAAAAAAGAAAGAGAGGCAGATGGTCATAATGCAGCTCATCATAACTATAATTCAGCACAACTCAGAGATTGTGTTTTCTGGGTCTTTGAACTGATATGAGCCAATTGAGTTGTGGGCTGATGAAGTGAATGTGAAATTGACCTGTTTTTTAAAAGCTTGAATGATCTGGAAGGCTAAATGGAATGGGGAAAAGTATGGTTTCAATCCTTGGAATAGTGATTTGGGGACCTTTCAGGAACCTGTTTCATGACAACAATTTACTTCCAACACTGTGGATAGTGAAACACATTCAATGAAACAAGTGATTTGCTGCCAACCTTGAGCCGGCTCTATTACTGCCTACTCAGCCTATCCAGACATTTCCTTGCAAACTGGCATTATTTTTGTTAGCCAAATAAGTTTCTAATGGCTTATTTTTTCATTTTCCATAAACACACATTATTTAATAACAAATTTGTTTTTGATCTCCACAAATGAAAAGGTGGTTATAAAGTATAAACACCAGGGTTATTGAGTAAAGGGCACTGCAGAACAAAGCGTACTGGGAACTTCAGAAGCCTAGGGATTTGGGTGGAAACACTGCTTGAGGCACACTGAGACACCGCTTGAGGTGGAATAGCCCTCATGCAGACCTACGGAGTGTGATATCTCGGCAGTGAGCCCTCCTACTCAGTCACTATCACCGACTCCTCAGAACTGTTTTGGAGTCAGGGGAGACTGCATATAAAGTCCCCAGAAAAGATCAGTGTCCAGGCTGGAGTCTGAAGGCATCAATATATTAAAGATACTTGCTTCTCTTTGCATCACTTTTATCCCTATCATTCTTCTCATGCAGCCAAAACTCAGTTCCCGGCAGATGGCAACTATAGTAACCACACTGTTCTGTCTGACTTCTACGTTAGGACACATAGACCATTTGAATAAACAATTTGATTCTGTGTCCCTATCCCTCTCATAGTCAAAGCTTCAGCCAGCACCGGACCTTCAACCTGCAGAGTAAGAATTTGTCAAAAGTCTAGAAAGAGCAGTCAATAACCTGGTAACCTAGCCTGCAGAAGAGAAGACACAGAATCAAAAGCTACAACTTAAAAAAAATAATAAAAGCTCCAGGTGGGTGTCATTCAGACAACCGATTCCAATGAAAACACTTGAGCTTCTCACAGTGTAAAATTGCTTTTACTTCCATGCTATTGTAATTCAAACAGTTTCCCATATCTCACCTCCAAAATAACTCCAGCAGATTCAGTATATTAAGGAAGAGGCAATTATTCTGGTGTTTCCCCTGCACCGATTATGGAGCCTCAAACAGTTTTACTCTTCTCAGCTCATGCCTTAGATTTTCAACTACTTGAATGTGAAGGAAATCCTAAAATGTCGCGTTAAACAGGCTGCCTTCTGAGTTGCCTCACCCAGATTTATGTTTTTCATAAATCTAGAATGCCTCAATATGGGTTTTGTGGGGGGGTCAAAGAGCATTATCATTTCCCATCATCAGTTGTTGATGGGAAATTTTACATCCTGCAGGTTCCCATATACAATAATTACATTAAACAATGGAGCTTGTTGTATCTTCTTGTTTTTCACAACAGGTTATGGTCACTGATATTGTTAGCTTATCATGCCAAATGTCCAAGATGCCCAGGTGGTGTTAATTGAAGGGCGGAATGATTCAGGCATTGGTCACTTCAGCTTTGCAAGTTCTTGAGCATCTTGATTTTGAAATTCAGTATAGTGAGATGATGCCTTAGCCAGTTAAACGCTACTGCTTCCAAGCCTCACGTACACTCAGAAATATCTGAGCAGAAGCCACATTATCTACGTGAAACAGCTTTGGGTGCTTCACAGCTATATGCAGATGCCCACCAAATATGACATTATTTTGCTTTCTCTGACTTGGCTTTTACTAGCAGTCAGCCTCATTCCATCTCTTTTGTAGATGGTTGAAGACTGTGTGGATTCAGGGAGGCCTTTGGGATAATGGTGGGCTTATGAGATTAAAAAGATCTTTTAGGGAAGTTTTCTTGATGTGCATTTAATATTTAATTACAACTCTCTTTTATACACGTGTGTCTGTGGGTTTCAACATCTAAAGTGCACAGATTAACACATTCCCATAGCGGAGTGAACCTCCCTTCCGTCATGTCTATAGGTATTTCTCCTTCCTATGGGCATCTGGACAGTAATTCACCTGGGGAATGTCTGTTAAACCAGGACAATGGTGCTTCCCCAGCTTTCTGGTATGAGGGGCCAGGCCATTGTTTACCTTTATAAAAGTCTCCTGACACGTCCTAGTGATGTCAGTTTCTGGGATCATAGAGGCTTCCTCTTCCTCGCTTGGTCTTGTTGGTAGATGCTATCCAGTTGGTCTGCTTCAAAGAACACCAATGTACAGGACAAGGAATGTCTTGCCAGTCCTGGGCCAACCTTATATCTTTCTGATGTTTGAACCCATCTTTGCAGCCCCCATGGCCATGCATCGTGCAAACGGCCTGGCTCTTTGTCACTGGCCCTCCCCTTTAATCTGACCAGAAGGGTTCGTCATCTGGCCCTCTCTCTGACAAGATTCTGCCTTGCTTTACTAGTCCTCCACTACCTGACAGTGTTTCCATGATTAGCATAAGATTTTCATTGGTGTATTTCGTCATCCTCAGTGTGTCATTAGTCTAGAAACCCTGCTGTGTGCTTTGCCTTTTACATGACATTGCTGGCATTGGAAATAGCTGGGACCTGCACTCTGACCTTCCTTTCTGTACCTAGCTACAAATGAACATATTTTAAACAGGTCACAGTTTATCACCGGCCCATGTACCACCCTTGGAGCAGCATTGGGGTAGATAATAAATCACGAGTTGTCCTGCACAAGGAGATGGAGCCCTCGTGTCTGAGTAGTTACAAACACCAGCCGCTCCAGGCGCACAAAAGGCGCTTTTAATTCCCGTAAAGGGTTAACATCCTGAGAAAACCAGATGGGCTGTTCTTTCCACCTGCAGCCACCATCACAGCATGTGTTTGTTAAGATGGAGAGGACATTGTGGATTGGGGTGGGACATATGGGCTAATGTTGGACTTGTAGACTTTGGCTGCATTGGTATGGGATTTTTTCTCCATGTGCATTTTCCCTTTATCCAAAGCTCTCTTTTATACATTTCAGTTTCTGTGGATTTATTTCTCTAATGTACTCAGACTAAAACAACTAATATAAGAAAAGGCAGGACACAAGTAAGCACCCGTTTCCATTTGGGAAAAACACTAAACAGTGAAAAGTTATTTTCCTCCATGCCACCTCTGGTTGGCACAAACTCTTAAGTGCTCAATTCGTAACTAAAACGATCATCTGAACCCATATGGTGGTACCTCAGAAGACGGACCTTGTGGTCTGATTTTCAACCCACACACAGCCTTGTAGCCCTTATCTCACACGGTTCAGTTTGGCTCTGCACACCTGGTAGTTCCATGACTTGGAATCTGCCCCACAGTAACTGTTTGGATGAAAATTACTCAGTCCTGTGTTATGAGAGGCCACATCCAGACGATTCTGTCATGAGGCAATCCTGAACGAAGTCAAATACCTCATGATTCCTGCTTTGCTTTTCTTATTTTTTTCCACAGGTAGTTAAAAGTCTTTATTAAGAAGGCTTTGAAGTCAAAAGTAACACTCTTGATAGAATTGTCTTTCATCCTTTAAGTCGGCTCTGCAAATATATATTCAGTGATTCAGCTGTAAGATCAAAGATCTGTTAATTTATTTAAATGAAAATACATTTTGGTTCTTAAAATTGATTCCATAAAGTACATATTTCCCTATAAATTCCCTACTTATACAAAAGAGGTAAAAAATAAAAACAAACACAAAATATGAATTCCCAAACAATACAGTAACTGAGCAGCTTTTTAAAAATTGTGAAAAAGTAACAAGAGAAACCAATGTTTTGTGTCTGTGTTAATATTTTTAAAAAGTGATAATCTTAGGATGGGGGAATCCTACACACTAGCTTTACATATCTCACCGTCATCAGTCTGTGGGCCTTGAATACATTGGATATAAACTTACAGCTACAACGGCATCAGAGGTGTGTGTTATAGCATGAGTGCATGCTACTTATGGTAAACTTCCTAAAAAAAAGAAAGAGAGGCAGATGGTCATAATGCAGCTCATCATAACTATAATTCAGCACAACTCAGAGATTGTGTTTTCTGGGTCTTTGAACTGATATGAGCCAATTGAGTTGTGGGCTGATGAAGTGAATGTGAAATTGACCTGTTTTTTAAAAGCTTGAATGATCTGGAAGGCTAAATGGAATGGGGAAAAGTATGGTTTCAATCCTTGGAATAGTGATTTGGGGACCTTTCAGGAACCTGTTTCATGACAACAATTTACTTCCAACACTGTGGATAGTGACACACATTCAATGAAGCAAGTGCTTTGCTGCCAACCTTGAGCAGGCTCTATTACTGCCTACTCAGCCTATCCAGACATTTCCTTGCAAACTGGCATTATTTTTGTTAGCCAAATAAGTTTCTAATGGCTTATTTTTTCATTTTCCATAAACACACATTATTTAATAACAAATTTGTTTTTGATCTCCACAAATTAAAAGGTATTTATAAAGTATAAACACCAGGATTATTGAGTAAAAGGCACTGCAGGACACAGGGTACTGGGAACTTCAGAAGCCTAGGGATTTGGGTGGAAACACTGCTTGAGGCACACTGAGACACCGCTTGAGGTGGAATAGCCCTCATGCAGACCAACGGAGTGTGATATCTAGGCAGTGAGCCCTCCTACTCAGTCACTATCACCGACTCCTCAGAACTGTTTAGGAGTCAGGGGAGACTGCATATAAAGTCCCCTGGAAAGAGCAGTGTCCATGCTGGAGTCTGAAGGCATCAATATATTAAAGATACTTGCTTCTCTTTGCATCACTTTTATTCCTATCATTCTTCTCATGCAGCCAAAACTCAGTCCTCAGCATATGGCAACTATAGTAACCACACTGTTCTGTCTGACTTCTACGTTAGGACACATAGACCATCTGAATAAACAATTTGATTTTGTGTCCCTATCCCTCTCATAGTCAAAGCTTCAGCCAGCACCGGACCTTAAACCTGCAGACTAAGTGTTTGTCAAAAGTCTAGAAAGAACAGTCAATAACCTGGAAACCTAGCCTGCAGAAGAGAAGACACAGAATCAAAAGCTACAACTTAAAAAAAAATAAAAGCTCCAGGTGGGTGTCATTCAGACAACCGATTCCAATGAAAACACTTGAGCTTCTCACAGTGTAAAATTGCTTTTACTTCCATGCTATTGTAATTCAAACAGTTTCCCATATCTCACCTCCAAAATAACTCCAGCAGATTCAGTATATTAAGGAAGAGGCAATTATTCTGGTGTTTCCCCTGCACCGATTATGGAGCCTCAAACAGTTTTACTCTTCTCAGCTCATGCCTTAGATTTTCAACTACTTGAATGTGAAGGAAATCCTAAAATGTCGCGTTAAACAGGCTGCCTTCTGAGTTGCCTCACCCAGATTTATGTTTTTCATAAATCTAGAATGCCTCAATATGGGTTTTGTGGGGGGGTCAAAGAGCATTATCATTTCCCATCATCAGTTGTTGATGGGAAATTTTACATCCTGCACGTTCCCATATACAATAATTACATTAAACAATGGAGCTTGTTGTATCTTCTTGTTTTTCACAACAGGTTATGGTCACTGATATTGTTAGCTTATCATGCCAAATGTCCAAGATGCCCAGGTGGTGTTAATTGAAGGGCGAATGATTCAGGCATTCGTCACATTAGCTTTGCAAGTCCTCCAGCATCTTGATTTTGAAATTCAGTATAGTGAGATGATGCCTTAGCCAGTTAAACGCTACTGCTTCCAAGCCTCACGTACACTCAGAAATATCTGAGCAGAAGCCACATTATCTACGTGAAACAGCTTTGGGTGCTTCACAGCTATATGCAGATGCCCACCAAATATAAGATTATTTTGCTTTCTCTGACTTGGCTTTTACTAGCCGTCAGCCTCATTCCATCTCTTTTGTAGATGGTTGAAGACAGTGTGGATTCTGGGAGGCCTTTGGGATAATGGTGGGCTTATGAGATTAAAAAGATCTTTTAGGGACGTTTTCTTGATGTGGATTTAATATTTAATTACAACTCTCTTTTATACACGTGTGTCTGTGGGTTTCAATATCTAAAGTGCACAGATTAACACATTCCCATAGCGGAGTGAACCTCCCTTCCGTCATGTCTATAGGTATTTCTCCTTCCTATGGGCATCTGGACAGTAATTCACCTGGGGAACGTCTGTTAAACCAGGACAATGGTTCTTCCCCAGCTTTCTGGGATGAGGGTCCAGGCCATTGGTTACCTTTATAAAAGTCTCCAGACACGTCCTAGTGATGTCAGTTTCTGGGATCATAGAGGCTTCCTCTTCCTCGCTTGGTCTTGTTGGTAGATGCTATCCAGTTGGTCTGCTTCAAAGCAACCCCAATGTACAGGACACGGAATGGCTTGCCAGTCCTGGGCCACCCTTATATCTTTCTGATGTTTGAACCCATCTTTGCAGCCCCCATGGCCATGCATCGTGCAAACGGCCTGGCTCTTTGTCACTGGCCCTCCCCTTTAATCTGACCAGAAGGGTTCGTCATCTGGCCCTCTCTCTGACAAGATTCTGCCTTGCTTTACTAGTCCTCCACTACCTGACAGTGTTTCCATGATTAGCATAAGATTTTCATTGGTGTATTTCGTCATCCTCAGTGTGTCATTAGTCTAGAAACCCTGCTGTGTGCTTTGCCCTTTACATGACATTGCTGGCATTGCAAATAGCTGGGACCTGCACTCTGACCTTCCTTTCTGTACCTAGCTACAAATGGACATATTTTAAACAGGTCACTGTTTATCACCGGCCCATGTACCACCCTTGGAGCAGCATTGGGGTAGATAATAAATCACGAGTTGTCCTGCACAAGGAGATGGAGCCCTCGTGTCTGAGTAGTTACAAACACCAGCCGCTCCAGGCGCACAAAAGGCGCTTTTAATTCCCGTAAAGGGTTAACATCCTCAGAAAACCAGATGGGCTGTTCTTTCCACCTGCAGCCACCATCACAGCATGTGTTTGTTAAGATGGAGAGGACATTGTGGATTGGGGTGGGACATATGGGCTAATGTTGGACTTGTAGACTTTGGCTGCATTGGTATGGGATTTTTTCTCCATGTGCATTTTCCCTTTATCCAAAGCTCTCTTTTGTACATTTCAGTTTCTCTGGATTTATTTCTCTAAAGTACTCAGACTAAAACAACTAATATAAGAAAAGGCTGGACACAAGTAAGCACCCGTTTAAATTTGGGAAAAACCCTAAATAGTGAAAAGTTATTTTCCTCCATGCCACCTCTGGTTGGCACAAACTGTTAAGTGCTCAATTCGTAACTAAAACGATCATCTGAACCCATATGGTGGTACTTCAGAAGACAGACCTGGTGGTCTGATTTTCAACCCACACACAGCCTTGTAGCCCTTATCTCACACGGTTCAGTTTGGCTCTGCACACCTGGTAGTTCCATGACTTGGAATCTACCCCACAGTAACTGTTTGGATGAAAATTACTCAGTCCTGTGTTATGAGAGGCCACATCCAGACGATTCTGTCATGAGGCAGTCCTGACCGAAGTCAAATACCTCATGATTCTTGCTTTGCTTTTCTTATTTTTTTCCACAGGTAGTTAAAAGTCTTTATTAAGAAGGCTTTGAAGTCAAAAGTAACACTCTTGATAGAATTGTCTTTCATCCTTTAAGTCGGCTCTGCAAATATATATTCAGTGATTCAGCTGTAAGATCAAAGATCTGTTAATTTATTTAAATGAAAATACATTTTGGTTCTTAAAATTGATTCCATAAAGTACATATTTCCCTATAAATCCCCTACTTATACAAAAGAGGTAAAAAATAAAAACAAACACAAAATATGAATTCCCCAACAATACAGTAACTGAGCAGCTTTTTAAAAATTGTGAAAAAGTAACAAGAGAAACCAATGTTTTGTGTCTGTGTTAATATTTTAAAAAAGTGATAATCTTAGGATGGGGGAATCCTACACACTAGCTTTACATATCTCACCGTCATCAGTCTGTGGGCCTTGAATACATTGGATATAAACTTACAGCTACAACGGCATCAGAGGTGTGTGTTATAGCATGAGTGCATGCTACTTATGGTAAACTTCCTAAAAAAAAGAAAGAGAGGCAGATGGTCATAATGCAGCTCATCATAACTATAATTCAGCACAACTCAGAGATTGTGTTTTCTGGGTCTTTGAACTGATATGAGCCAATTGAGTTGTGGGCTGATGAAGTGAATGTGAAATTGACCTGTTTTTTAAAAGCTTGAATGATCTGGAAGGCTAAATGGAATGGGGAAAAGTATGGTTTCAATCCTTGGAATAGTGATTTGGGGACCTTTCAGGAACCTGTTTCATGACAACAATTTACTTCCAACACTGTGGATAGTGACACACATTCAATGAAGCAAGTGCTTTGCTGCCAACCTTGAGCAGGCTCTATTACTGCCTACTCAGCCTATCCAGACATTTCCTTGCAAACTGGCATTATTTTTGTTAGCCAAATAAGTTTCTAATGGCTTATTTTTTCATTTTCCATAAACACACATTATTTAATAACAAATTTGTTTTTGATCTCCACAAATGAAAAGGTATTTATAAAGTATAAACACCAGGATTATTGAGTAAAAGGCACTGCAGGACACAGGGTACTGGGAACTTCAGAAGCCTAGGGATTTGGGTGGAAACACTGCTTGAGGCACACTGAGACACCGCTTGAGGTGGAATAGCCCTCATGCAGACCAACGGAGTGTGATATCTAGGCAGTGAGCCCTCCTACTCAGTCACTATCACCGACTCCTCAGAACTGTTTAGGAGTCAGGGGAGACTGCATATAAAGTCCCCTGGAAAGAGCAGTGTCCATGCTGGAGTCTGAAGGCATCAATATATTAAAGATACTTGCTTCTCTTTGCATCACTTTTATTCCTATCATTCTTCTCATGCAGCCAAAACTCAGTCCTCAGCATATGGCAACTATAGTAACCACACTGTTCTGTCTGACTTCTACGTTAGGACACATAGACCATCTGAATAAACAATTTGATTTTGTGTCCCTATCCCTCTCATAGTCAAAGCTTCAGCCAGCACCGGACCTTAAACCTGCAGACTAAGAGTTTGTCAAAAGTCTAGAAAGAACAGTCAATAACCTGGAAACCTAGCCTGCAGAAGAGAAGACACAGAATCAAAAGCTACAACTTAAAAAAAAATAAAAGCTCCAGGTGGGTGTCATTCAGACAACCGATTCCAATGAAAACACTTGAGCTTCTCACAGTGTAAAATTGCTTTTACTTCCATGCTATTGTAATTCAAACAGTTTCCCATATCTCACCTCCAAAATAACTCCAGCAGATTCAGTATATTAAGGAAGAGGCAATTATTCTGGTGTTTCCCCTGCACCGATTATGGAGCCTCAAACAGTTTTACTCTTCTCAGCTCATGCCTTAGATTTTCAACTACTTGAATGTGAAGGAAATCCTAAAATGTCGCGTTAAACAGGCTGCCTTCTGAGTTGCCTCACCCAGATTTATGTTTTTCATAAATCTAGAATGCCTCAATATGGGTTTTGTGGGGGGGTCAAAGAGCATTATCATTTCCCATCATCAGTTGTTGATGGGAAATTTTACATCCTGCACGTTCCCATATACAATAATTACATTAAACAATGGAGCTTGTTGTATCTTCTTGTTTTTCACAACAGGTTATGGTCACTGATATTGTTAGCTTATCATGCCAAATGTCCAAGATGCCCAGGTGGTGTTAATTGAAGGGCGAATGATTCAGGCATTCGTCACATTAGCTTTGCAAGTCCTCCAGCATCTTGATTTTGAAATTCAGTATAGTGAGATGATGCCTTAGCCAGTTAAACGCTACTGCTTCCAAGCCTCACGTACACTCAGAAATATCTGAGCAGAAGCCACATTATCTACGTGAAACAGCTTTGGGTGCTTCACAGCTATATGCAGATGCCCACCAAATATAAGATTATTTTGCTTTCTCTGACTTGGCTTTTACTAGCCGTCAGCCTCATTCCATCTCTTTTGTAGATGGTTGAAGACAGTGTGGATTCTGGGAGGCCTTTGGGATAATGGTGGGCTTATGAGATTAAAAAGATCTTTTAGGGACGTTTTCTTGATGTGGATTTAATATTTAATTACAACTCTCTTTTATACACGTGTGTCTGTGGGTTTCAATATCTAAAGTGCACAGATTAACACATTCCCATAGCGGAGTGAACCTCCCTTCCGTCATGTCTATAGGTATTTCTCCTTCCTATGGGCATCTGGACAGTAATTCACCTGGGGAACGTCTGTTAAACCAGGACAATGGTGCTTCCCCAGCTTTCTGGGATGAGGGTCCAGGCCATTGGTTACCTTTATAAAAGTCTCCTGACACGTCCTAGTGATGTCAGTTTCTGGGATCATAGAGGCTTCCTCTTCCTCGCTTGGTCTTGTTGGTAGATGCTATCCAGTTGGTCTGCTTCAAAGCAACCCCAATGTACAGGACACGGAATGGCTTGCCAGTCCTGGGCCACCCTTATATCTTTCTGATGTTTGAACCCATCTTTGCAGCCCCCATGGCCATGCATCGTGCAAACGGCCTGGCTCTTTGTCACTGGCCCTCCCCTTTAATCTGACCAGAAGGGTTCGTCATCTGGCCCTCTCTCTGACAAGATTCTGCCTTGCTTTACTAGTCCTCCACTACCTGACAGTGTTTCCATGATTAGCATAAGATTTTCATTGGTGTATTTCGTCATCCTCAGTGTGTCATTAGTCTAGAAACCCTGCTGTGTGCTTTGCCCTTTACATGACATTGCTGGCATTGGAAATAGCTGGGACCTGCACTCTGACCTTCCTTTCTGTACCTAGCTACAAATGGACATATTTTAAACAGGTCACTGTTTATCACCGGCCCATGTACCACCCTTGGAGCAGCATTGGGGTAGATAATAAATCACGAGTTGTCCTGCACAAGGAGATGGAGCCCTCGTGTCTGAGTAGTTACAAACACCAGCCGCTCCAGGCGCACAAAAGGCGCTTTTAATTCCCGTAAAGGGTTAACATCCTCAGAAAACCAGATGGGCTGTTCTTTCCACCTGCAGCCACCATCACAGCATGTGTTTGTTAAGATGGAGAGGACATTGTGGATTGGGGTGGGACATATGGGCTATTGTTGGACTTGTAGACTTTGGCTGCATTGGTATGGGATTTTTTCTCCATGTGCATTTTCCCTTTATCCAAAGCTCTCTTTTGTACATTTCAGTTTCTCTGGATTTATTTCTCTAAAGTACTCAGACTAAAACAACTAATATAAGAAAAGGCAGGACACAAGTAAGCACCCGTTTAAATTTGGGAAAAACCCTAAATAGTGAAAAGTTATTTTCCTCCATGCCACCTCTGGTTGGCACAAACTGTTAAGTGCTCAATTCGTAACTAAAACGATCATCTGAACCCATATGGTGGTACTTCAGAAGACAGACCTGGTGGTCTGATTTTCAACCCACACACAGCCTTGTAGCCCTTATCTCACACGGTTCAGTTTGGCTCTGCACACCTGGTAGTTCCATGACTTGGAATCTACCCCACAGTAACTGTTTGGATGAAAATTACTCAGTCCTGTGTTATGAGAGGCCACATCCAGACGATTCTGTCATGAGGCAGTCCTGACCGAAGTCAAATACCTCATGATTCTTGCTTTGCTTTTCTTATTTTTTTCCACAGGTAGTTAAAAGTCTTTATTAAGAAGGCTTTGAAGTCAAAAGTAACACTCTTGATAGAATTGTCTTTCATCCTTTAAGTCGGCTCTGCAAATATATATTCAGTGATTCAGCTGTAAGATCAAAGATCTGTTAATTTATTTAAATGAAAATACATTTTGGTTCTTAAAATTGATTCCATAAAGTACATATTTCCCTATAAATCCCCTACTTATACAAAAGAGGTAAAAAATAAAAACAAACACAAAATATGAATTCCCCAACAATACAGTAACTGAGCAGCTTTTTAAAAATTGTGAAAAACTAACAAGAGAAACCAATGTTTTGTGTCTGTGTTAATATTTTTAAGAAGTGATAATCTTAGGATGGGGGAATCCTACACGCTGGCTTTACATATCTCACCGTCATCAGTCTGTGGGCCTTGAATACATTGGATATAAACTTACAGCTACAACGGCATCAGAGGTGTGTGTTATAGCATGAGTGCATGCTACTTATGGTAAACTTTCTAAAAAAAAGAAAGAGAGGCAGATGGTCATAATGCAGCTCATCATAACTATAATTCAGCACAACTCAGAGATTGTGTTTTCTGGGTCTTTGAACTGATATGAGCCAATTGAGTTGTGGGCTGATGAACTGAATGTGAAATTGACCTGTTTTTTAAAAGCTTGAATGATCTGGAAGGCTAAATGGAATGGGGAAAAGTATGGTTTCAATCCTTGGAATAGTGATTTGGGGACCTTTCAGGAACCTGTTTCATGACAACAATTTACTTCCAACACTGTGGATAGTGACACACATTCAATGAAGCAAGTGCTTGGCTGCCAACCTTGAGCCGGCTCTATTACTGCCTACTCAGCCTATCCAGACATTTCCTTGCAAACTGGCATTATTTTTGTTAGCCAAATAAGTTTCTAATGGCTTATTTTTTCATTTTTCATAAACACACATTATTTAATAACAATTTTGTTTTTGATCTCCACAAATGAAAAGGTGGTTATAAAGTATAAACACCAGGGTTATTGAGTAAAGGGCACTGCAGAACAAAGCGTACTGGGAACTTCAGAAGCCTAGGGATTTGGGTGGAAACACTGCTTGAGGCACACTGAGACACCGCTTGAGGTGGAATAGCCCTCATGCAGACCTACGGAGTGTGATATCTAGGCAGTGAGCCCTCCTACTCAGTCACTATCACCGACTCCTCAGAACTGTTTTGGAGTCAGGGGAGACTGCATATAAAGTCCCCAGAAAAGATCAGTGTCCAGGCTGGAGTCTGAAGGCATCAATATATTAAAGATACTTGCTTCTCTTTGCATCACTTTTATCCCTATCATTCTTCTCATGCAGCCAAAACTCAGTCCCAGGCAGATGGCAACTACAGTAACCAGACTGTTCTGTCTGACTTCTACGTTAGGACACATAGACCATCTGAATAAACAATTTGATTCTGTGTCCCTATCCCTCTCATAGTCAAAGCTTCAGCCAGCACCGGACCTTAAACCTGCAGAGTAAGAATTTGTCAAAAGTCTAGAAAGAGCAGTCAATAACCTGGTAACCTAGCCTGCAGAAGAGAAGACACAGAATCAAAAGCTACAACTTAAAAAAAAAAATAAAAGCTCCAGGTGGTTGTCATTCAGACAACCGATTCCAATGAAAACACTTGAGCTTCTCACAGTGTAAAATTGCTTTTACTTCCATGCTATTGTAATTCAAACAGTTTCCCATATCTCACCTCCAAATGTAACTCCAGCAGATTCAAGCATATTAAGGAAGAGGCAATTATTCTGGTGTTTCCCCTGCACCGATTATGGAGCCTCAAACAGTTTTACTCTTCTCAGCTCATGCCTTAGATTTTCAACTACTTGAATGTTAAGGAAATCATAAAATGTCGCTTTAAACAGGCTGCCTTCTGAGTTGCCTCACCCAGATTTATGTTTTTCATAAATCTAGAGTGCCTCAATATGGGTTTTGTGGGGGGTCAAAGAGCATTATCATTTCCCATCATCAGTTGTTGATGGGAAATTTTACATCCTGCAGGTTGCCATATACAATAATTACATTAAACAATGGAGCTTGTTGTATCTTCTTGTTTTTCACAACAGGTTATGGTCACTGATATTGTTAGCTTATCATGCCAAATGTCCAAGATGCCCAGGTGGTGTTAATTGAAGGGCGGAATGATTCAGGCATTGGTCACTTCAGCTTTGCAAGTTCTTGAGCATCTTGATTTTGAAATTCAGTATAGTGAGATGATGCCTTAGCCAGTTAAACGCTACTGCTTCCAAGCTACACATACACTCAGAAATATCTGAGCAGAAGCCACATTATCTACGTGAAACAGCTTTGGGTGCTTCACAGCTATATGCAGATGCCCACCAAATATGAGATTATTTTGCTGTCTCTGACTTGGCTTTTACTAGCAGTCAGCCTCATTCCATCTCTTTTGTAGATGGTTGAAGATGTGTGGATTCTGGGAGACCTTTGGGATAATGGTGGGCTTATGAGATTAAAAAGATCTTTTAGGGAAGTTTTCTTGATGTGCATTTAATATTTAATTACAACTCTCTTTTATACACGTGTGTCTGTGGGTTTCAACATCCGAAATGCACAGATTAACACATTCCCATAGCGGAGTGAACCTCCCTTCCGTCATGTCTATAGGTATTTCTCCTTCCTATGGGCACCTGGACAGTAATTCACCTGGGGAATGTCTGTTAAACCAGGACAATGGTGCTTCCCCAGCTTTCTGGAATGAGGGGCCAGGCCATTGGTTACCTTTATAAAAGTCTCCTGACACGTCCTAGTGATGTCAGTTTCTGGGATCATAGAGGCTTCCTCTTCCTCGCTTGGTCTTGTTGGTAGATGCTATCTAGTTGGTCTGCTTCAAAGAACACCAATGTACAGGACAAGGAATGGCCTGTCAGTCCTGGGCCACCCTTATATCTTTCTGATGTTTGAACCCATCTTTGCAGCCCCCATGGCCATGCATCGTGCAAACGGCCTGGCTCTTTGTCACTGGCCCTCCCCTTTAATCTGACCAGAAGGGTTCGTCATCTGGCCCTCTCTCTGACAAGATTCTGCCTTGCTTTACTAGTCCTCCACTACCTGACAGTGTTTCCATGATTAGCATAAGATTTACATTGGTGTATTTCGTCATCCTCAGTGTGTCATTAGTCTAGAAACCCTGCTGTGTGCTTTGCCCTTTACATGACATTGCTGGCATTGGAAATAGCTGGGACCTGCACTCTGACCTTCCTTTCTGTACCTAGCTACAAATGGACATATTTTAAACAGGTCACTGTTTATCACCGGCCCATGTACCACCCTTGGAGCAGCATTGGGGTAGAAAATAAATCACGAGTTGTCCTGCACAAGGAGATGGAGCCCTCGTGTCTGAGTAGTTACAAACACCAGCCGCTCCAGGCGCACAAAAGGCGCTTTTAATTCCCGTAAAGGGTTAACATCCTGAGAAAACCAGATGGGCTGTTCTTTCCACCTGCAGCCACCATCACAGCATGTGTTTGTTAAGATGGAGAGGACATTGTGGATTGGGGTGGGACATATGGGCTAATGTTGGACTTGTAGACTTTGGCTGCATTGGTATGGGATTTTTTTCTCCATGTGCATTTTCCCTTTATCCAAAGCTCTCTTTTGTACATTTCAGTTTCTGTGGATTTATTTCTCTAATGTACTCAGACTAAAACAACTAATATAAGAAAAGGCAGGACACAAGTAAGCACCCGTTTCCATTTGGGAAAAACCCTAAACAGTGAAAAGTTATTTTCCTCCATGCCACCTCTGGTTGGCACAAACTGTTAAGTGCTCAATTCGTAACTAAAACGATCATCTGAACCCATATGGTGGTACCTCAGAAGACGGACCTGGTGGTCTGATTTTCAACCCACACACAGCCTTGTAGCCCTTATCTCACACGGTTCAGTTTGGCACACCTGGTAGTTCAATGACTTGGAATCTGCCCCACAGTAACTGTTTGGATGAAAATTACTCAGTCCTGTGTTATGAGAGGCCACATCCAGACGATTCTGTCATGAGGCAGTCCTGACCGAAGTCAAATACCTCATGATTCTTGCTTTGCTTTTCTTATTTTTTTCCACAGGTAGTTAAAAGATTTTATTAAGAAGGCTTTGAAGTCAAAAGTAACACTCTTGATAGAATTTTCGTTCATCCTTTAAGTCGGCTCTGCAAATATATAATCAGTGATTCAGCTGTAAGATCAAAGATCTGTTAATTTATTTAAATGAAAATACATTTTGGTTCTTAAAATTGATTCCGTAAAGTACATATATCCCTATAAATCCCCTACTTATACAAAAGAGGTAAAAAATAAAAACAAACACAAAATATGAATTCCCCAACAATACAGTAACTGAGCAGCTTTTTAAAAATTGTGAAAAACTAACAAGAGAAACCAATGTTTTGTGTCTGTGTTAATATTTTAAAAAAGTGATAATCTTAGGATGGGGGAATCCTACACGCTGGCTTTACATATCTCACCGTCATCAGTCTGTGGGCCTTGAATACATTGGATATAAACTTACAGCTACAACGGCATCAGAGGTGTGTGTTATAGCATGAGTGCATGCTACTTATGGTAAACTTTCTAAAAAAAAGAAAGAGAGGCAGATGGTCATAATGCAGCTCATCATAACTATAATTCAGCACAACTCAGAGATTGTGTTTTCTGGGTCTTTGAACTGATATGAGCCAATTGAGTTGTGGGCAGATGAACTGAATGTGAAATTGACCTGTTTTTTAAAAGCTTGAATGATCTGGAAGGCTAAATGGAATGGGGAAAAGTATGGTTTCAATCCTTGGAATAGTGATTTGGGGACCTTTCAGGAACCTCTTTCATGACAACAATTTACTTCCAACACTGTGGATAGTGACACACATTCAATGAAGCAAGTGCTTGGCTGCCAACCTTGAGCCGGCTCTATTACTGCCTACTCAGCCTATCCAGACATTTCCTTGCAAACTGGCATTATTTTTGTTAGCCAAATAAGTTTCTAATGGCTTATTTTTTCATTTTTCATAAACACACATTATTTAATAACAATTTTGTTTTTGATCTCCACAAATGAAAAGGTGGTTATAAAGTATAAACACCAGGGTTATTGAGTAAAGGGCACTGCAGAACAAAGCGTACTGGGAACTTCAGAAGCCTAGGGATTTGGGTGGAAACACTGCTTGAGGCACACTGAGACACCGCTTGAGGTGGAATAGCCCTCATGCAGACCTACGGAGTGTGATATCTAGGCAGTGAGCCCTCCTACTCAGTCACTATCACCGACTCCTCAGAACTGTTTTGGAGTCAGGGGAGACTGCATATAAAGTCCCCAGAAAAGATCAGTGTCCAGGCTGGAGTCTGAAGGCATCAATATATTAAAGATACTTGCTTCTCTTTGCATCACTTTTATCCCTATCATTCTTCTCATGCAGCCAAAATTCAGTCCCAAGCAGATGGCAACTACAGTAACCAGACTGTTCTGTCTGACTTCTACGTTAGGACACATAGACCATCTGAATAAACAATTTGATTCTGTGTCCCTATCCCTCTCATAGTCAAAGCTTCAGCCAGCACCGGACCTTAAACCTGCAGAGTAAGAATTTGTCAAAAGTCTAGAAAGAGCAGTCAATAACCTGGTAACCTAGCCTGCAGAAGAGTAGACACAGAATCAAAAGCTACAACGTAAAAAAAAAAATAAAAGCTCCAGGTGGCTGTCATTCAGACAACCGATTCCAATGAAAACACTTGAGCTTCTCACAGTGTAAAATTGCTTTTACTTCCATGCTATTGTAATTCAAACAGTTTCCCATATCTCACCTCCAAATGTAACTCCAGCAGATTCAAGCATATTAAGGAAGAGGCAATTATTCTGGTGTTTCCCCTGCACCGATTATGGAGCCTCAAACAGTTTTACTCTTCTCAGCTCATGCCTTAGATTTTCAACTACTTGAATGTTAAGGAAATCATAAAATGTCGCTTTAAACAGGCTGCCTTCTGAGTTGCCTCACCCAGATTTATGTTTTTCATAAATCTAGAGTGCCTCAATATGGGTTTTGTGGGGGGTCAAAGAGCATTATCATTTCCCATCATCAGTTGTTGATGGGAAATTTTACATCCTGCAGGTTGCCATATACAATAATTACATTAAACAATGGAGCTTGTTGTATCTTCTTGTTTTTCACAACAGGTTATGGTCACTGATATTGTTAGCTTATCATGCCAAATGTCCAAGATGCCCAGGTGGTGTTAATTGAAGGGCGGAATGATTCAGGCATTGGTCACTTCAGCTTTGCAAGTTCTTGAGCATCTTGATTTTGAAATTCAGTATATTGAGATGATGCCTTAGCCAGTTAAACGCTACTGCTTCCAAGCTACACGTACACTCAGAAATATCTGAGCAGAAGCCACATTATCTACGTGAAACAGCTTTGGGTGCTTCACAGCTATATGCAGATGCCCACCAAATATGAGATTATTTTGCTTTCTCTGACTTGGCTTTTACTAGCAGTCAGCCTCATTCCATCTCTTTTGTAGATGGTTGAAGATGTGTGGATTCTGGGAGACCTTTGGGATAATGGTGGGCTTATGAGATTAAAAAGATCTTGTAGGGAAGTTTTCTTGATGTGCATTTAATATTTAATTACAACTCTCTTTTATACACGTGTGTCTGTGGGTTTCAATATCTAAAGTGCACAGATTAACACATTCCCATAGCGGAGTGAACCTCCCTTCCGTCATGTCTATAGGTATTTCTCCTTCCTGTGGGCATCTGGACAGTAATTCACCTGGGGAACGTCTGTTAAACCAGGACAATGGTGCTTCCCCAGCTTTCTAGGATGAGGGGCCAGGCCATTGGTTACCTTTATAAAAGTCTCCTGACACGTCCTAGTGATGTCAGTTTCTGGGATCATAGAGGCTTCCTCTTCCTCGCTTGGTCTTGTTGGTAGATGCTATCCAGTTGGTCTGCTTCAAAGAACACCAATGTACAGGACAAGGAATGTCTTGCCAGTCCTGGGCCACCCTTATATCTTTCTGATGTTTGAATCCATCTTTGCAGCCCCCATGGCCATGCATCGTGCAAACGGCCTGGCTCTTTGTCACTGGCCCTCCCCTTTAATCTGACCAGAAGGGTTCGTCATCTGGCCCTCTCTCTGACAACATTCTGCCTTGCTTTACTAGTCCTCCACTACCTGACAGTGTTTCCATGATTAGCATAAGATTTTCATTGGTGTATTTCGTCATCCTCAGTGTGTCATTAGTCTAGAAACCCTGCTGTGTGCTTTGCCTTTTACATGACATTGCTGGCATTGGAAATAGCTGGGACCTGCACTCTGACCTTCCTTTCTGTACCTAGCTACAAATGGACATATTTTAAACAGGTCACAGTTTATCACCGGCCCATGTACCACCCTTGGAGCAGCATTGGGGTAGATAATAAATCACGAGTTGTCCTGCACAAGGAGATGGAGCCCTCGTGTCTGAGTAGTTACAAACACCAGCCGCTCCAGGCGCACAAAAGGCGCTTTTAATTCCCGTAAAGGGTTAACATCCTGAGAAAACCAGATGGGCTGTTCTTTCCACCTGCAGCCACCATCACAGCATGTGTTTGTTAAGATGGAGAGGACATTGTGGATTGGGGTGGGACATATGGGCTAATGTTGGACTTGTAGACTTTGGCTGCATTGGTATGGGATTTTTTCTCCATGTGCATTTTCCCTTTATCCAAAGCTCTCTTTTGTACATTTCAATTTCTGTGGATTTATTTCTCTAATGTACTCAGACTAAAACAACTAATATAAGAAAAGGCAGGACACAAGTAAGCACCCGTTTCCATTTGGGAAAAACACTAAACAGTGAAAAGTTATTTTCCTCCATGCCACCTCTGGTTGGCACAAACTCTTAAGTGCTCAATTCGTAACTAAAACGATCACCTGAACCCATATGGTGGTACCTCAGAAGACGGACCTTGTGGTCTGATTTTCAACCCACACACAGCCTTGTAGCCCTTATCTCACACGGTTCAGTTTGGCTCTGCACACCTGGTAGTTCCATGACTTGGAATCTGCCCCACAGTAACTGTTTGGATGAAAATTACTCAGTCCTGTGTTATGAGAGGCCACATCCAGACGATTCTGTCATGAGGCAATCCTGAACGAAGTCAAATACCTCATGATTCCTGCTTTGCTTTTCTTATTTTTTTCCACAGGTAGTTAAAAGACTTTATTAAGAAGGCTTTGAAGTCAAAAGTAACACTCTTGATAGAATTGTCTTTCATCCTTTAAGTCGGCTCTGCAAATATATATTCAGTGATTCAGCTGTAAGATCAAAGATCTGTTAATTTATTTAAATGAAAATACATTTTGGTTCTTAAAATTGATTCCATAAAGTACATATTTCCCTATAAATTCCCTACTTATACAAAAGAGGTAAAAAATAAAAACAAACACAAAATATGAATTCCCAAACAATACAGTAACTGAGCAGCTTTTTAAAAATTGTGAAAAAGTAACAAGAGAAACCAATGTTTTGTGTCTGTGTTAATATTTTTAAAAAGTGATAATCTTAGGATGGGGGAATCCTACACACTAGCTTTACATATCTCACCGTCATCAGTCTGTGGGCCTTGAATACATTGGATATAAACTTACAGCTACAACGGCATCAGAGGTGTGTGTTATAGCATGAGTGCATGCTACTTATGGTAAACTTTCTAAAAAAAAGAAAGAGAGGCAGATGGTCATAATGCAGCTCATCATAACTATAATTCAGCACAACGCAGAGATTGTGTTTTCTGGGTCTTGGAACTGATATGAGCCAATTGAGTTGTGGGCTGATGAAGTGAATGTGAAATTGACCTGTTTTTTAAAAGCTTGAATGATCTGGAAGGCTAAATGGAATGGGGAAAAGTATGGTTTCAATCCTTGGAATAGTGATTTGGGGACCTTTCAGGAACCTGTTTCATGACAACAATTTACTTCCAACACTGTGGATAGTGACACACATTCAATGAAGCAAGTGCTTTGCTGTCAACCTTGAGCAGGCTCTATTACTGCCTACTCAGCCTATCCAGACATTTCCTTGCAAACTGGCATTATTTTTGTTAGCCAAATAAGTTTCTAATGGCTTATTTTTTCATTTTCCATAAACACACATTATTTAATAACAAATTTGTTTTTGATCTCCACAAATGAAAAGGTATTTATAAAGTATAAACACCAGGATTATTGAGTAAAAGGCACTGTAGGACACAGGGTACTGGGAACTTCAGAAGCCTAGGGATTTGGGTGGAAACACTGCTTGAGGCACACTGAGACACCGCTTGAGGTGGAATAGCCCTCATGCAGACCAACGGAGTGTGATATCTAGGCAGTGAGCCCTCCTACTCAGTCACTATCACCGACTCCTCAGAACTGTTTTGGAGTCAGGGGAGACTGCATATAAAGTCCCCAGGAAAGAGCAGTGTCCATGCTGGAGTCTGAAGGCATCAATATATTAAAGATACTTGCTTCTCTTTGCATCACTTTTATTCCTATCATTCTTCTCATGCAGCCAAAACTCAGTCCTCAGCATATGGCAACTATAGTAACCACACTGTTCTGTCTGACTTCTACGTTAGGACACATAGACCATCTGAATAAACAATTTGATTTTGTGTCCCTATCCCTCTCATAGTCAAAGCTTCAGCCAGCACCGGGCCTTAAACCTGCAGACTAAGAGTTTGTCAAAAGTCTAGAAAGAACAGTCAATAACCTGGAAACCTAGCCTGCAGAAGAGAAGACACAGAATCAAAAGCTACAACTTAAAAAAAAATAAAAGCTCCAGGTGGGTGTCATTCAGACAACCGATTCCAATGAAAACACTTGAGCTTCTCACAGTGTAAAATTGCTTTTACTTCCATGCTATTGTAATTCAAAGTTTCCCATATCTCACCTCCAAAATAACTCCAGCAGATTCAGTATATTAAGGAAGAGGCAATTATTCTGGTGTTTCCCCTGCACCGATTATGGAGCCTCAAACAGTTTTACTCTTCTCAGCTCATGCCTTAGATTTTCAACTACTTGAATGTTAAGGAAATCATAAAATGTCGCGTTAAACAGGCTGCCTTCTGAGTTGCCTCACCCAGATTTATGTTTTTCATAAATCTAGAATGCCTCAATATGGGTTTTGTGGGGGGGTCAAAGAGCATTATCATTTCCCATCATCAGTTGTTGATGGGAAATTTTACATCCTGCACGTTCCCATATACAATAATTACATTAAACAATGGAGCTTGTTGTATCTTCTTGTTTTTCACAACAGGTTATGGTCACTGATATTGTTAGCTTATCATGCCAAATGTCCAAGATGCCCAGGTGGTGTTAATTGAAGGGCGAATGATTCAGGCATTCGTCACATTAGCTTTGCAAGTCCTCCAGCATCTTGATTTTGAAATTCAGTATAGTGAGATGATGCCTTAGCCAGTTAAACGCTACTGCTTCCAAGCCTCACGTACACTCAGAAATATCTGAGCAGAAGCCACATTATCTACGTGAAACAGCTTTGGGTGCTTCACAGCTATATGCAGATGCCCACCAAATATAAGATTATTTTGCTTTCTCTGACTTGGCTTTTACTAGCCGTCAGCCTCATTCCATCTCTTTTGTAGATGGTTGAAGACAGTGTGGATTCTGGGAGGCCTTTGGGATAATGGTGGGCTTATGAGATTAAAAAGATCTTTTAGGGACGTTTTCTTGATGTGGATTTAATATTTAATTACAACTCTCTTTTATACACGTGTGTCTGTGGGTTTCAATATCTAAAGTGCACAGATTAACACATTCCCATAGCGGAGTGAACCTCCCTTCCGTCATGTCTATAGGTATTTCTCCTTCCTATGGGCATCTGGACAGTAATTCACCTGGGGAACGTCTGTTAAACCAGGACAATGGTGCTTCCCCAGCTTTCTGGGATGAGGGTCCAGGCCATTGGTTACCTTTATAAAAGTCTCCAGACACGTCCTAGTGATGTCAGTTTCTGGGATCATAGAGGCTTCCTCTTCCTCGCTTGGTCTTGTTGGTAGATGCTATCCAGTTGGTCTGCTTCAAAGCAACCCCAATGTACAGGACACGGAATGGCTTGCCAGTCCTGGGCCACCCTTATATCTTTCTGATGTTTGAACCCATCTTTGCAGCCCCCATGGCCATGCATCGTGCAAACGGCCTGGCTCTTTGTCACTGGCCCTCCCCTTTAATCTGACCAGAAGGGTTCGTCATCTGGCCCTCTCTCTGACAAGATTCTGCCTTGCTTTACTAGTCCTCCACTACCTGACAGTGTTTCCATGATTAGCATAAGATTTTCATTGGTGTATTTCGTCATCCTCAGTGTGTCATTAGTCTAGAAACCCTGCTGTGTGCTTTGCCCTTTACATGACATTGCTGGCATTGGAAATAGCTGGGACCTGCACTCTGACCTTCCTTTCTGTACCTAGCTACAAATGGACATATTTTAAACAGGTCACTGTTTATCACCGGCCCATGTACCACCCTTGGAGCAGCATTGGGGTAGATAATAAATCACGAGTTGTCCTGCACAAGGAGATGGAGCCCTCGTGTCTGAGTAGTTACAAACACCAGCCGCTCCAGGCGCACAAAAGGCGCTTTTAATTCCCGTAAAGGGTTAACATCCTCAGAAAACCAGATGGGCTGTTCTTTCCACCTGCAGCCACCATCACAGCATGTGTTTGTTAAGATGGAGAGGACATTGTGGATTGTGGTGGGACATATGGGCTAATGTTGGACTTGTAGACTTTGGCTGCATTGGTATGGGATTTTTTCTCCATGTGCATTTTCCCTTTATCCAAAGCTCTCTTTTGTACATTTCAGTTTCTCTGGATTTATTTCTCTAAAGTACTCAGACTAACACAACTAATATAAGAAAAGGCTGGACACAAGTAAGCACCCGTTTAAATTTGGGAAAAACCCTAAATAGTGAAAAGTTATTTTCCTCCATGCCACCTCTGGTTGGCACAAACTGTTAAGTGCTCAATTCGTAACTAAAACGATCATCTGAACCCATATGGTGGTACTTCAGAAGACAGACCTGGTGGTCTGATTTTCAACCCACACACAGCCTTGTAGCCCTTATCTCACACGGTTCAGTTTGGCTCTGCACACCTGGTAGTTCCATGACTTGGAATCTACCCCACAGTAACTGTTTGGATGAAAATTACTCAGTCCTGTGTTATGAGAGGCCACATCCAGACGATTCTGTCATGAGGCAGTCCTGACCGAAGTCAAATACCTCATGATTCTTGCTTTGCTTTTCTTATTTTTTTCCACAGGTAGTTAAAAGTCTTTATTAAGAAGGCTTTGAAGTCAAAAGTAACACTCTTGATAGAATTGTCTTTCATCCTTTAAGTCGGCTCTGCAAATATATATTCAGTGATTCAGCTGTAAGATCAAAGATCTGTTAATTTATTTAAATGAAAATACATTTTGGTTCTTAAAATTGATTCCATAAAGTACATATTTCCCTATAAATCCCCTACTTATACAAAAGAGGTAAAAAATAAAAACAAACACAAAATATGAATTCCCCAACAATACAGTAACTGAGCAGCTTTTTAAAAATTGTGAAAAACTAACAAGAGAAACCAATGTTTTGTGTCTGTGTTAATATTTTAAAAAAGTGATAATCTTAGGGTGGGGGAATCCTACCCGCTGGCTTTACATATCTCACCGTCATCAGTCTGTGGGCCTTGAATACATTGGATATAAACTTACAGCTACAACGGCATCAGAGGTGTGTTTTATAGCATGTGCATGCTACTTATGGTAAACTTTCTAAAAAAAAGAAAGAGAGGCAGATGGTCATAATGCAGCTCATCATAACTATAATTCAGCACAACTCAGAGATTGTGTTTTCTGGGTCTTTGAACTGATATGAGCCAATTGAGTTGTGGGCTGATGAAGTGAATGTGAAATTGACCTGTTTTTTAAAAGCTTGAATGATCTGGAAGGCTAAATGGAATGGGGAAAAGTATGGTTTCAATCCTTGGAATAGTGATTTGGGGACCTTTCAGGAACCTGTTTCATGACAACAATTTACATCCAACACTGTGGATAGTGACACACATTCAATGAAGCAAGTGCTTGGCTGCCAACCTTGAGCCGGCTCTATTACTGCCTACTCAGCCTATCCAGACATTTCCTTGCAAACTGGCATTATTTTTGTTAGCCAAATAAGTTTCTAATGGCTTATTTTTTCATTTTTCATAAACACACATTATTTAATAACAATTTTGTTTTTGATCTCCACAAATGAAAAGGTGGTTATAAAGTATAAACACCAGGGTTATTGAGTAAAGGGCACTGCAGAACAAAGCGTACTGGGAACTTCAGAAGCCTAGGGATTTGGGTGGAAACACTGCTTGAGGCACACTGAGACACCGCTTGAGGTGGAATAGCCCTCATGCAGACCTACGGAGTGTGATATCTAGGCAGTGAGCCCTCCTACTCAGTCACTATCACCGACTCCTCAGAACTGTTTTGGAGTCAGGGGAGACTGCATATAAAGTCCCCAGAAAAGATCAGTGTCCAGGCTGGAGTCTGAAGGCATCAATATATTAAAGATACTTGCTTCTCTTTGCATCACTTTTATCCCTATCATTCTTCTCAAGCAGCCAAAACTCAGTCCCAGGCAGATGGCAACTACAGTAACCAGACTGTTCTGTCTGACTTCTACGTTAGGACACATAGACCATCTGAATAAACAATTTGATTCTGTGTCCCTATCCCTCTCATAGTCAAAGCTTCAGCCAGCACCGGACCTTAAACCTGCAGAGTAAGAATTTGTCAAAAGTCTAGAAAGAGCAGTCAATAACCTGGTAACCTAGCCTGCAGAAGAGAAGACACAGAATCAAAAGCTACAACTTAAAAAAAAAAATAAAAGCTCCAGGTGGTTGTCATTCAGACAACCGATTCCAATGAAAACACTTGAGCTTCTCACAGTGTAAAATTGCTTTTACTTCCATGCTATTGTAATTCAAACAGTTTCCCATATCTCACCTCCAAATGTAACTCTAGCAGATTCAAGCATATTAAGGAAGAGGCAATTATTCTGGTGTTTCCCCTGCACCGATTATGGAGCCTCAAACAGTTTTACTCTTCTCAGCTCATGCCTTAGATTTTCAACTACTTGAATGTTAAGGAAATCATAAAATGTCGCTTTAAACAGGCTGCCTTCTGAGTTGCCTCACCCAGATTTATGTTTTTCATAAATCTAGAGTGCCTCAATATGGGTTTTGTGGGGGGTCAAAGAGCATTATCATTTCCCATTATCAGTTGTTGATGGGAAATTTTACATCCTGCAGGTTGCCATATACAATAATTACATTAAACAATGGAGCTTGTTGTATCTTCTTGTTTTTCACAACAGGTTATGGTCACTGATATTGTTAGCTTATCATGCCAAATGTCCAAGATGCCCAGGTGGTGTTAATTGAAGAGCGGAATGATTCAGGCATTGGTCACTTCAGCTTTGCAAGTTCTTGAGCATCTTGATTTTGAAATTCAGTATAGTGAGATGATGCCTTAGCCAGTTAAACGCTACTGCTTCCAAGCTACACGTACACTCAGAAATATCTGAGCAGAAGCCACATTATCTACGTGAAACAGCTTTGGGTGCTTCACAGCTATATGCAGATGCCCACCAAATATGAGATTATTTTGCTTTCTCTGACTTGGCTTTTACTAGCAGTCAGCCTCATTCCATCTCTTTTGTAGATGGTTGAAGATGTGTGGATTCTGGGAGACCTTTGGGATAATGGTTGGCTTATGAGATTAAAAAGATCTTTTAGGGAAGTTTTCTTGATGTGCATTTAATATTTAATTACAACTCTCTTTTATACACGTGTGTCTGTGGGTTTCAACATCCGAAGTGCACAGATTAACACATTCCCATAGCGGAGTGAACCTCCCTTCTGTCATGTCTATAGGTATTTCTCCTTCCTATGGGCATCTGGACAGTAATTCACCTGGGGAATGTCTGTTAAACCAGGACAATGGTGCCTCCCCAGCTTTCTGGAATGAGGGGCCAGGGCATTGGTTACCTTTATAAAAGTCTCCTGACACGTCCTAGTGATGTCAGTTTCTGGGATCATAGAGGCTTCCTCTTCCTCGCTTGGTCTTGTTGGTAGATGCTATCTAGTTGGTCTGCTTCAAAGAACACCAATGTACAGGACAAGGAATGGCCTGTCAGTCCTGGGCCACCCTTATATCTTTCTGATGTTTGAACCCATCTTTGCAGCCCCCATGGCCATGCATCGTGCAAACGGCCTGGCTCTTTGTCACTGGCCCTCCCCTTTAATCTGACCAGAAGGGTTCGTCATCTGGCCCTCTCTCTGACAAGATTCTGCCTTGCTTTACTAGTCCTCCACTACCTGACAGTGTTTCCATGATTAGCATAAGATTTACATTGGTGTATTTCGTCATCCTCAGTGTGTCATTAGTCTAGAAACCCTGCTGTGTGCTTTGCCCTTTACATGACATTGCTGGCATTGGAAATAGCTGGGACCTGCACTCTGACCTTCCTTTCTGTACCTAGCTACAAATGGACATATTTTAAACAGGTCACTGTTTATCACTGGCCCATGTACCACCCTTGGAGCAGCATTGGGGTAGATAATAAATCACGAGTTGTCCTGCAAAAGGAGATGGAGCCCTCGTGTCTGAGTAGTTACAAACACCAGCCGCTCCAGGCGCACAAAAGGCGCTTTTAATTCCCGTAAAGGGTTAACATCCTGAGAAAACCAGATGGGCTGTTCTTTCCACCTGCAGCCACCATCACAGCATGTGTTTGTTAAGATGGAGAGGACATTGTGGATTGGGGTGGGACATATGGGCTAATGTTGGACTTGTAGACTTTGGCTGCATTGGTATGGGATTTTTTTCTCCATGTGCATTTTCCCTTTATCCAAAGCTCTCTTTTGTACATTTCAGTTTCTGTGGATTTATTTCTCTAATGTACTCAGACTAAAACAACTAATATAAGAAAAGGCAGGACACAAGTAAGCACCCGTTTCCATTTGGGAAAAACCCTAAACAGTGAAAAGTTATTTTCCTCCATGCCACCTCTGGTTGGCACAAACTGTTAAGTGCTCAATTCGTAACTAAAACGATCATCTGAACCCATATGGTGGTACCTCAGAAGACGGACCTGGTGGTCTGATTTTCAACCCACACACAGCCTTGTAGCCCTTATCTCACACGGTTCAGTTTGGCACACCTGGTAGTTCAATGACTTGGAATCTGCCCCACAGTAACTGTTTGGATGAAAATTACTCAGTCCTGTGTTATGAGAGGCCACATCCAGACGATTCTGTCATGAGGCAGTCCTGACCGAAGTCAAATACCTCATGATTCTTGCTTTGCTTTTCTTATTTTTTTCCACAGGTAGTTAAAAGATTTTATTAAGAAGGCTTTGAAGTCAAAAGTAACACTCTTGATAGAATTTTCGTTCATCCTTTAAGTCGGCTCTGCAAATATATAATCAGTGATTCAGCTGTAAGATCAAAGATCTGTTAATTTATTTAAATGAAAATACATTTTGGTTCTTAAAATTGATTCCGTAAAGTACATATATCCCTATAAATCCCCTACTTATACAAAAGAGGTAAAAAATAAAAACAAACACAAAATATGAATTCCCCAACAATACAGTAACTGAGCAGCTTTTTAAAAATTGTGAAAAACTAACAAGAGAAACCAATGTTTTGTGTCTGTGTTAATATTTTTAAAAAGTGATAATCTTAGGATGGGGGAATCCTACACGCTGGCTTTACATATCTCACCGTCATCAGTCTGTGGGCCTTGAATACATTGGATATAAACTTACAGCTACAACGGCATCAGAGGTGTGTGTTATAGCATGAGTGCATGCTACTTATGGTAAACTTTCTAAAAAAAAGAAAGAGAGGCAGATGGTCATAATGCAGCTCATCATAACTATAATTCAGCACAACTCAGAGATTGTGTTTTCTGGGTCTTTGAACTGATATGAGCCAATTGAGTTGTGGGCTGATGAAGTGAATGTGAAATTGACCTGCTTTTTAAAAGCTTGAATGATCTGGAAGGCTAAATGGAATGGGGAAAAGTATGGTTTCAATCCTTGGAATAGTGATTTGGGGACCTTTCAGGAACCTGTTTCATGACAACAATTTACTTCCAACACTGTGGATAGTGACACACATTCAATGAAGCAAGTGCTTGGCTGCCAACCTTGAGCCGGCTCTATTACTGCCTACTCAGCCTATCCAGACATTTCCTTGCAAACTGGCATTATTTTTGTTAGCCAAATAAGTTTCTAATGGCTTATTTTTTCATTTTTCATAAACACACATTATTTAATAACAATTTTGTTTTTGATCTCCACAAATGAAAAGGTGGTTATAAAGTATAAACACCAGGGTTATTGAGTAAAGGGCACTGCAGAACAAAGCGTACTGGGAACTTCAGAAGCCTAGGGATTTGGGTGGAAACACTGCTTGAGGCACACTGAGACACCGCTTGAGGTGGAATAGCCCTCATGCAGACCTACGGAGTGTGATATCTAGGCAGTGAGCCCTCCTACTCAGTCACTATCACCGACTCCTCAGAACTGTTTTGGAGTCAGGGGAGACTGCATATAAAGTCCCCAGAAAAGATCAGTGTCCAGGCTGGAGTCTGAAGGCATCAATATATTAAAGATACTTGCTTCTCTTTGCATCACTTTTATCCCTATCATTCTTCTCATGCAGCCAAAACTCAGTCCCAAGCAGATGGCAACTACAGTAACCAGACTGTTCTGTCTGACTTCTACGTTAGGACACATAGACCATCTGAATAAACAATTTGATTCTGTGTCCCTATCCCTCTCATAGTCAAAGCTTCAGCCAGCACCGGACCTTAAACCTGCAGAGTAAGAATTTGTCAAAAGTCTAGAAAGAGCAGTCAATAACCTGGTAACCTAGCCTGCAGAAGAGAAGACACAGAATCAAAAGCTACAACTTAAAAAAAAAATAAAAGCTCCAGGTGGCTGTCATTCAGACAACCGATTCCAATGAAAACACTTGAGCTTCTCACAGTGTAAAATTGCTTTTACTTCCATGCTATTGTAATTCAAACAGTTTCCCATATCTCACCTCCAAATGTAACTCCAGCAGATTCAAGCATATTAAGGAAGAGGCAATTATTCTGGTGTTTCCCCTGCACCGATTATGGAGCCTCAAACAGTTTTACTCTTCTCAGCTCATGCCTTAGATTTTCAACTACTTGAATGTTAAGGAAATCATAAAATGTCGCTTTAAACAGGCTGCCTTCTGAGTTGCCTCACCCAGATTTATGTTTTTCATAAATCTAGAGTGCCTCAATATGGGTTTTGTGGGGGGTCAAAGAGCATTATCATTTCCCATCATCAGTTGTTGATGGGAAATTTTACATCCTGCAGGTTGCCATATACAATAATTACATTAAACAATGGAGCTTGTTGTATCTTCTTGTTTTTCACAACAGGTTATGGTCACTGATATTGTTAGCTTATCATGCCAAATGTCCAAGATGCCCAGGTGGTGTTAATTGAAGGGCGGAATGATTCAGGCATTGGTCACTTCAGCTTTGCAAGTTCTTGAGCATCTTGATTTTGAAATTCAGTATATTGAGATGATGCCTTAGCCAGTTAAACGCTACTGCTTCCAAGCTACACGTACACTCAGAAATATCTGAGCAGAAGCCACATTATCTACGTGAAACAGCTTTGGGTGCTTCACAGCTATATGCAGATGCCCACCAAATATGAGATTATTTTGCTTTCTCTGACTTGGCTTTTACTAGCAGTCAGCCTCATTCCATCTCTTTTGTAGATGGTTGAAGATGTGTGGATTCTGGGAGACCTTTGGGATAATGGTTGGCTTATGAGATTAAAAAGATCTTTTAGGGAAGTTTTCTTGATGTGCATTTAATATTGAATTACAACTCTCTTTTATACACGTGTGTCTGTGGGTTTCAACATCTAAAGTGCACAGATTAACACATTCCCATAGCGGAGTGAACCTCCCTTCCGTCATGTCTATAGGTATTTCTCCTTCCTATGGGCATGGACAGTGATTCATCTGGGGAACATCTGTTAAACCAGGACAATGGTGCTTCCCCAGCTTTCTGGAATGAGGTGCCAGGCCATTGGTTACCTTTATAAAAGTCTCCAGACACGTCCTAGTGATGTCAGTTTCTGGGATCATAGAGGCTTCCTCTTACTCGCTTGGTCTTGTTGGTAGATGCTATCCAGTTGGTCTGCTTCAAAGAACACCAATGTACAGGACAAGGAATGGCTTGCCAGTCCTGGGCCACCCTTATATCTTTCTGATGTTTGAACCCATCTTTGCAGCCCCCATGGCCATGCATCGTGGAAACGGCCTGGCTCTTTGTCACTGGCCCTCTCCTTTAATCTGACCAGAAGGGTTCGTCATCTGGCCCTCTCTCTGACAAGATTCTGCCTTGCTTTACTAGTCCTCCACTACCTGACAGTGTTTCCATGATTAGCATAAGATTTTCATTGGTGTATTTCGTCATCCTCAGTGTGTCTTTAGTCTAGAAACCCTGCTGTGTGCTTTGCCCTTTACATGACATTGCTGGCATTGGAAATAGCTGGGACCTGCACTCTGACCTTCCTTTCTGTACCTAGCTACAAATGGACATATTTTAAACAGGTCACTGTTTATCACCGGCCCATGTACCACCCTTGGAGCAGCATTGGGGTAGATAATAAATCACGAGTTGTCCTGCAAAAGGAGATGGAGCCCTCGTGTCTGAGTAGTTACAAACACCAGCCGCTCCAGGCGCACAAAAGGCGCTTTTAATTCCCGTAAAGGGTTAACATCCTGAGAAAACCAGATGGGCTGTTCTTTCCACCTGCAGCCACCATCACAGCATGTGTTTGTTAAGATGGAGAGGACATTGTGGATTGGGGTGGGTCATATGGGCTAATGTTGGACTTGTAGACTTTGGCTGCATTGGTATGGGATTTTTTTCTCCATGTGCATTTTCCCTTTATCCAAAGCTCTCTTTTGTACATTTCAGTTTCTGTGGATTTATTTCTCTAATGTACTCAGACTAAAACAACTAATATAAGAAAAGGCAGGACACAAGTAAGCACCCGTTTCCATTTGGGAAAAACCCTAAACAGTGAAAAGTTATTTTCCTCCATGCCACCTCTGGTTGGCACAAACTGTTAAGTGCTCAATTCGTAACTAAAACGATCATCTGAACCCATATGGTGGTACCTCAGAAGACGGACCTGGTGGTCTGATTTTCAACCCACACACAGCCTTGTAGCCCTTGTCTCACACGGTTCAGTTTGGCTCTGCACACCTGGTAGTTCAATGACTTGGAATCTGCCCCACAGTAACTGTTTGGATGAAAATTACTCAGTCCTGTGTTATGAGAGGCCACATCCAGACGATTCTGTCATGAGGCAGTCCTGACCGAAGTCAAATACCTCATGATTCTTGCTTTGCTTTTCTTATTTTTTTCCACAGGTAGTTAAAAGATTTTATTAAGAAGGCTTTGAAGTCAAAAGTAACACTCTTGATAGAATTTTCTTTCATCCTTTAAGTCGGCTCTGCAAATATATAATCAGTGATTCAGCTGTAAGATCAAAGATCTGTTAATTTATTTAAATGAAAATACATTTTGGTTCTTAAAATTGATTCCATAAAGTACATATTTCCCTATAAATCCTCTACTTATACAAAAGAGGTAAAAAATAAAAACAAACACAAAATATGAATTCCCCAACAATACAGTAACTGAGCAGCTTTTTAAAAATTGTGAAAAACTAACAAGAGAAACCAATGTTTTGTGTCTGTGTTAATATTTTAAAAAAGTGATAATCTTAGGATGGGGGAATCCTACCCGCTGGCTTTACATATCTCACCGTCATCAGTCTGTGGGCCTTGAATACATTGGATATAAACTTACAGCTACAACGGCATCAGAGGTGTGTGTTATAGCATGAGTGCATGCTACTTATGGTAAACTTTCTAAAAAAAAGAAAGAGAGGCAGATGGTCATAATGCAGCTCATCATAACTATAATTCAGCACAACTCAGAGATTGTGTTTTCTGGGTCTTTGAACTGATATGAGCCAATTGAGTTGTGGGCTGATGAAGTGAATGTGAAATTGACCTGTTTTTTTAAAAGCTTGAATGATCTGGAAGGCTAAATGGAATGGGGAAAAGTATGGTTTCAATCCTTGGAATAGTGATTTGGGGACCTTTCAGGAACCTGTTTCATGACAACAATTTACTTCCAACACTGTGGATAGTGACACACATTCAATGAAGCAAGTGCTTTGCTGCCAACCTTGAGCCGGCTCTATTACTGCCTACTCAGCCTATCCAGACATTTCCTTGCAAACTGGCATTATTTTTGTTAGCCAAATAAGTTTCTAATGGCTTATTTTTTCATTTTCCATAAACACACATTATTTAATAACAAATTTGTTTTTGATCTCCACAAATGAAAAGGTGGTTATAAAGTATAAACACCAGATTTATTGAGTAAAAGGCACTGCAGGACACAGGGTACTGGGAACTTCAGAAGCCTAGGGATTTGGGTGGAAACACTGCTTGAGGCACACTGAGACACCGCTTGAGGTGGAATAGCCCTCATGCAGACCTACGGAGTGTGATATCTCGGCAGTGAGCCCTCCTACTCAGTCACTATCACCGACTCCTCAGAACTGTTTTGGAGTCAGGGGAGACTGCATATAAAGTCCCCAGAAAAGATCAGAGTCCAGGCTGGAGTCTGAAGGCATCAATATATTAAAGATACTTGCTTCTCTTTGCATCACTTTTATCCCTATCATTCTTCTCATGCAGCCAAAACTCAGTTCCCGGCAGATGGCAACTATAGTAACCACACTGTTCTGTCTGACTTCTACGTTAGGACACATAGACCATCTGAATAAACAATTTGATTCTGTGTCCCTATCCCTCTCATAGTCAAAGCTTCAGCCAGCACCGGACCTTAAACCTGCAGAGTAAGAGTTTGTCAAAAGTCTAGAAAGAGCAGTCAATAACCTGGTAACCTAGCCTGCAGAAGAGAAGACACAGAATCAAAAGCTACAACTTAAAAAAAAAATAAAAGCTCCACCTGGGTGTCATTCAGACAACCGATTCCAATGAAAACACTTGAGCTTCTCACAGTGTAAAATTGCTTTTACTTCCATGCTATTGTAATTCAAACAGTTTCCCATATCTCACCTCCAAATGTAACTCCAGCATATTCAAGTATATTAAGGAAGAGGCAATTATTCTGGTGTTTCCCCTGCACCGATTATGGAGCCTCAAACCGTTTTACTCTTCTCAGCTCATGCCTTAGATTTTCAACTACTTGAATGTTAAGGAAATCATAAAATGTCGCGTTAAACAGGCTGCCTTCTGAGTTGCCTCACCCAGATTTATGTTTTTCATAAATCTAGAGTGCCTCCATATGGGTTTTGTGGGAGGGTCAAAGAGCATTATCATTTCCCATCATCAGTTGTTGAAGGGAAATTTTACATCCTGCAGGTTCCCATATACAATATTTAAATTAAACAATGGAGCGTTTTGTATCTTCCTGTTTTTCACAACAGGTTATGGTCACTGATATTGTTAGCTTATCATGCCAAATATCCAAGATGCACAGGTGGTGTTAATTGAAGGGCGGAATGATTCAGGCATTGGTCACTTCAGCTTTGCAAGTTCTTGAGCATCTTGATTTTGAAATTCAGTATAGTGAAATGATGCCTTAGCCAGTTAAACGCTACTGCTTCCAAGCCTCACGTACACTCAGAAATATCTGAGCAGTAGCCACATTATCTACGTGAAACAGCTTTTGGTGCTTCACAGCTATATGCAGATGCCCACCAAATATGACATTATTTTGCTTTCTCTGACTTGGCTTTTACTAGCAGTCAGCCTCATTCCATCTCTTTTGTAGATGGTTGAAGACTGTGTGGATTCTGGGAGGCCTTTGGGATAATGGTGGGCTTATGAGATTAAAAAGATCTTTTAGGGAAGTTTTCTTGATGTGCATTTAATATTTAATTACAACTCTCTTCTATACACGTGTGTCTGTGGGTTTCAACATCTAAAGTGCACAGATTAACACATTCCCATAGCGGAGTGAACCTCCCTTCCGTCATGTCTATAGGTATTTCTCCTTCCTATGGGCATCTGGACAGTAATTTACCTGGGGAACGTCTGTTAAACCAGGACAATGGTGCTTCCCCAGCTTTCTGGTATGAGGGGCCAGGCCATTGGTTACCTTTTAAAAGTCTCCTGACACGTCCTAGTGATGTCAGTTTCTGGGATCATAGAGGCTTCCTCTTCCTCGTTTGGTCTTGTTGGTAGATGCTATCCAGTTGGTCTGCTTCAAAGCAACCCCAATGTAAAGGACAAGGAATGGCTTGCCAGTCTTGGGCCACACTTATATCTTTCTGATGTTTGAACCCATCTTTGCAGCCCCCATGGCCATGCATCGTGGAAACGGCCTGGCTCCTTTTCACTGGCCCTCCCCTTTAATCTGACCAGAAGGGTTCGTCATCTGGCCCTCTCTCTGACAAGATTCTGCCTTGCTTTACTAGTCCTCCACTACCTGACAGTGTTTCCATGATTAGCATAAGATTTTCATTGGTGTATTTCGTCATCCTCAGTGTGTCGTTAGTCTAGTAACCCTGCTGTGTGCTTTGCCCTTTACATGACATTGCTGGCATTGGAAATAGCTGGGACCTGCACTCTGACCTTTCTTTCTGTACCTAGCTACAAATGGACATATTTTAAACAGGTCACAGTTTATCACCGGCCCATGTACCACCCTTGGAGCAGCATTGGGGTAGATAATAAATCACGAGTAGTCCTGCACAATGAGATGGAGCCCTCGTGTCTGAGTGGTTACAAACACCAGCCGCTCCAGGGGCACAAAAGGTGCTTTTAATTCCTGTAAAGGGTTAACAACCTCAGAAAACCAGATGGGCAGTTCTTTCCACCTGCAGCCACCATCACAGCATGTGTTTGTTAAGATGGAGAGGACATTGTGGATTGGGGTGGGTCATATGGGCTAATGTTGGACTTGTAGACTTTGGCTGCATTGGTATGGGATTTTTTTCTCCATGTGCATTTTCCCTTTATCTAAAGCTCTCTTTTATTCATTTCAGTTTCTGTGGATTTATTTCTCTAATGTACTCAGACTAACACAACTAATATAAGAAAAGGCAGGACACAAGTAAGCACCCGTTTCCATTTGGGAAAAACACTAAACAGTGAAAAGCTATTTTCCTCCATGCCATCTCTGGTTGGCACAAACTGTTAAGTGCTCAATTCGTAACTAAAACGATCATCTGAGCCCATATGGTGGTACCTCAGAAGACGGACCTGGTGGTCTGATTTTCAACCCACACACAGCCTTGTAGCCCCTATCTCACACGGTTCCGTTTGGCTCTGCACACCTGGTAGTTCCATGACTTGGAATCTACCCCACAGTAACTGTTTGGATGAAAGTTACCCAGTCCTGTGTTATGACAGGCCCCATCCAGACGATTCTGTCATGAGGCAGTCCTAACCGAAGTCAAATACCTCATGATTCTTGCTTTGCTTTTCTTATATTTTTCCACAGGTAGTTAAAAGACTTTATTAAGAAGGCTTTGAAGTCAAAAGTAACACTCTTGATAGAATTTTCTTTCATCCTTTAAGTCGGCTCTGCAAATATATAATCAGTGATTCAGCTGTAAGATCAAAGATCTGTTAATTTATTTAAATGAAAATATATTTTGGTTCTTAAAATTGATTCCATAAAGTACATATATCCCTATAAATCCCCTACTTATACAAAAGAGGTAAAAAATAAAAACAAACACAAAATATGAATTTCCCAACAATACAGTAACTGAGCAGCTTTTTAAAAATTGTGAAAAACTAACAAGAGAAACCAATGTTTTGTGTCAGTGTTAATATTTTAAAAAGTGAAAAATCTTAGGATGGGGGAATCCTACCCGCTGGCTTTACATATCTCACCGTCATCAGTCTGTGGGCCTTGAATACATTGGATATAAACTTACAGCTATAATGGCATCAGAGGTGTGTGGTATAGCATGAGTGCATGCTACTTATGGTAAACTTTCTAAAAAAAAGAAAGAGAGGCAGATGGTCATAATACAGCTCATCATAACTATAATTCAGCACAACTCAGAGATTGTGTTTTCTGGGTCTTTGAACTGATATGAGCCAATTGAGTTGTGGGCTGATGAAGTGAATGTGAAATTGACCTGTTTTTTAAAAGCTTGAATGATCTGGAAGGCTAAATGGAATGGGGAAAAGTATGGTTTCAATCCTTGGAATAGTGATTTGGGGACCTTTCAGGAACCTGTTTCATGACAACAATTTACTTCCAACACTGTGGATAGTGACACACATTCAATGAAGCAAGTGCTTTGCTGCCAACCTTGAGCCGGCTCTATTGCTGCCTACTCAGCCTATCCAGACATTTCCTTGCAAACTGGCATTATTTTTCTAAGCCAAATAAGTTTCTAATGGCTTATTTTTTCATTTTCCATAAACACACATTATTTAATAACAAATTTGTTTTTGATCTCCACAAATGAAAAGGTGGTTATAAAGTATGAACACCAGGATTATTGAGTAAAAGGCACTGCAGGACACATGGTACTGGGAACTTCAGAAGCCTAGGGATTTGGGTGGAAACACTGCTTGAGGCACACTGAGACACCGCTTGAGGTGGAATAGCCCTCATGCAGACCTATGGAGTGTGATATCTAGGCAGTGAGACCTCCTACTCAGTCACTCTCACCGACTCCTCAGAACTGTTTTGGAGTCAGGGGAGAATGCATATAAAGTCTCCAGAAAAGATCAGTGTCCAGGCTGGAATCTGAAGGCATCAATATATTAAAGATACTTGCTTCTCTTTGGATCACTTTTATCCCTATCATTCTTCTCATGCAGCCAAAACTCAGTCCCCGGCAGATGGCAACTATAGTAACCACACTGTTCTGTCTGACTTCTACGTTAGGACACATAGACCATCTGAATAAACAATTTGATTCTGTGTCCCTATCCCTCTCATAGTCAAAGCTTCAGCCAGCACCGGACCTTAAACCTGCAGACTAAGAGTTTGTCAAAAGTCTAGAAAGAGCAGTCAATAACCTGGAAACCTAGCCTGCAGAAGAGAAGACACAGAATCAAAAGCTACAACTTAAAAAAAAAAATAAAAGCTCCAGGTGGGTGTCATTCAGACAACCGATTCCAATGAAAACACTTGAGCTTCTCACAGTGTAAAATTGCTTTTACTTCCATGCTATTGTAATTCAAACAGTTTCCCATATCTCACCTCCAAAATAACTCCAGCAGATTCAGTATATTAAGGAAGAGGCAATTATTCTGGTGTTTCCCCTGCACCGATTATGGAGCCTCAAACAGTTTTACTCTTCTCAGCTCATGCCTTAGATTTTCAACTACTTGAATGTTAAGGAAATCATAAAATGTCGCGTTAAACAGGCTGCCTTCTGAGTTGCCTCACCCAGATTTATGTTTTTCATAAATCTAGAATGCCTCAATATGGGTTTTGTGGGGGGGTCAAAGAGCATTATCATTTCCCATCATCAGTTGTTGATGGGAAATTTTACATCCTGCACGTTCCCATATACAATAATTACATTAAACAATGGAGCTTGTTGTATCTTCTTGTTTTTCACAACAGGTTATGGTCACTGATATTGTTAGCTTATCATGCCAAATGTCCAAGATGCCCAGGTGGTGTTAATTGAAGGGCGAATGATTCAGGCATTCGTCACATTAGCTTTGCAAGTCCTCCAGCATCTTGATTTTGAAATTCAGTATAGTGAGATGATGCCTTAGCCAGTTAAACGCTACTGCTTCCAAGCCTCACGTACACTCAGAAATATCTGAGCAGAAGCCACATTATCTACGTGAAACAGCTTTGGGTGCTTCACAGCTATATGCAGATGCCCACCAAATATAAGATTATTTTGCTTTCTCTGACTTGGCTTTTACTAGCCGTCAGCCTCATTCCATCTCTTTTGTAGATGGTTGAAGACAGTGTGGATTCTGGGAGGCCTTTGGGATAATGGTGGGCTTATGAGATTAAAAAGATCTTTTAGGGACGTTTTCTTGATGTGGATTTAATATTTAATTACAACTCTCTTTTATACACGTGTGTCTGTGGGTTTCAATATCTAAAGTGCACAGATTAACACATTCCCATAGCGGAGTGAACCTCCCTTCCGTCATGTCTATAGGTATTTCTCCTTCCTATGGGCATCTGGACAGTAATTCACCTGGGGAACGTCTGTTAAACCAGGACAATGGTGCTTCCCCAGCTTTCTGGGATGAGGGTCCAGGCCATTGGTTACCTTTATAAAAGTCTCCAGACACGTCCTAGTGATGTCAGTTTCTGGGATCATAGAGGCTTCCTCTTCCTCGCTTGGTCTTGTTGGTAGATGCTATCCAGTTGGTCTGCTTCAAAGCAACCCCAATGTACAGGACACGGAATGGCTTGCCAGTCCTGGGCCACCCTTATATCTTTCTGATGTTTGAACCCATCTTTGCAGCCCCCATGGCCATGCATCGTGCAAACGGCCTGGCTCTTTGTCACTGGCCCTCCCCTTTAATCTGACCAGAAGGGTTCGTCATCTGGCCCTCTCTCTGACAAGATTCTGCCTTGCTTTACTAGTCCTCCACTACCTGACAGTGTTTCCATGATTAGCATAAGATTTTCATTGGTGTATTTCGTCATCCTCAGTGTGTCATTAGTCTAGAAACCCTGCTGTGTGCTTTGCCCTTTACATGACATTGCTGGCATTGGAAATAGCTGGGACCTGCACTCTGACCTTCCTTTCTGTACCTAGCTACAAATGGACATATTTTAAACAGGTCACTGTTTATCACCGGCCCATGTACCACCCTTGGAGCAGCATTGGGGTAGATAATAAATCACGAGTTGTCCTGCACAAGGAGATGGAGCCCTCGTGTCTGAGTAGTTACAAACACCAGCCGCTCCAGGCGCACAAAAGGCGCTTTTAATTCCCGTAAAGGGTTAACATCCTCAGAAAACCAGATGGGCTGTTCTTTCCACCTGCAGCCACCATCACAGCATGTGTTTGTTAAGATGGAGAGGACATTGTGGATTGTGGTGGGACATATGGGCTAATGTTGGACTTGTAGACTTTGGCTGCATTGGTATGGGATTTTTTCTCCATGTGCATTTTCCCTTTATCCAAAGCTCTCTTTTGTACATTTCAGTTTCTCTGGATTTATTTCTCTAAAGTACTCAGACTAACACAACTAATATAAGAAAAGGCTGGACACAAGTAAGCACCCGTTTAAATTTGGGAAAAACCCTAAATAGTGAAAAGTTATTTTCCTCCATGCCACCTCTGGTTGGCACAAACTGTTAAGTGCTCAATTCGTAACTAAAACGATCATCTGAACCCATATGGTGGTACTTCAGAAGACAGACCTGGTGGTCTGATTTTCAACCCACACACAGCCTTGTAGCCCTTATCTCACACGGTTCAGTTTGGCTCTGCACACCTGGTAGTTCCATGACTTGGAATCTACCCCACAGTAACTGTTTGGATGAAAATTACTCAGTCCTGTGTTATGAGAGGCCACATCCAGACGATTCTGTCATGAGGCAGTCCTGACCGAAGTCAAATACCTCATGATTCTTGCTTTGCTTTTCTTATTTTTTTCCACAGGTAGTTAAAAGTCTTTATTAAGAAGGCTTTGAAGTCAAAAGTAACACTCTTGATAGAATTGTCTTTCATCCTTTAAGTCGGCTCTGCAAATATATATTCAGTGATTCAGCTGTAAGATCAAAGATCTGTTAATTTATTTAAATGAAAATACATTTTGGTTCTTAAAATTGATTCCATAAAGTACATATTTCCCTATAAATCCCCTACTTATACAAAAGAGGTAAAAAATAAAAACAAACACAAAATATGAATTCCCCAACAATACAGTAACTGAGCAGCTTTTTAAAAATTGTGAAAAACTAACAAGAGAAACCAATGTTTTGTGTCTGTGTTAATATTTTAAAAAAGTGATAATCTTAGGGTGGGGGAATCCTACCCGCTGGCTTTACATATCTCACCGTCATCAGTCTGTGGGCCTTGAATACATTGGATATAAACTTACAGCTACAACGGCATCAGAGGTGTGTTTTATAGCATGTGCATGCTACTTATGGTAAACTTTCTAAAAAAAAGAAAGAGAGGCAGATGGTCATAATGCAGCTCATCATAACTATAATTCAGCACAACTCAGAGATTGTGTTTTCTGGGTCTTTGAACTGATATGAGCCAATTGAGTTGTGGGCTGATGAAGTGAATGTGAAATTGACCTGTTTTTTAAAAGCTTGAATGATCTGGAAGGCTAAATGGAATGGGGAAAAGTATGGTTTCAATCCTTGGAATAGTGATTTGGGGACCTTTCAGGAACCTGTTTCATGACAACAATTTACATCCAACACTGTGGATAGTGACACACATTCAATGAAGCAAGTGCTTGGCTGCCAACCTTGAGCCGGCTCTATTACTGCCTACTCAGCCTATCCAGACATTTCCTTGCAAACTGGCATTATTTTTGTTAGCCAAATAAGTTTCTAATGGCTTATTTTTTCATTTTTCATAAACACACATTATTTAATAACAATTTTGTTTTTGATCTCCACAAATGAAAAGGTGGTTATAAAGTATAAACACCAGGGTTATTGAGTAAAGGGCACTGCAGAACAAAGCGTACTGGGAACTTCAGAAGCCTAGGGATTTGGGTGGAAACACTGCTTGAGGCACACTGAGACACCGCTTGAGGTGGAATAGCCCTCATGCAGACCTACGGAGTGTGATATCTAGGCAGTGAGCCCTCCTACTCAGTCACTATCACCGACTCCTCAGAACTGTTTTGGAGTCAGGGGAGACTGCATATAAAGTCCCCAGAAAAGATCAGTGTCCAGGCTGGAGTCTGAAGGCATCAATATATTAAAGATACTTGCTTCTCTTTGCATCACTTTTATCCCTATCATTCTTCTCAAGCAGCCAAAACTCAGTCCCAGGCAGATGGCAACTACAGTAACCAGACTGTTCTGTCTGACTTCTACGTTAGGACACATAGACCATCTGAATAAACAATTTGATTCTGTGTCCCTATCCCTCTCATAGTCAAAGCTTCAGCCAGCACCGGACCTTAAACCTGCAGAGTAAGAATTTGTCAAAAGTCTAGAAAGAGCAGTCAATAACCTGGTAACCTAGCCTGCAGAAGAGAAGACACAGAATCAAAAGCTACAACTTAAAAAAAATAATAAAAGCTCCAGGTGGTTGTCATTCAGACAACCGATTCCAATGAAAACACTTGAGCTTCTCACAGTGTAAAATTGCTTTTACTTCCATGCTATTGTAATTCAAACAGTTTCCCATATCTCACCTCCAAATGTAACTCTAGCAGATTCAAGCATATTAAGGAAGAGGCAATTATTCTGGTGTTTCCCCTGCACCGATTATGGAGCCTCAAACAGTTTTACTCTTCTCAGCTCATGCCTTAGATTTTCAACTACTTGAATGTTAAGGAAATCATAAAATGTCGCTTTAAACAGGCTGCCTTCTGAGTTGCCTCACCCAGATTTATGTTTTTCATAAATCTAGAGTGCCTCAATATGGGTTTTGTGGGGGGTCAAAGAGCATTATCATTTCCCATTATCAGTTGTTGATGGGAAATTTTACATCCTGCAGGTTGCCATATACAATAATTACATTAAACAATGGAGCTTGTTGTATCTTCTTGTTTTTCACAACAGGTTATGGTCACTGATATTGTTAGCTTATCATGCCAAATGTCCAAGATGCCCAGGTGGTGTTAATTGAAGGGCGGAATGATTCAGGCATTGGTCACTTCAGCTTTGCAAGTTCTTGAGCATCTTGATTTTGAAATTCAGTATAGTGAGATGATGCCTTAGCCAGTTAAACGCTACTGCTTCCAAGCTACACGTACACTCAGAAATATCTGAGCAGAAGCCACATTATCTACGTGAAACAGCTTTGGGTGCTTCACAGCTATATGCAGATGCCCACCAAATATGAGATTATTTTGCTTTCTCTGACTTGGCTTTTACTAGCAGTCAGCCTCATTCCATCTCTTTTGTAGATGGTTGAAGATGTGTGGATTCTGGGAGACCTTTGGGATAATGGTTGGCTTATGAGATTAAAAAGATCTTTTAGGGAAGTTTTCTTGATGTGCATTTAATATTTAATTACAACTCTCTTTTATACACGTGTGTCTGTGGGTTTCAACATCCGAAGTGCACAGATTAACACATTCCCATAGCGGAGTGAACCTCCCTTCTGTCATGTCTATAGGTATTTCTCCTTCCTATGGGCATCTGGACAGTAATTCACCTGGGGAATGTCTGTTAAACCAGGACAATGGTGCCTCCCCAGCTTTCTGGAATGAGGGGCCAGGGCATTGGTTACCTTTATAAAAGTCTCCTGACACGTCCTAGTGATGTCAGTTTCTGGGATCATAGAGGCTTCCTCTTCCTCGCTTGGTCTTGTTGGTAGATGCTATCTAGTTGGTCTGCTTCAAAGAACACCAATGTACAGGACAATGAATGGCCTGTCAGTCCTGGGCCACCCTTATATCTTTCTGATGTTTGAACCCATCTTTGCAGCCCCCATGGCCATGCATCGTGCAAACGGCCTGGCTCTTTGTCACTGGCCCTCCCCTTTAATCTGACCAGAAGGGTTCGTCATCTGGCCCTCTCTCTGACAAGATTCTGCCTTGCTTTACTAGTCCTCCACTACCTGACAGTGTTTCCATGATTAGCATAAGATTTACATTGGTGTATTTCGTCATCCTCAGTGTGTCATTAGTCTAGAAACCCTGCTGTGTGCTTTGCCCTTTACATGACATTGCTGGCATTGGAAATAGCTGGGACCTGCACTCTGACCTTCCTTTCTGTACCTAGCTACAAATGGACATATTTTAAACAGGTCACTGTTTATCACTGGCCCATGTACCACCCTTGGAGCAGCATTGGGGTAGATAATAAATCACGAGTTGTCCTGCAAAAGGAGATGGAGCCCTCGTGTCTGAGTAGTTACAAACACCAGCCGCTCCAGGCGCACAAAAGGCGCTTTTAATTCCCGTAAAGGGTTAACATCCTGAGAAAACCAGATGGGCTGTTCTTTCCACCTGCAGCCACCATCACAGCATGTGTTTGTTAAGATGGAGAGGACATTGTGGATTGGGGTGGGACATATGGGCTAATGTTGGACTTGTAGACTTTGGCTGCATTGGTATGGGATTTTTTTCTCCATGTGCATTTTCCCTTTATCCAAAGCTCTCTTTTGTACATTTCAGTTTCTGTGGATTTATTTCTCTAATGTACTCAGACTAAAACAACTAATATAAGAAAAGGCAGGACACAAGTAAGCACCCGTTTCCATTTGGGAAAAACCCTAAACAGTGAAAAGTTATTTTCCTCCATGCCACCTCTGGTTGGCACAAACTGTTAAGTGCTCAATTCGTAACTAAAACGATCATCTGAACCCATATGGTGGTACCTCAGAAGACGGACCTGGTGGTCTGATTTTCAACCCACACACAGCCTTGTAGCCCTTATCTCACACGGTTCAGTTTGGCACACCTGGTAGTTCAATGACTTGGAATCTGCCCCACAGTAACTGTTTGGATGAAAATTACTCAGTCCTGTGTTATGAGAGGCCACATCCAGACGATTCTGTCATGAGGCAGTCCTGACCGAAGTCAAATACCTCATGATTCTTGCTTTGCTTTTCTTATTTTTTTCCACAGGTAGTTAAAAGATTTTATTAAGAAGGCTTTGAAGTCAAAAGTAACACTCTTGATAGAATTTTCGTTCATCCTTTAAGTCGGCTCTGCAAATATATAATCAGTGATTCAGCTGTAAGATCAAAGATCTGTTAATTTATTTAAATGAAAATACATTTTGGTTCTTAAAATTGATTCCGTAAAGTACATATATCCCTATAAATCCCCTACTTATACAAAAGAGGTAAAAAATAAAAACAAACACAAAATATGAATTCCCCAACAATACAGTAACTGAGCAGCTTTTTAAAAATTGTGAAAAACTAACAAGAGAAACCAATGTTTTGTGTCTGTGTTAATATTTTTAAAAAGTGATAATCTTAGGATGGGGGAATCCTACACGCTGGCTTTACATATCTCACCGTCATCAGTCTGTGGGCCTTGAATACATTGGATATAAACTTACAGCTACAACGGCATCAGAGGTGTGTGTTATAGCATGAGTGCATGCTACTTATGGTAAACTTTCTAAAAAAAAGAAAGAGAGGCAGATGGTCATAATGCAGCTCATCATAACTATAATTCAGCACAACTCAGAGATTGTGTTTTCTGGGTCTTTGAACTGATATGAGCCAATTGAGTTGTGGGCTGATGAAGTGAATGTGAAATTGACCTGCTTTTTAAAAGCTTGAATGATCTGGAAGGCTAAATGGAATGGGGAAAAGTATGGTTTCAATCCTTGGAATAGTGATTTGGGGACCTTTCAGGAACCTGTTTCATGACAACAATTTACTTCCAACACTGTGGATAGTGACACACATTCAATGAAGCAAGTGCTTGGCTGCCAACCTTGAGCCGGCTCTATTACTGCCTACTCAGCCTATCCAGACATTTCCTTGCAAACTGGCATTATTTTTGTTAGCCAAATAAGTTTCTAATGGCTTATTTTTTCATTTTTCATAAACACACATTATTTAATAACAATTTTGTTTTTGATCTCCACAAATGAAAAGGTGGTTATAAAGTATAAACACCAGGGTTATTGAGTAAAGGGCACTGCAGAACAAAGCGTACTGGGAACTTCAGAAGCCTAGGGATTTGGGTGGAAACACTGCTTGAGGCACACTGAGACACCGCTTGAGGTGGAATAGCCCTCATGCAGACCTACGGAGTGTGATATCTAGGCAGTGAGCCCTCCTACTCAGTCACTATCACCGACTCCTCAGAACTGTTTTGGAGTCAGGGGAGACTGCATATAAAGTCCCCAGAAAAGATCAGTGTCCAGGCTGGAGTCTGAAGGCATCAATATATTAAAGATACTTGCTTCTCTTTGCATCACTTTTATCCCTATCATTCTTCTCATGCAGCCAAAACTCAGTCCCAAGCAGATGGCAACTACAGTAACCAGACTGTTCTGTCTGACTTCTACGTTAGGACACATAGACCATCTGAATAAACAATTTGATTCTGTGTCCCTATCCCTCTCATAGTCAAAGCTTCAGCCAGCACCGGACCTTAAACCTGCAGAGTAAGAATTTGTCAAAAGTCTAGAAAGAGCAGTCAATAACCTGGTAACCTAGCCTGCAGAAGAGAAGACACAGAATCAAAAGCTACAACTTAAAAAAAAAATAAAAGCTCCAGGTGGCTGTCATTCAGACAACCGATTCCAATGAAAACACTTGAGCTTCTCACAGTGTAAAATTGCTTTTACTTCCATGCTATTGTAATTCAAACAGTTTCCCATATCTCACCTCCAAATGTAACTCCAGCAGATTCAAGCATATTAAGGAAGAGGCAATTATTCTGGTGTTTCCCCTGCACCGATTATGGAGCCTCAAACAGTTTTACTCTTCTCAGCTCATGCCTTAGATTTTCAACTACTTGAATGTTAAGGAAATCATAAAATGTCGCTTTAAACAGGCTGCCTTCTGAGTTGCCTCACCCAGATTTATGTTTTTCATAAATCTAGAGTGCCTCAATATGGGTTTTGTGGGGGGTCAAAGAGCATTATCATTTCCCATCATCAGTTGTTGATGGGAAATTTTACATCCTGCAGGTTGCCATATACAATAATTACATTAAACAATGGAGCTTGTTGTATCTTCTTGTTTTTCACAACAGGTTATGGTCACTGATATTGTTAGCTTATCATGCCAAATGTCCAAGATGCCCAGGTGGTGTTAATTGAAGGGCGGAATGATTCAGGCATTGGTCACTTCAGCTTTGCAAGTTCTTGAGCATCTTGATTTTGAAATTCAGTATATTGAGATGATGCCTTAGCCAGTTAAACGCTACTGCTTCCAAGCTACACGTACACTCAGAAATATCTGAGCAGAAGCCACATTATCTACGTGAAACAGCTTTGGGTGCTTCACAGCTATATGCAGATGCCCACCAAATATGAGATTATTTTGCTTTCTCTGACTTGGCTTTTACTAGCAGTCAGCCTCATTCCATCTCTTTTGTAGATGGTTGAAGATGTGTGGATTCTGGGAGACCTTTGGGATAATGGTTGGCTTATGAGATTAAAAAGATCTTTTAGGGAAGTTTTCTTGATGTGCATTTAATATTGAATTACAACTCTCTTTTATACACGTGTGTCTGTGGGTTTCAACATCTAAAGTGCACAGATTAACACATTCCCATAGCGGAGTGAACCTCCCTTCCGTCATGTCTATAGGTATTTCTCCTTCCTATGGGCATGGACAGTGATTCATCTGGGGAACATCTGTTAAACCAGGACAATGGTGCTTCCCCAGCTTTCTGGAATGAGGTGCCAGGCCATTGGTTACCTTTATAAAAGTCTCCAGACACGTCCTAGTGATGTCAGTTTCTGGGATCATAGAGGCTTCCTCTTACTCGCTTGGTCTTGTTGGTAGATGCTATCCAGTTGGTCTGCTTCAAAGAACACCAATGTACAGGACAAGGAATGGCTTGCCAGTCCTGGGCCACCCTTATATCTTTCTGATGTTTGAACCCATCTTTGCAGCCCCCATGGCCATGCATCGTGGAAACGGCCTGGCTCTTTGTCACTGGCCCTCTCCTTTAATCTGACCAGAAGGGTTCGTCATCTGGCCCTCTCTCTGACAAGATTCTGCCTTGCTTTACTAGTCCTCCACTACCTGACAGTGTTTCCATGATTAGCATAAGATTTTCATTGGTGTATTTCGTCATCCTCAGTGTGTCTTTAGTCTAGAAACCCTGCTGTGTGCTTTGCCCTTTACATGACATTGCTGGCATTGGAAATAGCTGGGACCTGCACTCTGACCTTCCTTTCTGTACCTAGCTACAAATGGACATATTTTAAACAGGTCACTGTTTATCACCGGCCCATGTACCACCCTTGGAGCAGCATTGGGGTAGATAATAAATCACGAGTTGTCCTGCAAAAGGAGATGGAGCCCTCGTGTCTGAGTAGTTACAAACACCAGCCGCTCCAGGCGCACAAAAGGCGCTTTTAATTCCCGTAAAGGGTTAACATCCTGAGAAAACCAGATGGGCTGTTCTTTCCACCTGCAGCCACCATCACAGCATGTGTTTGTTAAGATGGAGAGGACATTGTGGATTGGGGTGGGTCATATGGGCTAATGTTGGACTTGTAGACTTTGGCTGCATTGGTATGGGATTTTTTTCTCCATGTGCATTTTCCCTTTATCCAAAGCTCTCTTTTGTACATTTCAGTTTCTGTGGATTTATTTCTCTAATGTACTCAGACTAAAACAACTAATATAAGAAAAGGCAGGACACAAGTAAGCACCCGTTTCCATTTGGGAAAAACCCTAAACAGTGAAAAGTTATTTTCCTCCATGCCACCTCTGGTTGGCACAAACTGTTAAGTGCTCAATTCGTAACTAAAACGATCATCTGAACCCATATGGTGGTACCTCAGAAGACGGACCTGGTGGTCTGATTTTCATCCCACACACAGCCTTGTAGCCCTTGTCTCACACGGTTCAGTTTGGCTCTGCACACCTGGTAGTTCAATGACTTGGAATCTGCCCCACAGTAACTGTTTGGATGAAAATTACTCAGTCCTGTGTTATGAGAGGCCACATCCAGACGATTCTGTCATGAGGCAGTCCTGACCGAAGTCAAATACCTCATGATTCTTGCTTTGCTTTTCTTATTTTTTTCCACAGGTAGTTAAAAGATTTTATTAAGAAGGCTTTGAAGTCAAAAGTAACACTCTTGATAGAATTTTCTTTCATCCTTTAAGTCGGCTCTGCAAATATATAATCAGTGATTCAGCTGTAAGATCAAAGATCTGTTAATTTATTTAAATGAAAATACATTTTGGTTCTTAAAATTGATTCCATAAAGTACATATTTCCCTATAAATCCTCTACTTATACAAAAGAGGTAAAAAATAAAAACAAACACAAAATATGAATTCCCCAACAATACAGTAACTGAGCAGCTTTTTAAAAATTGTGAAAAACTAACAAGAGAAACCAATGTTTTGTGTCTGTGTTAATATTTTTAAAAAGTGATAATCTTAGGATGGGGGAATCCTACCCGCTGGCTTTACATATCTCACCGTCATCAGTCTGTGGGCCTTGAATACATTGGATATAAACTTACAGCTACAACGGCATCAGAGGTGTGTGTTATAGCATGAGTGCATGCTACTTATGGTAAACTTTCTAAAAAAAAGAAAGAGAGGCAGATGGTCATAATGCAGCTCATCATAACTATAATTCAGCACAACTCAGAGATTGTGTTTTCTGGGTCTTTGAACTGATATGAGCCAATTGAGTTGTGGGCTGATGAAGTGAATGTGAAATTGACCTGTTTTTTTAAAAGCTTGAATGATCTGGAAGGCTAAATGGAATGGGGAAAAGTATGGTTTCAATCCTTGGAATAGTGATTTGGGGACCTTTCAGGAACCTGTTTCATGACAACAATTTACTTCCAACACTGTGGATAGTGACACACATTCAATGAAGCAAGTGCTTTGCTGCCAACCTTGAGCCGGCTCTATTACTGCCTACTCAGCCTATCCAGACATTTCCTTGCAAACTGGCATTATTTTTGTTAGCCAAATAAGTTTCTAATGGCTTATTTTTTCATTTTCCATAAACACACATTATTTAATAACAAATTTGTTTTTGATCTCCACAAATGAAAAGGTGGTTATAAAGTATAAACACCAGATTTATTGAGTAAAAGGCACTGCAGGACACAGGGTACTGGGAACTTCAGAAGCCTAGGGATTTGGGTGGAAACACTGCTTGAGGCACACTGAGACACCGCTTGAGGTGGAATAGCCCTCATGCAGACCTACGGAGTGTGATATCTCGGCAGTGAGCCCTCCTACTCAGTCACTATCACCGACTCCTCAGAACTGTTTTGGAGTCAGGGGAGACTGCATATAAAGTCCCCAGAAAAGATCAGAGTCCAGGCTGGAGTCTGAAGGCATCAATATATTAAAGATACTTGCTTCTCTTTGCATCACTTTTATCCCTATCATTCTTCTCATGCAGCCAAAACTCAGTTCCCGGCAGATGGCAACTATAGTAACCACACTGTTCTGTCTGACTTCTACGTTAGGACACATAGACCATCTGAATAAACAATTTGATTCTGTGTCCCTATCCCTCTCATAGTCAAAGCTTCAGCCAGCACCGGACCTTAAACCTGCAGAGTAAGAGTTTGTCAAAAGTCTAGAAAGAGCAGTCAATAACCTGGTAACCTAGCCTGCAGAAGAGAAGACACAGAATCAAAAGCTACAACTTAAAAAAAAAATAAAAGCTCCACCTGGGTGTCATTCAGACAACCGATTCCAATGAAAACACTTGAGCTTCTCACAGTGTAAAATTGCTTTTACTTCCATGCTATTGTAATTCAAACAGTTTCCCATATCTCACCTCCAAATGTAACTCCAGCATATTCAAGTATATTAAGGAAGAGGCAATTATTCTGGTGTTTCCCCTGCACCGATTATGGAGCCTCAAACCGTTTTACTCTTCTCAGCTCATGCCTTAGATTTTCAACTACTTGAATGTTAAGGAAATCATAAAATGTCGCGTTAAACAGGCTGCCTTCTGAGTTGCCTCACCCAGATTTATGTTTTTCATAAATCTAGAGTGCCTCCATATGGGTTTTGTGGGAGGGTCAAAGAGCATTATCATTTCCCATCATCAGTTGTTGAAGGGAAATTTTACATCCTGCAGGTTCCCATATACAATATTTAAATTAAACAATGGAGCGTTTTGTATCTTCCTGTTTTTCACAACAGGTTATGGTCACTGATATTGTTAGCTTATCATGCCAAATATCCAAGATGCACAGGTGGTGTTAATTGAAGGGCGGAATGATTCAGGCATTGGTCACTTCAGCTTTGCAAGTTCTTGAGCATCTTGATTTTGAAATTCAGTATAGTGAAATGATGCCTTAGCCAGTTAAACGCTACTGCTTCCAAGCCTCACGTACACTCAGAAATATCTGAGCAGTAGCCACATTATCTACGTGAAACAGCTTTTGGTGCTTCACAGGTATATGCAGATGCCCACCAAATATGACATTATTTTGCTTTCTCTGACTTGGCTTTTACTAGCAGTCAGCCTCATTCCATCTCTTTTGTAGATGGTTGAAGACTGTGTGGATTCTGGGAGGCCTTTGGGATAATGGTGGGCTTATGAGATTAAAAAGATCTTTTAGGGAAGTTTTCTTGATGTGCATTTAATATTTAATTACAACTCTCTTCTATACACGTGTGTCTGTGGGTTTCAACATCTAAAGTGCACAGATTAACACATTCCCATAGCGGAGTGAACCTCCCTTCCGTCATGTCTATAGGTATTTCTCCTTCCTATGGGCATCTGGACAGTAATTTACCTGGGGAACGTCTGTTAAACCAGGACAATGGTGCTTCCCCAGCTTTCTGGTATGAGGGGCCAGGCCATTGGTTACCTTTTAAAAGTCTCCTGACACGTCCTAGTGATGTCAGTTTCTGGGATCATAGAGGCTTCCTCTTCCTCGTTTGGTCTTGTTGGTAGATGCTATCCAGTTGGTCTGCTTCAAAGCAACCCCAATGTAAAGGACAAGGAATGGCTTGCCAGTCTTGGGCCACACTTATATCTTTCTGATGTTTGAACCCATCTTTGCAGCCCCCATGGCCATGCATCGTGGAAACGGCCTGGCTCCTTTTCACTGGCCCTCCCCTTTAATCTGACCAGAAGGGTTCGTCATCTGGCCCTCTCTCTGACAAGATTCTGCCTTGCTTTACTAGTCCTCCACTACCTGACAGTGTTTCCATGATTAGCATAAGATTTTCATTGGTGTATTTCGTCATCCTCAGTGTGTCGTTAGTCTAGAAACCCTGCTGTGTGCTTTGCCCTTTACTTGACATTGCTGGCATTGGAAATAGCTGGGACCTGCACTCTGACCTTTCTTTCTGTACCTAGCTACAAATGGACATATTTTAAACAGGTCACAGTTTATCACCGGCCCATGTACCACCCTTGGAGCAGCATTGGGGTAGATAATAAATCACGAGTAGTCCTGCACAAGGAGATGGAGCCCTCGTGTCTGAGTGGTTACAAACACCAGCCGCTCCAGGGGCACAAAAGGTGCTTTTAATTCCTGTAAAGGGTTAACAACCTCAGAAAACCAGATGGGCAGTTCTTTCCACCTGCAGCCACCATCACAGCATGTGTTTGTTAAGATGGAGAGGACATTGTGGATTGGGGTGGGTCATATGGGCTAATGTTGGACTTGTAGACTTTGGCTGCATTGGTATGGGATTTTTTTCTCCATGTGCATTTTCCCTTTATCTAAAGCTCTCTTTTATTCATTTCAGTTTCTGTGGATTTATTTCTCTAATGTACTCAGACTAACACAACTAATATAAGAAAAGGCAGGACACAAGTAAGCACCCGTTTCCATTTGGGAAAAACACTAAACAGTGAAAAGCTATTTTCCTCCATGCCATCTCTGGTTGGCACAAACTGTTAAGTGCTCAATTCGTAACTAAAACGATCATCTGAGCCCATATGGTGGTACCTCAGAAGACGGACCTGGTGGTCTGATTTTCAACCCACACACAGCCTTGTAGCCCCTATCTCACACGGTTCCGTTTGGCTCTGCACACCTGGTAGTTCCATGACTTGGAATCTACCCCACAGTAACTGTTTGGATGAAAGTTACCCAGTCCTGTGTTATGACAGGCCCCATCCAGACGATTCTGTCATGAGGCAGTCCTAACCGAAGTCAAATACCTCATGATTCTTGCTTTGCTTTTCTTATATTTTTCCACAGGTAGTTAAAAGACTTTATTAAGAAGGCTTTGAAGTCAAAAGTAACACTCTTGATAGAATTTTCTTTCATCCTTTAAGTCGGCTCTGCAAATATATAATCAGTGATTCAGCTGTAAGATCAAAGATCTGTTAATTTATTTAAATGAAAATATATTTTGGTTCTTAAAATTGATTCCATAAAGTACATATATCCCTATAAATCCCCTACTTATACAAAAGAGGTAAAAAATAAAAACAAACACAAAATATGAATTTCCCAACAATACAGTAACTGAGCAGCTTTTTAAAAATTGTGAAAAACTAACAAGAGAAACCAATGTTTTGTGTCAGTGTTAATATTTTAAAAAGTGAAAAATCTTAGGATGGGGGAATCCTACCCGCTGGCTTTACATATCTCACCGTCATCAGTCTGTGGGCCTTGAATACATTGGATATAAACTTACAGCTATAATGGCATCAGAGGTGTGTGGTATAGCATGAGTGCATGCTACTTATGGTAAACTTTCTAAAAAAAAGAAAGAGAGGCAGATGGTCATAATACAGCTCATCATAACTATAATTCAGCACAACTCAGAGATTGTGTTTTCTGGGTCTTTGAACTGATATGAGCCAATTGAGTTGTGGGCTGATGAAGTGAATGTGAAATTGACCTGTTTTTTAAAAGCTTGAATGATCTGGAAGGCTAAATGGAATGGGGAAAAGTATGGTTTCAATCCTTGGAATAGTGATTTGGGGACCTTTCAGGAACCTGTTTCATGACAACAATTTACTTCCAACACTGTGGATAGTGACACACATTCAATGAAGCAAGTGCTTTGCTGCCAACCTTGAGCCGGCTCTATTGCTGCCTACTCAGCCTATCCAGACATTTCCTTGCAAACTGGCATTATTTTTCTAAGCCAAATAAGTTTCTAATGGCTTATTTTTTCATTTTCCATAAACACACATTATTTAATAACAAATTTGTTTTTGATCTCCACAAATGAAAAGGTGGTTATAAAGTATGAACACCAGGATTATTGAGTAAAAGGCACTGCAGGACACATGGTACTGGGAACTTCAGAAGCCTAGGGATTTGGGTGGAAACACTGCTTGAGGCACACTGAGACACCGCTTGAGGTGGAATAGCCCTCATGCAGACCTATGGAGTGTGATATCTAGGCAGTGAGACCTCCTACTCAGTCACTCTCACCGACTCCTCAGAACTGTTTTGGAGTCAGGGGAGAACGCATATAAAGTCTCCAGAAAAGATCAGTGTCCAGGCTGGAATCTGAAGGCATCAATATATTAAAGATACTTGCTTCTCTTTGGATCACTTTTATCCCTATCATTCTTCTCATGCAGCCAAAACTCAGTCCCCGGCAGATGGCAACTATAGTAACCACACTGTTCTGTCTGACTTCTACGTTAGGACACATAGACCATCTGAATAAACAATTTGATTCTGTGTCCCTATCCCTCTCATAGTCAAAGCTTCAGCCAGCACCGGACCTTAAACCTGCAGACTAAGAGTTTGTCAAAAGTCTAGAAAGAGCAGTCAATAACCTGGAAACCTAGCCTGCAGAAGAGAAGACACAGAATCAAAAGCTACAACTTAAAAAAAAAAATAAAAGCTCCAGGTGGGTGTCATTCAGACAACCGATTCCAATGAAAACACTTGAGCTTCTCACAGTGTAAAATTGCTTTTACTTCCATGCTATTGTAATTCAAACAGTTTCCCATATCTCACCTCCAAAAGTAACTCCAGCAGATTCAAGTATTTTAAGGAAGAGGCAATTATTCTGGTGTTTCCCCTGCACCGATTATGGAGCCTCAAATAGTTTTACTCTTCTCAGCTCATGCCTTAGATTTCCAACTACTTGAATGTTAAGGAAATCATAAAATGTCGCGTTAAACAGGCTGCCTTCTGAGTTGCCTCACCCAGATTTATGTTTTTCATAAATCTAGAGTGCCTCAATATGGTTTTTGTGGGGGGGTCAAAGAGCATTATCATTTCCCATCATCAGTTGTTGAAGGGAAATTTTACATCCTGCAGGTTCCCATATACAATATTTAAATTAAACAATGGAGCGTTTTGTATCTTCCTGTTTTTCACAACACGTTATGGTCACTGATATTGTTAGCTTATCATGCCAAATGTCCAAGATGCCCAGGTGGTGTTAATTGAAGGGCGGAATGATTCAGGCATTGGTCACTTCAGCTTTGCAAGTTCTTGAGCATCTTGATTTTGAAATTCAGTATAGTGAGATGATGCCTTAGCCAGTTAAACGCTACTGCTTCCAAGCCTCACGTACACTCAGAAATATCTGAGCAGAAGCCACATTATCTACGTGAAACAGCTTTGGGTGCTTCACAGCTATATGCAGATGCCCACCAAATATGACATTATTTTGCTTTCTCTGACTTGGCTTTTACTAGCAGTCAGCCTCATTCCATCTCTTTTGTAGATGTTTGAAGACTGTGTGGATTCTGGGAGGCCTTTGGGATAATGGTGGGCTTATGAGATTAAAAAGATCTTTTAGGGAAGTTTTCTTGATGTGCATTTAATATTTAATTACAACTCTCTTTTATACACGTGTGTCTGTGGGTTTCAATATCTAAAGTGCACAGATTAACACATTCCCATAGCGGAGTGAACCTCCATTCCGTCATGTCTATAGGTATTTCTCCTTCCTGTGGGCACCTGGACAGTAATTCACCTGGGGAACGTCTGTTAAACCAGGACAATGGTGCTTCCCCAGCTTTCTAGGATGAGGGGCCAGGCCATTGGTTACCTTTATAAAAGTCTCCTGACACGTCCTAGTGATGTCAGTTTCTGGGATTATAGAGGCTTCCTCTTCCTCGTTTGGTCTTGTTGGTAGATGCTATCCAGTTGGTCTGCTTCAAAGCAACCCCAATGTACAGGACAAGGAATGGCTTGCAAGTCTTGGGCCACACTTATATCTTTCTGATGTTTGAACCCATCTTTGCAGCCCCCATGGCCATGCATCGTGCAAACGGCCTGGCTCTTTGTTACTGGCCCTCCCCTTTAATCTGACCAGAAGGGTTCGTCATCTGGCCCTCTCTCTGACAAGATTCTGCCTTGCTTTACTAGTCCTCCACTACCTGACAGTGTTTCCATGATTAGCATAAGATTTTCATTTGTGTATTTCGTCATCCTCAGTGTGTCGTTAGTCTAGAAACCCTGCTGTGTGCTTTGCCCTTTACTTGACATTGCTGGCATTGGAAATAGCTGGGACCTGCACTCTGACCTTTCTTTCTGTACCTAGCTACAAATGGACATATTTTAAACAGGTCACAGTTTATCACCGGCCCATGTACCACCCTTGGAGCAGCATTGGGGTAGATAATAAATCACGAGTAGTCCTGCACAAGGAGATGGAGCCCTCGTGTCTGAGTGGTTACAAACACCAGCCGCTCCAGGGGCACAAAAGGTGCTTTTAATTCCTGTAAAGGGTTAACAACCTCAGAAAACCAGATGGGCAGTTCTTTCCACCTGCAGCCACCATCACAGCATGTGTTTGTTAAGATGGAGAGGACATTGTGGATTGGGGTGGGTCATATGGGCTAATGTTGGACTTGTAGACTTTGGCTGCATTGGTATGGGATTTTTTTCTCCATGTGCATTTTCCCTTTATCTAAAGCTCTCTTTTATTCATTTCAGTTTCTGTGGATTTATTTCTCTAATGTACTCAGACTAACACAACTAATATAAGAAAAGGCAGGACACAAGTAAGCACCCGTTTCCATTTGGGAAAAACACTAAACAGTGAAAAGCTATTTTCCTCCATGCCATCTCTGGTTGGCACAAACTGTTAAGTGCTCAATTCGTAACTAAAACGATCATCTGAGCCCATATGGTGGTACCTCAGAAGACGGACCTGGTGGTCTGATTTTCAACCCACACACAGCCTTGTAGCCCCTATCTCACACGGTTCCGTTTGGCTCTGCACACCTGGTAGTTCCATGACTTGGAATCTACCCCACAGTAACTGTTTGGATGAAAGTTACCCAGTCCTGTGTTATGACAGGCCCCATCCAGACGATTCTGTCATGAGGCAGTCCTAACCGAAGTCAAATACCTCATGATTCTTGCTTTGCTTTTCTTATATTTTTCCACAGGTAGTTAAAAGACTTTATTAAGAAGGCTTTGAAGTCAAAAGTAACACTCTTGATAGAATTTTCTTTCATCCTTTAAGTCGGCTCTGCAAATATATAATCAGTGATTCAGCTGTAAGATCAAAGATCTGTTAATTTATTTAAATGAAAATATATTTTGGTTCTTAAAATTGATTCCATAAAGTACATATATCCCTATAAATCCCCTACTTATACAAAAGAGGTAAAAAATAAAAACAAACACAAAATATGAATTTCCCAACAATACAGTAACTGAGCAGCTTTTTAAAAATTGTGAAAAACTAACAAGAGAAACCAATGTTTTGTGTCAGTGTTAATATTTTAAAAAGTGAAAAATCTTAGGATGGGGGAATCCTACCCGCTGGCTTTACATATCTCACCGTCATCAGTCTGTGGGCCTTGAATACATTGGATATAAACTTACAGCTATAATGGCATCAGAGGTGTGTGGTATAGCATGAGTGCATGCTACTTATGGTAAACTTTCTAAAAAAAAGAAAGAGAGGCAGATGGTCATAATACAGCTCATCATAACTATAATTCAGCACAACTCAGAGATTGTGTTTTCTGGGTCTTTGAACTGATATGAGCCAATTGAGTTGTGGGCTGATGAAGTGAATGTGAAATTGACCTGTTTTTTAAAAGCTTGAATGATCTGGAAGGCTAAATGGAATGGGGAAAAGTATGGTTTCAATCCTTGGAATAGTGATTTGGGGACCTTTCAGGAACCTGTTTCATGACAACAATTTACTTCCAACACTGTGGATAGTGACACACATTCAATGAAGCAAGTGCTTTGCTGCCAACCTTGAGCCGGCTCTATTGCTGCCTACTCAGCCTATCCAGACATTTCCTTGCAAACTGGCATTATTTTTCTAAGCCAAATAAGTTTCTAATGGCTTATTTTTTCATTTTCCATAAACACACATTATTTAATAACAAATTTGTTTTTGATCTCCACAAATGAAAAGGTGGTTATAAAGTATGAACACCAGGATTATTGAGTAAAAGGCACTGCAGGACACATGGTACTGGGAACTTCAGAAGCCTAGGGATTTGGGTGGAAACACTGCTTGAGGCACACTGAGACACCGCTTGAGGTGGAATAGCCCTCATGCAGACCTATGGAGTGTGATATCTAGGCAGTGAGACCTCCTACTCAGTCACTCTCACCGACTCCTCAGAACTGTTTTGGAGTCAGGGGAGAACGCATATAAAGTCTCCAGAAAAGATCAGTGTCCAGGCTGGAATCTGAAGGCATCAATATATTAAAGATACTTGCTTCTCTTTGGATCACTTTTATCCCTATCATTCTTCTCATGCAGCCAAAACTCAGTCCCCGGCAGATGGCAACTATAGTAACCACACTGTTCTGTCTGACTTCTACGTTAGGACACATAGACCATCTGAATAAACAATTTGATTCTGTGTCCCTATCCCTCTCATAGTCAAAGCTTCAGCCAGCACCGGACCTTAAACCTGCAGACTAAGAGTTTGTCAAAAGTCTAGAAAGAGCAGTCAATAACCTGGAAACCTAGCCTGCAGAAGAGAAGACACAGAATCAAAAGCTACAACTTAAAAAAAAAAATAAAAGCTCCAGGTGGGTGTCATTCAGACAACCGATTCCAATGAAAACACTTGAGCTTCTCACAGTGTAAAATTGCTTTTACTTCCATGCTATTGTAATTCAAACAGTTTCCCATATCTCACCTCCAAAAGTAACTCCAGCAGATTCAAGTATTTTAAGGAAGAGGCAATTATTCTGGTGTTTCCCCTGCACCGATTATGGAGCCTCAAATAGTTTTACTCTTCTCAGCTCATGCCTTAGATTTCCAACTACTTGAATGTTAAGGAAATCATAAAATGTCGCGTTAAACAGGCTGCCTTCTGAGTTGCCTCACCCAGATTTATGTTTTTCATAAATCTAGAGTGCCTCAATATGGTTTTTGTGGGGGGGTCAAAGAGCATTATCATTTCCCATCATCAGTTGTTGAAGGGAAATTTTACATCCTGCAGGTTCCCATATACAATATTTAAATTAAACAATGGAGCGTTTTGTATCTTCCTGTTTTTCACAACACGTTATGGTCACTGATATTGTTAGCTTATCATGCCAAATGTCCAAGATGCCCAGGTGGTGTTAATTGAAGGGCGGAATGATTCAGGCATTGGTCACTTCAGCTTTGCAAGTTCTTGAGCATCTTGATTTTGAAATTCAGTATAGTGAGATGATGCCTTAGCCAGTTAAACGCTACTGCTTCCAAGCCTCACGTACACTCAGAAATATCTGAGCAGAAGCCACATTATCTACGTGAAACAGCTTTGGGTGCTTCACAGCTATATGCAGATGCCCACCAAATATGACATTATTTTGCTTTCTCTGACTTGGCTTTTACTAGCAGTCAGCCTCATTCCATCTCTTTTGTAGATGTTTGAAGACTGTGTGGATTCTGGGAGGCCTTTGGGATAATGGTGGGCTTATGAGATTAAAAAGATCTTTTAGGGAAGTTTTCTTGATGTGCATTTAATATTTAATTACAACTCTCTTTTATACACGTGTGTCTGTGGGTTTCAATATCTAAAGTGCACAGATTAACACATTCCCATAGCGGAGTGAACCTCCATTCCGTCATGTCTATAGGTATTTCTCCTTCCTGTGGGCACCTGGACAGTAATTCACCTGGGGAACGTCTGTTAAACCAGGACAATGGTGCTTCCCCAGCTTTCTAGGATGAGGGGCCAGGCCATTGGTTACCTTTATAAAAGTCTCCTGACACGTCCTAGTGATGTCAGTTTCTGGGATTATAGAGGCTTCCTCTTCCTCGTTTGGTCTTGTTGGTAGATGCTATCCAGTTGGTCTGCTTCAAAGCAACCCCAATGTACAGGACAAGGAATGGCTTGCAAGTCTTGGGCCACACTTATATCTTTCTGATGTTTGAACCCATCTTTGCAGCCCCCATGGCCATGCATCGTGCAAACGGCCTGGCTCTTTGTTACTGGCCCTCCCCTTTAATCTGACCAGAAGGGTTCGTCATCTGGCCCTCTCTCTGACAAGATTCTGCCTTGCTTTACTAGTCCTCCACTACCTGACAGTGTTTCCATGATTAGCATAAGATTTTCATTTGTGTATTTCGTCATCCTCAGTGTGTCGTTAGTCTAGAAACCCTGCTGTGTGCTTTGCCCTTTACTTGACATTGCTGGCATTGGAAATAGCTGGGACCTGCACTCTGACCTTTCTTTCTGTACCTAGCTACAAATGGACATATTTTAAACAGGTCACAGTTTATCACCGGCCCATGTACCACCCTTGGAGCAGCATTGGGGTAGATAATAAATCACGAGTAGTCCTGCACAAGGAGATGGAGCCCTCGTGTCTGAGTGGTTATAAACACCAGCCGCTCCAGGGGCACAAAAGGTGCTTTTAATTCCTGTAAAGGGTTAACAACCTCAGAAAACCAGATGGGCAGTTCATTCCACCTGCAGCCACCATCACAGCATGTGTTTGTTAAGGTGGAGAGGACAATGTGGATTGGGGTGGGTCATATGGGCTAATGTTGGACTTGTAGACTTTGGCTGCATTGGTATGGGATTTTTTTCTCCATGTGCATTTTCCCTTTATCTAAAGCTCTCTTTTATTCATTTCAGTTTCTGTGGATTTATTTCTCTAATGTACTCAGACTAACACAACTAATATAAGAAAAGGCAGGACACAAGTAAGCACCCGTTTCCATTTGGGAAAAACACTAAACAGTGAAAAGCTATTTTCCTCCATGCCATCTCTGGTTGGCACAAACTGTTAAGTGCTCAATTCGTAACTAAAACGATCATCTGAGCCCATATGGTGGTACCTCAGAAGACGGACCTGGTGGTCTGATTTTCAACCCACACACAGCCTTGTAGCCCCTATCTCACACGGTTCAGTTTGGCTCTGCACACCTGGTAGTTCCATGACTTGGAATCTACCCCACAGTAACTGTTTGGATGAAAGTTACTCAGTCCTGTGTTATGACAGGCCCCATCCAGACGATTCTGTCATGAGGCAGTCCTGACCGAAGTCAAATACCTCATGATTCTTGCTTTGCTTTTCTTATTTTTTTCCACAGGTAGTTAAAAGACTTTATTAAGAAGGCTTTGAAGTCAAAAGTAACACTCTTGATAGAATTTTCTTTCATCCTTTAAGTCGGCTCTGCAAATATATAATCAGTGATTCAGCTGTAAGATCAAAGATCTGTTAATTTATTTAAATGAAAATATATTTTGGTTCTTAAAATTGATTCCATAAAGTACATATATCCCTATAAATCCCCTACTTATACAAAAGAGGTAAAAAATAAAAACAAACACAAAATATGAATTCCCCAACAATACAGTAACTGAGCAGCTTTTTAAAAATTGTGAAAAACTAACAAGAAAAACCAATGTTTTGTGTCTGTGTTAATATTTTAAAAAGTGAAAAATCTTAGGATGGGGGAATCCTACCCGCTGGCTTTACATATCTCACCGTCATCAGTCTGTGGGCCTTGAATACATTGGATATAAACTTACAGCTATAATGGCATCAGAGGTGTGTGGTATAGCATGAGTGCATGCAACTTATGGTAAACTTTCTAAAAAAAAGAAAGAGAGGCAGATGGTCATAATACAGCTCATCATAACTATAATTCAGCACAACTCAGAGATTGTGTTTTCTGGGTCTTTGATAGGATATGAGCCAATTGAGTTGTGGGCTGATGAACTGAATGTGAAATTGACCTGTGTTTTAAAAGCTTGAATGATCTGGACGGCTAAATGTAATGGGGAAAAGTATGGTTTCAATCCTTGCAATAGTGATTTGGGGACCTTTCAGGAACCTGTTTCATGACAACAATTTACTTCCAACACTGTGGATAGTGACACACATTCAATGAAGCAAGTGCTTGGCTGCCAACCTTGAGCCGGCTCTATTACTGCCTACTCAGCCTATCCAGACATTTCCTTGCAAACTGGCATTATTTTTCTAAGCCAAATAAGTTTCTAATGGCTTATTTTTTCATTTTCCATAAACACACATTATTTAATAACAAATTTGTTTTTGATCTCCACAAATGAAAAGGTGGTTATAAAGTATGAACACCAGGATTATTGAGTAAAAGGCACTGCAGGACACAGGGTACTGGGAACTTCAGAAGCCTAGGGATTTGGGTGGAAACACTGCTTGAGGCACACTGAGACACCGCTTGAGGTGGAATAGCCCTCATGCAGACCTACGGAGTGTGATATCTCGGCAGTGAGCCCTCCTACTCAGTCACTATCACCGACTCCTCAGAACTGTTTTGGAGTCAGGGGAGACTTCATATAAAGTCTCCAGAAAAGATCAGTGTCCAGGCTGGAATCTGAAGGCATCAATATATTAAAGATACTTGCTTCTCTTGGTATCACTTTTATCCCTATTATTCTTCTCATGCAGCCAAAACTCAGTCCCCGGCAGATTGCAACTACAGTAACCAGACTGTTCTGTCTGACTTCTACGTTAGGTAACATAGACCATCTGAATAAACAATTTGATTCTGTGTCCCTATCCCTCTCATAGTCAAAGCTTCAGCCAGCACCGGACCTTAAACCTGCAGAGTAAGAGTTTGTCAAAAGTCTAGAAAGAGCAGTCAATAACCTGGAAACCTAGCCTGCAGAAGAGAAGACACAGAATCAAAAGCTACAACTTAAAAAAAAAAAAAAAAAAGCTCCAGGTGGGTGTCATTCAGACAACCGATTCCAATGAAAACACTTGAGCTTCTCACAGTGTAAAATTGCTTTTACTTCCATGCTATTGTAATTCAAACAGTTTCCCATATCTCACCTCCAAATGTAACTCCAGCACATTCAAGTATATTAAGGAAGAGGCAATTATTCTGGTGTTTCCCCTGCACCGATTATGGAGCCTCAAACAGTTTTACTCTTCTCAGCTCATGCCTTAGATTTTCAACTACTTGAATGTTAAGGAAATCATAAAATGTCGCGTTAAGCAGGCTGCCTTCTGAGGTGCCTCACCCAGATTTATGTTTTTCATAAATCTAGAGTGCCTCAATATGGGTTTTGTGGGGGGTCAAAGAGCATTATCATTTCCCATCATCAGTTGTTGATGGGAAATTTTACATCCTGCAGGTTCCCATATACAATAATTACATTAAACAATGGAGTTTGTTGTATCTTCTTGTTTTTCACAACAGGTTAAGGTCACTGATATTGTTCGCTTATCATGCCAAGTGTCCAAGATGCACAGGTGGTGTTAATTGAAGGGCGGGATGATTCAGGCATTGGTCACTTTAGCTTTGCAAGTTCTCCAGCATCTTGATTTTGAAATTCAGTATAGTGAGATGATGCCTTAGCCAGTTAAACGCTACTGCTTCCAAGCCTCACGTACACTCAGAAATATCTGAGCAGAAGCCACATTATCTATGTGAAACAGCTTTGGGTGCTTCACAGCTATATGCAGATGCCCACCAAATATTACATTATTTTCTTTCTCTGACTTCGCTTTTACTAGCAGTCAGCCTCATTCCATCTCTTTTGTAGATGGTTGAAGACTGTGTGGATTCTGGTAGGCCTTTGGGATAATGGTGGGCTTATGAGATTAAAAAGATCTTTTAGGGAAGTTTTCTTGATGTGCATTTAATATTTAATTACAACTCTCTTTTATACACGTGTGTCTGTGGGTTTCAACATCTAAAGTGCACAGATTAACACATTCCCATAGCGGAGTGAAACTCCCTTCCGTCATGTCTATAGGTATTTCTCCTTCCTATGGGCATCTGGACAGTAATTCACCTGGGGAACGTCTGTTAAACCAGGACAATGGTGCTTCCCCAGCTTTCTGGGATGAGGGGCCAGGCCATTGGTTACCTTTATAAAAGTCTTCTGACACGTCCTAGTGATGTCAGTTTCTGGGATCATAGAGGCTTCCTCTTCCTCGCTTGGTCTTGTTGGTAGATGCTATCAAGTTGGTCTGCTTCAAAGCAACCCCAATGTAAAGGACACGGAATGGCTTGCCAGTCCTGGGCCACACTTATATCTTTCTGATGTTTGAACCCATCTTTGCAGCCCCCATGGCCATGCATCGTGGAAACGGCCTGGCTCTTTGTCACTGGCCCTCCCCTTTAATCTGACCAGAAGGGTTCGTCATCTGGCCCTCTGTCTGAAAAGATTCTGCCTTGCTTTACTAGTCCTCCACTACCTAACAGTGTTTCCATGATTAGCATAAGATTTCATTGGTGTATTTCGTCATCCTCAGTGTGTCGTTAGTCTAGAAACCCTGCTGCGTTCTTTGCCCTTTACATGACATTGCTGGCATTGGAAATAGCTGGGACCTGCACTCTGACCTTTCTTTCTGTACCTAGCTACAAATGGACATATTTTAAACAGGTCACAGTTTATCACCGGCCCATGTACCACCCTTGGAGCAGCATTGGGGTAGATAATAAATCACGAGTAGTCCTGCACAAGGAGATGGAGCCCTCGTGTCTGAGTGGTTACAAACACCAGCCGCTCCAGGAGCACAAAAGGTGCTTTTAATTATCGTAAAGGGTTAACAACCTCAGAAAACCAGATGGGCAGTTCTTTCCACCTGCAGCCGCCATCACAGCATGTGTTTGTTAAGATGGAGAGGACATTGTGGATTGGGGTGGGTCATATGGGCTAATGTTGGACTTGTAGACTTTGGCTGCATTGGTATGGGATTTTTTTCTCCATGTGCATTTTCCCTTTATCTAAAGCTCTCTTTTATTCATTTCAGTTTCTGTGGATTTATTTCTCTAATGTACTCAGACTAACACAACTAATATAAGAAAAGGCAGGACACAAGTAAGCACCCGTTTCCATTTGGGAAAAACACTAAACAGTGAAAAGCTATTTTCCTCCATGCCATCTCTGGTTGGCACAAACTGTTAAGTGCTCAATTCGTAACTAAAACGATCATCTGAGCCCATATGGTGGTACCTCAGAAGACGTACCTGGTGGTCTGATTTTCAACCCACACACAGCCTTGTAGCCCCTATCTCACACGGTTCAGTTTGGCTCTGCACACCTGGTAGTTCCTTGACTTGGAATCTACCCCACAGTAACTGTTTGGATGAAAGTTACTCAGTCCTGTGTTATGACAGGCCCCATCCAGACGATTCTGTCATGAGGCAGTCCTGACCGAAGTCAAATACCTCATGATTCTTGCTTTGCTTTTCTTATTTTTTTCCACAGGTAGTTAAAAGACTTTATTAAGAAGGCTTTGAAGTCAAAAGTAACACTCTTGATAGAATTTTCTTTCATCCTTTAAGTCGGCTCTGCAAATATATAATCAGTGATTCAGCTGTAAGATCAAAGATCTGTTAATTTATTTAAATGAAAATATATTTTGGTTCTTAAAATTGATTCCATAAAGTACATATATCCCTATAAATCCCCTACTTATACAAAAGAGGTAAAAAATAAAAACAAACACAAAATATGAATTCCCCAACAATACAGTAACTGAGCAGCTTTTTTAAAATTGTGAAAAACTAACAAGAGAAACCAATGTTTTGTGTCTGTGTTAATATTTTAAAAAAGTGATAATCTTAGGATGGGGGAATCCTACCCGCTGGCTTTACATATCTCACCGTCATCAGTATGTGGGCCTTGAATACATTGGATATAAACTTACAGCTACAACGCCATCAGAGGTGTGCGTTATAGCATGAGTGCATGCTACTTATGGTAAACTTTCTAAAAAAAGAAAGAGAGGCAGATGGTCATAATGCAGCTCATCATAACTATAATTCCGCACAACTCAGAGATTGTGTTTTCTGGGTCTTTGGACTGATATGAGCCAATTGAGTTGTGGGCTAATGAACTGAATGTGAAATTGACCTGTTTTTTAAAAGCTTGAATGATCTGGAAGGCTAAATGGAATGGGGAAAAGTATGGTTTCAATCCTTGGAATAGTGATTTGGGGACCTTTCAGGAACCTGTTTCATGACAACAATTTACTTCCAACACTGTGGATAGTGACACACATTCAATGAAGCAAGTGCTTGGCTGCCAACCTTGAGCCGGCTCTATTACTGCCTACTCAGCCTATCCAGACATTTCCTTGCAAACTGGCATTATTTTTGTTAGCCAAATAAGTTTCTAATGGCTTATTTTTTCATTTTCCATAAACACACATTATTTAATAACAAATTTGTTTTTGATCTCCACAAATGAAAAGGTGGTTATAAAGTATAAACACCAGGATTATTGAGTAAAAGGCACTGCAGGACACAGGGTACTGGGAACTTCAGAAGCCTAGGGATTTGGGTGGAAACACTGCTTGAGGCACACTAAGACACCGCTTGAGGTAGAATAGCCCTCATGCAGACCTACGGAGTGTGATATCTAGGCAGTGAGCCCTCCTACTCAGTCACTATCACCTACTCCTCAGAACTGTTTTGGTGTCAGGGGAGACTGCATATAAAGTCCCCAGAAAAGATCAGTGTCCAGGCTGGAGTCTGAAGGCATCAATATATTAAAGATACTTGCTTCTCTTTGCATCACTTTTATCCCTATCATTCTTCTCATGCAGCCAAAACTCAGTCCCAGGCAGATGGCAACTACAGTAACCAGACTGTTCTGTCTGACTTCTACGTTAGGACACATAGACCATCTGAATAAACAATTTGATTCTGTGTCCCTATCCCTCTCATAGTCAAAGCTTCAGCCAGCACCGGACCTTAAACCTGCAGACTAAGAGTTTGTCAAAAGTCTAGAAAGAGCAGTCAATAACCTGGAAACCTAGCCTGCAGAAGAGAAGACACAGAATCAAAAGCTACAACTTAAAAAAAAAAATAAAAGCTCCAGGTGGGTGTCATTCAGACAACCGATTCCAATGAAAACACTTGAGCTTCTCACAGTGTAAAATTGCTTTTACTTCCATGCTATTGTAATTCAAACAGTTTCCCATATCTCACCTCCAAATGTAACTCCAGCACATTCAAGTATATTAAGGAAGAGGCAATTATTCTGGTGTTTCCCCTGCACCGATTATGGAGCCTCAAACAGTTTTACTCTTCTCAGCTCATGCCTTAGATTTTCAACTACTTGAATGTTAAGGAAATCATAAAATGTCGCGTTAAACAGGCTGCCTTCTGAGTTGCCTCATCCAGATTTATGTTTTTCATAAATCTAGAGTGCCTCAATATGGGTTTTGTGGGGGGTCAAAGAGCATTATCATTTCCCATCATCAGTTGTTGATGGGAAATTTTACATCCTGCAGGTTCCCACATACAAAAATTACATTAAACAATGGAGCGTTTTGTATCTTCTTGTTTTTTTTTTTAATTTTAACAATTTATTGGGGCTCAAACAATTCTTTTCACAGTTCATATATATACATACATCAATTGTATAAAGCACATCTGTACAGTCTTTGCCCTAATCATTTTTTTCTCTTTTCTTCTTTTACATTTTATTGGGACTCATACAACTCTTACCACAATCCATACATATACATACATCAATTGTATAAAGCACATCCATACATTCCCTGCCCCAATCATTCTCAAGGCATTTGCTCTCCACTTAAGCCCCTTGCATCAGGTCCTCTTTTTTTTCTCCTCCTCCCTCCCCCTTCCCCCCTCCCTCATATGCCCTTGGTAATTTATACATCGTTGTTTTGTCATATCTTGCCCTATCCGGAGTCTCCCTTCCCCCCTTCTCTGCTGTCCCTCTCCCAGGGAAGAGGTCACATGTGGATCCTTGTAATCAGTTCCCCCTTTCCAACCCACTCACCCTCCACTCTCCCAGCATCGTCCCTCACACCCTTGGTCCTGAAGGTATCATCCACCCTGGATTCCCTGTACCTCCAACCCTCATATGCACCAGTGTACAGCCTCTGTCCTATCCAGCCCTGCAAGGTAGAATTCGGATCATGGTAGTTGGGGGGAGGAAGCATCCAGGATCCGGGGGAAAGCTGTGTTCTTCATCGATACTACTTCACACCCTAATTAACCCATCTCCTCTCCTAAACCCCTCTATGAGGGGATCTCCATTGGTCGACACTTGGGCCTTGGGTCTCCACTCTGCACTTCCCCCTTCATTTAATATGATATATATACATATATATACATACATATACACATATATACACATACATACACACACTTACATCTTTTTTTTTTTTTTTTTGCATGATGCCTTATACCTGGTCTCTTGGGCACCTCGTGATCGCACTGGCTGGTGTGCTTCTTCCATGTGGGCTTATTTGCTTCTGAGCTAGATGGCCGCTTGTTCACCTTCAAGCCTTTAAGACCCCAGACACTATCTCTTTTGATAGCCGGGCACCATCAGCTTTCTTCACCACATTTGCTTATGCACCCATTTGTCTTCAGCGATCCTATCATGGAGGTGTGCAGTCAATGATATGATTTTTGTTCTTTGATGCCTGGTAACTGATCCCTTTGGGACCACTCGCTCACTCAGGCTGGTGTGTTCTTCCATGTGGACTTTGTTGCTTCTGAGCTAGATGGCCGCTTGTTTATCTTCAAGCCTTTAAGACCCCAGTCACTATCTCTTTTGATAGCCGGGCACCATCAGCTTTCTTCACCACATTTACTTGTTCACACACTTTGGCTCCAGCCGTTGTGTCGGGAGAGTGAGCATCATAGAGTTCCAATTTAATAAAAGAAGGTATTCGTGCATTGAGGGAGTGTTTGAGTAGAGGCCCAAGGTCCTTCCGCCACCTTAATACTTGACCTATAAATATAGACACATAGATCTATTTCCCCATCCTCCTATATATATTTGCGTGTACATGTCTTTGTCTAGACCTCCATGAATGCCCTTTGACTCCTAGCTCTTTCCTCCATCTCCCTTGACTTTCCTCCTGCCCTACTACCATGCTTCATCGCCACCTGGGCTAGAGTATACCTCTTCTCTAAGCAACCTTACCCTTGATCATTTCCCACCAGGCCTGCCACTCCCACTTCTCTACCATTTGGGGTCCCATGTTTTTCCCTTGTCCCTGGGTTTGTTAACACCACTTCCTTACCCCCCCTACCCCCCCACCCCAAGTCCCCCCAAAACTGTCGGTCCCGTTGTTTTTCCTCCAGATAGTTCATCCAGCCTGTCCTATTCAGACAGACCTGTGGAGTCACTAACATGCACGAAAACTAGACAGAGGAAAACAAAGCAACAGTATACAACCAGACAACAAAACAACAAAAACAAACCACTGACAAAGAACAGAATAAAACAGTTCACAAGAGAAAAGCTTATAGTTAGTTCAGGGATCGTTTGGTGGCCCTTAGGAGCGTTTTCCAGTCCAGTCTGTTGGGGCATCACGCCCTGGCCCTGAAGTCCACTTTCAGCATTCCCTGGGGACCTTGCCACTCCATTCCCTTGCTGTTCCGCTGCACTCCCCCAGTGATTTGCCTCGGTGTGGTGGGATCAGGTCAGGTGCAATTCCCACACTGTGTCTCCGGTGCTGTCCCCTGTATCGCCCTTAGTCACTGAGGGGCATCATGTCTCATAGTGGGGCCAGCCATGTTGTTCTCTCTGTGGACTGGCTGCTCTACTCAGGAACATCATCATCACGGCCTGGTGAGCCAGGCTGTGCTCCACTCTCTCCTCCTGCCCCTTCATCTGCTCCCGTGTGCTCTGATCAAATATGTCCATCTCCCAGAGCTGCAGAGTCAATGTCGTCCTTTGGAAAAAATTCTTTTCGGGGGAGGGGCAGGAATCCACTTAATTTATGGTGCTGGGGCCAGCCTCCCAGACCTCTCCACCGGTTCCCTCCTCCACAGCGGGATATTGCGTTCACACCTTGCGACACTGGGTTGAAGTCTGGTCCCACTTTCCCTGTGGAGATATAAACAATACCCTCCCCTTGGGTGGATTAATGCCCTATGACCCCACTACCCTTTTCTTCCTTGTATTCATCCTTTTGTTTTCCTTTCCCCCACTCCTCCACCATTGTCTACCATGTACATCCCTGGTTTTGGTCTGGTCTCTTCCATACTACCCCGTCTTCACCCCTAAAATGTTTGTATACAGTAGCTTTTTTCCCTGTGCCACTTTTGCTTTTTTTTTAAAAAAAAAAATTTTAAATTCTTACCTCAGCGGACTCATGTTGTACTTGTCCTTTTGTGCCTGACTTACTTCGCTTAGCATGATTTCCTCCAGTTCTTCCCATGCCGCTATGTGCCTCATACGTTCATCACTGCTCTTTAGTGATGCGTAGTATTCCATTGTATGTATATACCACAGTTTTTTAATCCAATCGTCAGTTGATGGAAATTTGGGTTGCTTCCAACTCCTTGCAATTGTGAACTGTGCCGCAATGAACATTGGAGCACAGATGTCTGGTCTTGGTTTGTTTCTTGCCTCTTCTGGGTATATGCCCAGTAGGGGGATTGCTGGGTCATATGGTAACTCTATTTCCATCTGTTTTAGGTATCGCCAGATTGATTTCCATAGTGGCTGTACGTACTTACAGCCCCACCAGCAGTGGATGAGAGTTCCTGTCTCCCCACAGCCCCTCCAACACTTGTTGCTTTCTGATTTTTTGAATTGGGCTACCTTTGAGGGTGTCAGGTGGTACCTCATTGTTGTTTTAATTTGCATTTCTCTTATGGCTAAAGATCGGGAACATTTTCTCATATGTTTGTTGGCCATTCGGATTTCTGCCCCTGTGAAACTTCTGTTTAAGTCCTTTGCCCACCTTTCAAGTGGGCTATTGGTTTTTTCCTTTTTGGAAGCTAGCAGAGTACTGTAGATTTTAGTAATAAGGCCTTTGTCTGATGTGTCATTGCTAAAGATGTTTTCCCAGTCTGTGGACTCTCTTATTACTCTCTTGGTGAATTCTTTAGATGTACACAAGTGTTTTATCTTCAGTATATCCCATTTGTCGATTTGTGCCTCCTCTGTGTTTGTGTCCTTCCCTATTTCTGATAGCCTGTGTATTCCCTGCGCCAAAGTTCTCAAGTTGGTCCCAATTCCCTCATTGATGGCCCTAATAGTTTGGGGTTTAACTTCAAGGTCTGTGATCCACCTTGAGTTTATTCTTGTGCATGGAGTGAGATAAGGGTCTTGCTTCATTTTTCTGCATGTTGATATCCATTTTTTCCAGCACCACTTGTTAAAGAGGGCATCTGCTTCCCATTTGATCTTTTTGGGGCCCTTGTCAAAGATCAGCTGTGTGTATGCTGATGCTTTTATTTCTGGGTTTTCAGTTCTTTTCCATTGGTCTGAGTATCTGTCATTGTACCAATACCATGCAGTTTTGAGAACTGTGGCTGTATAGTATGTGCCAAAGTCAGGTAAAGCAAGCCCTCCCACGGTGTCCTTCTTCTTGAGGAGTTCTCTGCTAATTCTGGGCTTCTTCCCTCTCCATATGAAGTTGGTAATCAGTTTTTCCATTTCTTTGAAGAAAGATGATGGTAATTGTATCCGGATAGCATTAAACTTATATAGTGCCTTTGGCAGAACTGACATCTTAACTATATTAAGTCTCCCAATCCAAGAGCACGGAATATTCTTCCATTTGTTGAGGTCGCTCTTGGTTTCTTGTAATAGTGTTCTATAGTTTTCCCTATATAGATCTTTTGTTTTTTCAGTCAAGTGTATCCCTAGATATTTCAGTTTGTGTTTGGCTATTGTGAAGGGTACCACCTTTTTGATCTCTTCTTCTGTGGTCTTATCTGATGTGTATAACAGTCCGATGGACTTCTGTTTGTTGATCTTGTATCCTGCCACTCTGCCAAACTCCTCTATTGCTTCCAGTACTCCCCTTGTGGAACTTTTGGGATTTTCCATATATAAAATCATATCATCTGCAAATAACGATAGTTTCACCTCTTCCTTCCCCAGACGAATACCTTTGATGTCACTTCTTTGCCTTATGCTGTTAGCTAAAACCTCCAGCACGATATTAAATAGGAGTGGAGACAAGGGGCATCCTTGTCTGGTTCCCTTTTTCAGTGGGATTGTGTTAGTCTTTTCTCCATTGACTACCACTTTGGCTGTTGGTTTTTCATATATAGCTTGTATTGTCTTGAGGAACTTTCCTTCCATTCCTATCTTCGCTAGTGTCTTAAACAGGAATTGGTGTTGAATGTTGTCGAATGCTTTTTCTGCATCTATTGATATTATCATGTGATTCTTATACTTTTTCATGTCAATGTGACGAATAATACTAATGGTCTTTCGTATGTTGAACCATCCCTGCATCCCTGGTATGAATCCCACTTGGTCATGGTGAATTATTTGTTTTATATACTTTTGTATTCTGTTGGCTAGTATTTTGTTAAGGATTTTTGCATCAATGTTCATTAGGGATATCGGTCTGTAGTTCTCGATTCTTGTGGGATCCTTGCCCGGTTTGGGTATCAGAGTTATACTAGCTTCATAAAAGGAGTTTGGGAGTTTGCCATCTTTTTCTATGTTCTGGAAAAGTTTGTGTAGGATTGGTATTAGTTCTTCCCTGAATGCTTGGTAGAATTCTCCAGTGTATCCATCTGGTCCAGGGGATTTTTTTGTTGGTAATCCCTTGATAACCTTTTCTATTTCTTCTATTGCGATGGGTCTGTTGAGATTTTTGATGTCCACCGAGGATAGTCTAGGGAGGGATTGTTTTTCCAGGAATTTGTCCATGTCTTCCAAATTGTTGAATTCATTGGAGTACAATCCTTCATAGTATTGTGTAACTATCCTTTTGATTTCATTAGGGTCTGTTGTAATGACCCCTCTTTCATCCCTTATTCTTGCTATTGAGATTTGTTCCCTCCTTTCTTTGGTTAGGTTTGCCAGTGGTCTATCGATCCTGTTTATCTTTTCAAAGAACCAACTTTTAGCGATATTAATTTTTTCCATAGTTTTTTTATTTTCCCTCTCCTGAATCTCAGCCCTGATTTTTATAATTTCTTTTCTTTTGCTATTAGTAGGGTTGTCCTGCTGACTCAGCTCTAGTTTTTGTAAATTTTGTGTCAGCGTATCCGTCATGAGTCTCTCTTCCTTTCTCAGGTGTGCTTGTATTGCTATGAACCTTCCTCTGATGACTGCCTTTGCTGTGTCCCATAAGTTTTGGTACGTCGTGTGCTCATTTTCATTGGTTTCGAGAAATTTCCTGATTTCGTCTCGGATCTGCACCAGTATGCACTCCTTTTGCAGTAGAGAGTTATTCATCCTCCAATTATTTGCTCTTATTTTCTTTGTCTTCCTTTTGTTGATTTCCAGTCTTATGGCACAGTGGTCAGAGAGAGAGGTCTGTATTATTTCAATGTGCTTAAATTTATGTAGATTTGCCTTATGCCCCAGCATGTGGTCTATCTTCGAATATGTGCCATGGGGACTTGAAAAGAATGTGAAATTTTTTGTATTTGGATGAAAAGCTCTGTAAATATCTATTAGGCCAAATTGTCTAATTGTGGAGTTTAGCTCTCTAGTCTCCTTGTTGAGTTTCTTTCCCTGTGATCTATCTTTCTCAGTGAGTGGTGTGTTGAAGTCACCCACTATAATTGTCGAGTCTGTGATTTCTTTCTTAATCTTTTGGAGTGTTTGGTTCACGTATTGAGCTGGTCTCTCATTCGGGGAATATATGTTTACAATGCTTAGTGGTTCATTGTCTATCATTCCCTTGAGCATTATATAGTGTCCCTCCTTATCTCTTTTTATGGTTTGCACTTGGAGGTCAATTTTATCCGAGATAAGGATTGCAACCCCTGCTCTTTTTGTGTTGCTGTTTGCTTGGTAGGTCCTTCTCCAGCCTTTGATTCTCAGCCTATTTTTGTCTGTAGCCTTGAGGTGTGTCTCCTGTAGGCAGCAAATTGATGGGTTGTGTTTTCTAAGCCATTCTGCAAGTCTCAGTCTTTTAATGCCTGAGTTCAGGCCATTGATATTCAGGGTTATTATCTCCATGTGCAGACTCTGTCATGCCATTTTATACTTTTTGTGTTGGGAGTTTTCCTACTTTCCTTTCTCATTAGTGTGTGTTTTGTGTGTGTATCATTCTTGACTTCTTTCCATCCTTAAGTCATTGCTATCTTGGGGTCTGTTTTCTCTTTGTTGTGCTCTGGGTGAAGTTGTTCTATGTGCTGGTGTCTTATTTGTGCTTGATGAGTGTTGTTCTTCTGCCCATACTGAGTCGGCGAGGATCTTTTGTAATGCTGGGTTTGTTGTAACGTATTTTTTGAGTTTTTCCTTGTCTGGGAAGACTTTTACTTCTCCATCGATCTTGATCGATAATTTGGCTGGGTAGAGTATTCTTGGATTTGCGTTGTTTTCTTTCAATTTTTGGAATATGTTACTCCACTCTCTCCTTTTTTTCATAGTTTCTGCTGATAGGTCTGAGCATATCCTTATGTGGGAACCTTTATATGTGATTGCTTGCTTTTCCCTAGCTGCTCTCATGATTTTCTCCTTTTCCTCAAAGTTTGAAAGTTTAACTATTATGTGCCTTGGTGATTTCTTCTTGGGGTCCCGTCGTGCTGGTGTTCTTTCAGCCTCCTGGATGGTTGCTTGGTTTTCATTCATTAGGCTGGGGAAGTTTTCCTCCAAGAATTCTCTCGCTATTGTTGCAGATGACTTCTTTGTTGTGTCTTCCTCCGGTAGGCCAATAATTCTAATGTTGTTCCGCTTCATAGCATCAGACATAGCTCTTAGGTTTTCTTCGGCTTCTCTGATGCTCTTATTAGATTTTTGTTCACGTTTATTAAAGTCTGCTTGGCTGTCCTCCACGCAACTGATGCGGTTCTCTGATTCCTCCGAATCGATTCTCAAGGAACATGATTCTGCTATTGTGTTTCGTTACCTGCTCCTCAAGCTCCTGTATTTTCCTTTGGTATGTGTCTTTTATATCCTCTATCATTTCATCCTTTTTCTGTAGTGTTTCCCTAATATTCTGCATCGCTCCAAGCACCATTCTGAGAGCTTCTTTGTATGGCATCTCAATGTCTGCTTCTTCTATGTATGTTGTTATGTTCAGGACATCTTCTTCCTTTGCCTTTTGTTTCTCCTGTTTTTTCGTTGAGGTCATTGGGGGTGATGGCTGTTTGCGTTGAGTTGTTTTTGAGGGACCAGGTGCCATTTTCTAGTCTCTCTCTGGAAGACTTATAGGAATTCTTCTTCGATCTGCCTACAGCTGATTTTGCTATGGGATTAACCTACCACTTTATCTTCCTGTGGCTTCCCTATTAGGGGAGTGCCCCAGATTGCAGATCAACTGCCTGCACCAGTGTTGCAGAGGCTGGGCTGAAGTTCCCGCTATTGGTTTGAATATTGATAAGTGTTGGCTGAGCTGCCTTATGTCCCCAGGTACAGAGGCAGGAACTCCCTGGTGAGAAGTCTGAGGAGTTTCCCCTGGAGAGCAAGCAGGCCTTACCCTAGCCTTGGGCTATCTATGCAGGGTGGAGCTCACCTAGCTGGGTGTGACCCAGGCGCAAATGCCCTAGGGCAATGGGAGTGCCCCGTAAGTCCGCAATGGAGTGTGAGAGAGCAGGGCAGGAACAAGGGGGGTGAGAAAAATCAAAAAGTGAGACTAGACTGTGCAGGGGTACAGGGAAGCGAGGGAAGCAAAAGAAACTATGTAGCTGAGTCCCACTCCCGGCCTGTGGATCTACAAGGGCTTACTCCCTGCCCCAAGCCCCAGCTGTAGTTCGCAGCTGAGCCCCAAGAAGGGTCGCAAGAAAACTGCTGAGCCGCCCCCAGAGAGCAGAGAGGGGGGACAGAGAGCAGAGATGTTAACAGACGCCGCCGTGTAGCTGAAGCTTGATCCCTGCCTATGAAGCTGTAGGGGTTTGGGTTTATTCCCTGCTCAGACCACGCGGCGCAGCTGTGGCTGCGGCTGTGCCTTGAAAAAGCCCCTGCGCAGCCCTCCAAGGCTGTGTGGGAATATAAAGCAGAGACGCAAACAGAAGCAACAATGTAGATGAACCCCGATCCCTGCCGGTGGAGCCGCAAGAGTCCTGTTCCTGCCCTGAGGCAGATAGGGAAAAACTGTGGCTGTGCTGAGACCAAGCCCTGCTACAGGCTCCAAATGGTCCCGGCTTGGGCAGATCCGGCAACTGGACTAGGGTCGAGCCCCAGCCGGCTTCCACTCAGGTAAGCCAAAAGCCCCCAGCCCCTCAAAACCCCGTGGATCTGTGCCTACTTATCTTTATGATGCACCTCCTGCGATCCAGTGGCGTTGAATTTCACTCTGAGCAACTCTCCTGGGCTGGATTCTGCGGAGTCCCTCTGGTGTGTGTCACTCCGTCGCCATCTTCCCGGAAGTCATCTTCTTGTTTTTCACAACAGATTATGGTCACTGATATTGTTAGCTTATCATGCCAAATGTCCAAGATGCACAGGTGGTGTTAATTGAATGGCGGAAAGATTCAGGCATTGGTCACTTCAGCTTTGCAAGTTCTCGAGCATCTTGATTTTGAAATTCCGTATAGTGAGATGATGCCCTAGCCAGTTAAACGCTACTGCTTCCAAGCCTCACGTACACTCAGAAATATCTGAGCAGAAGCCACATTATCTACGTGAAACAGCTTTGGGTGCTTCACAGCTATATGCAGATGCCCACCAAATATGACATTATTTTGCTTTCTCTGACTTGGCTTTTACTAGCAGTCAGCCTCATTCCATCTCTTTTGTAGATGGTTGAAGACTGTGTGGATTCTGGGAGGCCTTTGGGATAATGGTGGGCTTATGAGATTAAAAAGATCTTTTAGGGAAGTTTTCTTGATGTGCATTTAATAGTTAATTACAACTCTCTTTTATACACGTGTGTCTGTGGGTTTCAATATCTAAAGTGCACAGATTAACACATTCCCATAGCGGAGTGAACCTCCCTTCCGTCATGTCTATAGGTATTTCTCCTTCCTATGGGCATCTGGACAGTAATTCATCTGGGGAACGTCTGTTAAACCAGGACAATGGTGCTTCCCCAGCTTTCTGGGATGAGGGGCCAGGCCATTGGTTACCTTTATAAAAGTCTCCTGACACGTCCTAGTGATGTCAGTTTCTGGGATCATAGAGGCTTCCTCTTCCTTGCTTGGTCTTGTTGGTAGATGCTATCCAGTTGGTCTGCTTCAAAGCAACCCCAATGTACAGGACAAAGAATGGCTTGCTAGTCGTGGGCCACACTTATATCTTTCTGATGTTTGAACCCATCTTTGCAGCCCCCATGGCCATGCATCGCGGAAACGGCCTGGCTCTTTGTCACTGGCCCTCCCCTTTAATCTGACCAGAAGGGTTCGTCATCTGGCCCTCTCTCTGACAAGTTTCTGCCTTGCTTTACTAGTCCTCCACTACCTGACAGTGTTTGTATGATTAGCATAAGATTTTCATTGGTGTATTTCGTCATCCTCAGTGTGTTGTTAGTCTAGAAACCCTGCTGCGTTCTTTGCCCTTTACATGACATTGCTGGCATTGGAAATAGCAGTGACCTGCACTCTGACCTTCCTTTCTGTACCTAGCTACAAATGGACATATTTTAAACAGGTCACAGTTCATCACCGGCCCATGTACCACCGTTGGAGCAGCATTGGGGTAGATAATAAATCATGAGTAGTCCTGCACAAGGAGATGGATCCCTCGTGTCTGAGTGGTTACAAACACCAGCCGCTCCAGGCACACAAAAGGCGCTTTTAATTCCAGTAAGAGTTAACACCCTCAGAAAACCAGATGGGCAGTTCTTTCCACCTGCAGCCAAAATCACAGCATGTGTTCGTTAAGATGGAGAGGACATTGTGGATTGGGGTGGGTCATATGGGCTAATGTTGGACTTGTAGACTTTGGCTGCATTGGTATGGGATTTTTTTCTCCATGTGCATTTTCCCTTTATCTAAAGCTCTCTTTTATTCATTTCAGTTTCTGTGGATTTATTTCTCTAATGTACTCAGACTAACACAAGTAATATAAGAAAAGGCTGGACACAAGTAAGCACCCGTTTCCGTTTGGGAAAGACAGTAAACAGTGAAAAGCTATTTTCCTCCAAGCCATCTCTGGGTGGCACAAACAGTTAAGTGCTCAATTCATAACTTAAACGATCATCTGAACCCATATCGTGGTACCTCAGAAGGCAGACCTGGTGGTTTGCTTTTGAACCCTCACAGAGCCTTGCAGCCCCTATCTAACAAGGTTCAGTTTGGCTCTGCACACCAGGTTTCAATGACTTGGAATATACCCCACAGTAACTGTTTGGATGCAAGTATACTCAGTCCTGAGTTATGACCGGCCCCATCCTGACGATTCTGTCATGAGGCAGTTCTGACCGAAGTCAAATACCTCATGATACTAGGTTTTCTTTTCTTATTTTTTTCCACAGGTAGTTAAAAGACTTTATTAGGAAGGCTTTGAAGTCAAAAGTAACACTCTTGATAGAATTTTCGTTCATCCTTTAAGTCGGCTCTGCAAATATATAATCAGTGATTTAGCTGTAAGATCAAAGATACACTAATTTATTTAAGATAAAATATATTTTAGTTCTTAAAATTTATTCCATAAAGTACATATTTCCCTATAAATTCCCTACTTATACAAAAGAGGTAAAAAACAAACACAAAATATAAAATCCCCAACAAAACAGTAACTGAACATCTTTTTAAAAATTGTAAAAAACTAACAAGAGAAACTAATGTGTGTGTTTGTTAATATTAAAAAAAGTGAAAAATCTCTGGATGGTGGACTCCCACCCCCTAGCTTTACATATCTCACCTTCATCAGTCTGTGGGGCTTGAATACTTTGGATATAAACTTACAGCTACAATGGCATTAGATGTGTGTGGTATAGCATGGGTGCATGCTACTTATGATAAACTTTCTAAAAACAGAAAGTGAAACAGATGGTCATAATGCAGCTCATCATAAGTATAATACAGCACAACTCACAGATTGTGTTTACTGGGTCTTTGAACTGATATGAGCCAATTGAGATGTGGGATGATGAACTGAATGTGAAATTGACCTGTTTTTTAAAAGCTTGAATGATCTGGAAGGCTAAATGGAATGGGAAAAAGTATGGTTTCAATCCTTGGAATAGTGATTTGGGGACCTTTCAGGAACCTGTTTCATGACGCCAATTTACTTCCAACACTGTGGATAGTGACACACATTCAATGAAGCAAGTGCTTGACTGCCAACTTTGAGCCGGCTCTATGACTGCCTACTCAGCCTATCCAGACATTTCCTTGTAAACTGGCATTATATTTTTTTAGCCAAATAAGTTTCTAATGGCTAATTTATTTAGTTTCCATAAAACACATTATTTAATAACACTTTTTTAATCTCCACAAATGAAAATGTGGTTCTAATGTATAAACACCAAGGTTATTGGGTAAAAGTGACTGCAGGACACAGGGTACTAGGAACTTCAGAAGCCTAGGTATTTGGGCGGAAACACTGATTGAAGCACACTAAGACACCGCTTGACGTGGAGTAGCCCTCATGGGGTCCTACGACGTGTGATATCTAGGCAGTGAGCCCTCCTACTCCGTCACAATCTCCGACTCCTCAGAAATGTTTTGGAGTCAGGGGAGACTACATATAAAGTCCCCAGAAAGGATCAGTGTCTAGGCTGGAGTCTGAACGCATCAATATATTAAAGATACTTGCTTCTGTTTGCATCACTTTTATCCCTATCATTCTTCTCCTGCAGCCAAAACTCAGTCCCAGGGGGATGGCAACTACAGTAACCAGACTGTTCTATCTGACTTCTACGTTAGTACACATAGACCATCTGAATAAACAATTTGATTCTGTGTCCTTCTCCTTCCCATAGACAAAACTGCAGCCAGCACCAGACCTTAAACCTGCAGACTAAAGGTTTGTCAAAAGTCTAGAAAGAGCAGTCAATACCCTGAAAACCTAGCCTGCAGAAGAAAACACAGAATCAAAAGCTACAACTTAAAAATAAAAAAAGCTCCAGCTCCTGGTGGTGTCATTCAGACAACCGATTCCAATGAAAACACTTGAGCTACTCACAGTGAACATTGTTTTACTTCCGTACTATTGTAATACAAACAGTTTCCCATATTTCACCTACAAATATAACTCCAGCAGATTCAAGTTTATTAAGGAAGAGGCAATTATTCTGGTGTTTCCCCTGCACCGATTATGGAGCCTCAAACTGTTTTACTATTCTCAGCTCATGCCTTAGATTTTCAACTATTTGAATGTGAAGGCAATCTTAACATGCCGCGTTTCAAAGGGTGACTTCAGTGTTGCCTCACCCAGATTTACGTTTTTCATTTCTAGAGAGCCTCAACATGAGTTTTTTTTTTTTGGGGGGGGGGCGGAGGGGTAAGGAGCATTATCATTTTCCATCATCAGTTGTTGATGGGAAATTTTACATCCTGCAGGTTTCCGTATACAATAATTACATTAAACAATGGAGCTTTCTGTATCTTCCTGTTTTTCACAACAGGTTGTGCTCACTCATATTGTTAGCTTATCACGCCAAATGTCCAAGATGCACAGGTGGTGTTAATTGAAGGGCGGAATGATTCATGCATTGGGCACTTTAGCATCGCAAGTTCTTGAGCATCTTGATTTTGAAATTCAGTAAAGTGAGATGATGCCTTAGCCAGTTAAATGCTACTCCTTCCACCTCACGTACACTCAGACATATCTGAGCCGAAGCCACATTATCTAGGTGAAACAGCTTTGGGTGCTCCCAAGCTATATGCAGATGCCCACCAAATATGAGATTATTTTGCTTTCTCTGACTTGGCTCTTACTAGCAGTCAGCCTCATTCCATCTCTTTTGTAGATGGTTGTGGATTCTGGGGGGCCTATGGCATAATGGTTGGCTTATGAGATTAAAAAGCTCTTTTAGGGAAGTTTCTTGATGTGCATTTAATATTTAATTACAACTCTCTTTTATACACGTGTGTCTGTGGATTTCCACATCTAAAGTGCACAGATTAACACATTCCCATAGCAGAGTGAACCTCCCTTCCGTCATGTCTATAGGTATTTCTCCTTCCTATGGGCATCTGGACAGTAATTCATCTGGGAAACATCTGGTAAACCAGGACAATGGTGCTTCCCCAGCTTTCTGGTATGAGGGGCCAGGCCATTGGTTACCTTTATAAAAGTCTCCGGACACGTCCTCCTGATGTCTGTTTCTGGGATCATAGAGGCTTCCTCTTCCTTGGTTGGTCTTGTTGGTAGGTACTATCCAGTTGGTCTGCTTCAAAGCAACCGCAATGTACAGGACAAGGAAAGGCTTGCAAATCCTGGGCCACCCTCATATCTTTTTGATGTTTGAACCCATCTTTGAAGCCCCCGTGGCCATGCGTCGTGCAAAAGACCTGGCTCTTTGTCACTGGCCCTCCCCTTTAAACTGACCAGAAGTGTTCGTCATCTGGCCCTCTCTCTGGCAAGGTTCTGCCTTGGTTTACTAGTCCTTCACTACCTGACAGTATTTCCATGATTAGCATAAGGTTTTCAGTGGTGTATTTTGTCATCCTCAGTGTGTCCTTCGTCTAGACACCCTGCTGCGCGCTATGCCCTTTACATGACATTGCTGGCATTGGAAATAGCAGTGACCTGCACTCTGACTTTCCTTTCTGTACCTAGCTACAAATGGACAGATTTTAAACAGGTCACAGTTTATCACCGACCCATGTACCACCCTTGAAGCAGCATTGGGGTAGATAATAAATCACGAGTAGTCCTGCACAAGGAGATGGAGCCCTCGTGTATGAGTGGTTACAAACACCAGCCGCTCCAGGCGCACAAAAGGCGCTTTCAATTCCAGTAAAAAGTTAACAACCTCAGAAACCCAGATGGGCAGTTCTTTCCACCTGCAGCCACCCACACTGCATGTCATTGTTGAGATGGAGGAGGACATTGTGGATTGGTGTGGGACATATGGGCTAATGTTGGACTTGTACACTTGGGCTGCACTGTTTTGGGATTTTTTCTCCATGTGCATTTACCCTTTATCTAAAGCTCTCTTTTATACATTTCAGTTTCTGTGGATTTATTTCTCTAATGTACTCAGACTAACACAAGTAATATAAGAAGAGGCAGGACACAAGTAAGCACCCATTTCCGTTTGGGAAAGACACTAAACAGTGAAAAGCTGTTTTCCAACAAGCCATCTCTTGGTGGCACAAACAGTTAAGTGCTCAATTCATAACTTAAACGATCATCTGAACCCATATCGTGGTACCTCAGAAGGCAGACCTGGTGGTTTGCTTTTGAACCCTCACAGAGCCTTGCAGCCCCTATCTAACAAGGTTCAGTTTGGCTCTGCACACCAGGTTTCAATGACTTGGAATCTACCCCACAGCAAGTGTTTGGATGCAAGTATACTCAGTCCTGCGTTATGACCGGCCCCATCCTGACGATTCTGTCATGAGGCAGTTCTGACCGAAGTCAAATACCTCACGATACTAGCTTTTCTTTTCTTATTTTTTTCCACAGGTAGTTAAAAGACTTTATTAGGAAGGCTTTGAAGTCAAAAGTAACACTCTTGATAGAATTTTCGTTCATCCTTTAAGTCGGCTCTGCAAATATATAATCAGTGATTTAGCTGTAAGATCAAAGATACACTAATTTATTTAAGATAAAATATATTTTAGTTCTTAAAATTTATTCCATAAAGTACATATTTCCCTATAAATTCCCTACTTATACAAAAGAGGTAAAAAATAAACACAAAATATAAAATCCCCAACAAAACAGTAACTGAACATCTTTTTAAAAATTGTAAAAAACTAACAAGAGAAACTAATGTGTGTGTTTGTTAATATTAAAAAAAGTGAAAAATCTCTGGATGGTGGACTCCCACCCCCTAGCTTTACATATCTCACCTTCATCAGCCTGTAGGGCTTGAATACTTTGGATATAAACTTACAGCTACAATGGCATTAGATGTGTGTGGTATAGCATGGGTGCATGCTACTTATGATAAACTTTCTAAAAACAGAAAGTGAAGCAGATGGTCATAATGCAGCTCATCATAAGTATAATACAGCACAACTCACAGATTGTGTTTACTGGGTCTTTGAACTGATATGAGCCAATTGAGATGTGGGATGATGAACTGAATGTGAAATTGACCTGTTTTTTAAAAGCTTGAATGATCTGGAAGGCTAAATGGAATGGGAAAAAGTATGGTTTCAATCCTTGGAATAGTGATTTGGGGACCTTTCAGGAACCTGTTTCATGACGCCAATTTACTTCCAACACTGTGGATAGTGACACACATTCAATGAAGCAAGTGCTTGACTGCCAACTTTGAGCCGGCTCTATGACTGCCTACTCAGCCTATCCAGACATTTCCTTGTAAACTGGCATTATATTTTTTTAGCCAAATAAGTTTCTAATGGCTAATTTATTCAGTTTCCATAAAACACATTATTTAATAACACTTTTTTAATCTCCACAAATGAAAATGTGGTTCTAATGTATAAACACCAAGGTTATTGGGTAAAAGTGACTGCAGGACACAGGGTACTAGGAACTTCAGAAGCCTAGGTATTTGGGCGGAAACACTGATTGAAGCACACTAAGACACCGCTTGACGTGGAGTAGCCCTCATGGGGTCCTACGACGTGTGATATCTAGGCAGTGAGCCCTCCTACTCCGTCACAATCTCCGACTCCTCAGAAATGTTTTGGAGTCAGGGGAGACTGCATATAAAGTCCCCAGAAAGGATCAGTGTCTAGGCTGGAGTCTGAACGCATCAATATATTAAAGATACTTGCTTCTGTTTGCATCACTTTTATCCCTATCATTCTTCTCCTGCAGCCAAAACTCAGTCCCAGGGGGATGGCAACTACAGTAACCAGACTGTTCTATCTGACTTCTACGTTAGTACACATAGACCATCTGAATAAACAATTTGATTCTGTGTCCTTCTCCTTCCCATAGACAAAACTGCAGCCAGCACCAGACCTTAAACCTGCAGACTAAAGGTTTGTCAAAAGTCTAGAAAGAGCAGTCAATACCCTGAAAACCTAGCCTGCAGAAGAAAACACAGAATCAAAAGCTACAACTTAAAAAAAAAAAAGCTCCAGCTCCTGGTGGGTGTCATTCAGACAACCGATTCCAATGAAAACACTTGAGCTACTCACAGTGAACATTGTTTTACTTCCGTACTATTGTAATACAAACAGTTTCCCATATTTCACCTACAAATATAACTCCAGCAGATTCAAGTTTATTAAGGAAGAGGCAATTATTCTGGTGTTTCCCCTGCACCGATTATGGAGCCTCAAACTGTTTTACTATTCTCAGCTCATGCCTTAGATTTTCAACTATTTGAATGTGAAGGCAATCTTAACATGCCGCGTTTCAAAGGGTGACTTCAGTGTTGCCTCACCCAGATTTACGTTTTTCATTTCTAGAGAGCCTCAACATGAGTGTTTTTTTTTTGGGGGGGGGGCGGAGGGGTAAGGAGCATTATCATTTTCCATCATCAGTTGTTGATGGGAAATTTTACATCCTGCAGGTTTCCGTATACAATAATTACATTAAACACTGGAGCTTTCTGTATCTTCCTGTTTTTCACAACAGGTTGTGCTCACTCATATTGTTAGCTTATCACGCCAAATGTCCAAGATGCACAGGTGGTGTTAATTGAAGGGCGGAATGATTCATGCATTGGGCACTTTAGCATCGCAAGTTCTTGAGCATCTTGATTTTGAAATTCAGTAAAGTGAGACGATGCCTTAGCCAGTTAAATGCTACTCCTTCCACCTCACGTACACTCAGACATATCTGAGCAGAAGCCACATTATCTAGGTGAAACAGCTTTGGGTGCTCCCAAGCTATATGCAGATGCCCACCAAATATGAGATTATTTTGCTTTCTCTGACTTGGCTCTTACTAGCAGTCAGCCTCATTCCATCTCTTTTGTAGATGGTTGTGGATTCTGGGGGGCCTATGTCATAATGGTTGGCTTATGAGATTAAAAAGCTCTTTTAGGGAAGTTTCTTGATGTGCATTTAATATTTAATTACAACTCTCTTTTATACACGTGTGTCTGTGGATTTCCACATCTAAAGTGCACAGATTAACACATTCCCATAGCAGAGTGAACCTCCCTTCCGTCATGTCTATAGGTATTTCTCCTTCCTATGGGCATCTGGACAGTAATTCATCTGGGAAACATCTGGTAAACCAGGACAATGGTGCTTCCCCAGCTTTCTGGTATGAGGGGCCAGGCCATTGGTTACCTTTATAAAAGTCTCCGGACACGTCCTCCTGATGTCTGTTTCTGGGATCATAGAGGCTTCCTCTTCCTTGGTTGGTCTTGTTGGTAGGTACTATCCAGTTGGTCTGCTTCAAAGCAACCGCAATGTACAGGACAAGGAAAGGCTTGCAAATCCTGGGCCACCCTCATATCTTTTTGATGTTTGAACCCATCTTTGAAGCCCCCGTGGCCATGCGTCGTGCAAAAGACCTGGCTCTTTGTCACTGGCCCTCCCCTTTAAACTGACCAGAAGTGTTCGTCATCTGGCCCTCTCTCTGGCAAGGTTCTGCCTTGGTTTACTAGTCCTTCACTACCTGACAGTATTTCCATGATTAGCATAAGGTTTTCAGTGGTGTATTTTGTCATCCTCAGTGTGTCCTTCGTCTAGACACCCTGCTGCGCGCTATGCCCTTTACATGACATTGCTGGCATTGGAAATAGCAGTGACCTGCACTCTGACTTTCCTTTCTGTACCTAGCTACAAATGGACAGATTTTAAACAGGTCACAGTTTATCACCGACCCATGTACCACCCTTGAAGCAGCATTGGGGTAGATAATAAATCACGAGTAGTCCTGCACAAGGAGATGGAGCCCTCGTGTATGAGTGGTTACAAACACCAGCCGCTCCAGGCGCACAAAAGGCGCTTTCAATTCCAGTAAAAAGTTAACAACCTCAGAAACCCAGATGGGCAGTTCTTTCCACCTGCAGCCACCCACACTGCATGTCATTGTTGAGATGGAGGAGGACATTGTGGATTGGTGTGGGACATATGGGCTAATGTTGGACTTGTACACTTGGGCTGCACTGTTTTGGGATTTTTTCTCCATGTGCATTTACCCTTTATCTAAAGCTCTCTTTTATACATTTCAGTTTCTGTGGATTTATTTCTCTAATGTACTCAGACTAACACAAGTAATATAAGAAGAGGCAGGACACAAGTAAGCACCCATTTCCGTTTGGGAAAGACACTAAACAGTGAAAAGCTGTTTTCCAACAAGCCATCTCTTGGTGGCACAAACAGTTAAGTGCTCAATTCATAACTTAAACGATCATCTGAACCCATATCGTGGTACCTCAGAAGGCAGACCTGGTGGTTTGCTTTTGAACCCTCACAGAGCCTTGCAGCCCCTATCTAACAAGGTTCAGTTTGGCTCTGCACACCAGGTTTCAATGACTTGGAATCTACCCCACAGCAAGTGTTTGGATGCAAGTATACTCAGTCCTGCGTTATGACCGGCCCCATCCTGACGATTCTGTCATGAGGCAGTTCTGACCGAAGTCAAATACCTCACGATACTAGCTTTTCTTTTCTTATTTTTTTCCACAGGTAGTTAAAAGACTTTATTAGGAAGGCTTTGAAGTCAAAAGTAACACTCTTGATAGAATTTTCGTTCATCCTTTAAGTCGGCTCTGCAAATATATAATCAGTGATTTAGCTGTAAGATCAAAGATACACTAATTTATTTAAGATAAAATATATTTTAGTTCTTAAAATTTATTCCATAAAGTACATATTTCCCTATAAATTCCCTACTTATACAAAAGAGGTAAAAAATAAACACAAAATATAAAATCCCCAACAAAACAGTAACTGAACATCTTTTTAAAAATTGTAAAAAACTAACAAGAGAAACTAATGTGTGTGTTTGTTAATATTAAAAAAAGTGAAAAATCTCTGGATGGTGGACTCCCACCCCCTAGCTTTACATATCTCACCTTCATCAGCCTGTAGGGCTTGAATACTTTGGATATAAACTTACAGCTACAATGGCATTAGATGTGTGTGGTATAGCATGGGTGCATGCTACTTATGATAAACTTTCTAAAAACAGAAAGTGAAGCAGATGGTCATAATGCAGCTCATCATAAGTATAATACAGCACAACTCACAGATTGTGTTTACTGGGTCTTTGAACTGATATGAGCCAATTGAGATGTGGGATGATGAACTGAATGTGAAATTGACCTGTTTTTTAAAAGCTTGAATGATCTGGAAGGCTAAATGGAATGGGAAAAAGTATGGTTTCAATCCTTGGAATAGTGATTTGGGGACCTTTCAGGAACCTGTTTCATGACGCCAATTTACTTCCAACACTGTGGATAGTGACACACATTCAATGAAGCAAGTGCTTGACTGCCAACTTTGAGCCGGCTCTATGACTGCCTACTCAGCCTATCCAGACATTTCCTTGTAAACTGGCATTATATTTTTTTAGCCAAATAAGTTTCTAATGGCTAATTTATTCAGTTTCCATAAAACACATTATTTAATAACACTTTTTTAATCTCCACAAATGAAAATGTGGTTCTAATGTATAAACACCAAGGTTATTGGGTAAAAGTGACTGCAGGACACAGGGTACTAGGAACTTCAGAAGCCTAGGTATTTGGGCGGAAACACTGATTGAAGCACACTAAGACACCGCTTGACGTGGAGTAGCCCTCATGGGGTCCTACGACGTGTGATATCTAGGCAGTGAGCCCTCCTACTCCGTCACAATCTCCGACTCCTCAGAAATGTTTTGGAGTCAGGGGAGACTGCATATAAAGTCCCCAGAAAGGATCAGTGTCTAGGCTGGAGTCTGAACGCATCAATATATTAAAGATACTTGCTTCTGTTTGCATCACTTTTATTCCTATCATTCTTCTCCTGCAGCCAAAACTCAGTCCCAGGGGGATGGCAACTACAGTAACCAGACTGTTCTATCTGACTTCTACGTTAGTACACATAGACCATCTGAATAAACAATTTGATTCTGTGTCCTTCTCCTTCCCATAGACAAAACTGCAGCCAGCACCAGACCTTAAACCTGCAGACTAAAGGTTTGTCAAAAGTCTAGAAAGAGCAGTCAATACCCTGAAAACCTAGCCTGCAGAAGAAAACACAGAATCAAAAGCTACAACTTAAAAAAAAAAAAGCTCCAGCTCCTGGTGGGTGTCATTCAGACAACCGATTCCAATGAAAACACTTGAGCTACTCACAGTGAACATTGTTTTACTTCCGTACTATTGTAATACAAACAGTTTCCCATATTTCACCTACAAATATAACTCCAGCAGATTCAAGTTTATTAAGGAAGAGGCAATTATTCTGGTGTTTCCCCTGCACCGATTATGGAGCCTCAAACTGTTTTACTATTCTCAGCTCATGCCTTAGATTTTCAACTATTTGAATGTGAAGGCAATCTTAACATGCCGCGTTTCAAAGGGTGACTTCAGTGTTGCCTCACCCAGATTTACGTTTTTCATTTCTAGAGAGCCTCAACATGAGTGTTTTTTTTTTTGGGGGGGGGGCGGAGGGGTAAGGAGCATTATCATTTTCCATCATCAGTTGTTGATGGGAAATTTTACATCCTGCAGGTTTCCGTATACAATAATTACATTAAACACTGGAGCTTTCTGTATCTTCCTGTTTTTCACAACAGGTTGTGCTCACTCATATTGTTAGCTTATCACGCCAAATGTCCAAGATGCACAGGTGGTGTTAATTGAAGGGCGGAATGATTCATGCATTGGGCACTTTAGCATCGCAAGTTCTTGAGCATCTTGATTTTGAAATTCAGTAAAGTGAGACGATGCCTTAGCCAGTTAAATGCTACTCCTTCCACCTCACGTACACTCAGACATATCTGAGCAGAAGCCACATTATCTAGGTGAAACAGCTTTGGGTGCTCCCAAGCTATATGCAGATGCCCACCAAATATGAGATTATTTTGCTTTCTCTGACTTGGCTCTTACTAGCAGTCAGCCTCATTCCATCTCTTTTGTAGATGGTTGTGGATTCTGGGGGGCCTATGGCATAATGGTTGGCTTATGAGATTAAAAAGCTCTTTTAGGGAAGTTTCTTGATGTGCATTTAATATTTAATTACAACTCTCTTTTATACACGTGTGTCTGTGGATTTCCACATCTAAAGTGCACAGATTAACACATTCCCATAGCAGAGTGAACCTCCCTTCCGTCATGTCTATAGGTATTTCTCCTTCCTATGGGCATCTGGACAGTAATTCATCTGGGAAACATCTGGTAAACCAGGACAATGGTGCTTCCCCAGCTTTCTGGTATGAGGGGCCAGGCCATTGGTTACCTTTATAAAAGTCTCCGGACACGTCCTCCTGATGTCTGTTTCTGGGATCATAGAGGCTTCCTCTTCCTTGGTTGGTCTTGTTGGTAGGTACTATCCAGTTGGTCTGCTTCAAAGCAACCGCAATGTACAGGACAAGGAAAGGCTTGCAAATCCTGGGCCACCCTCATATCTTTTTGATGTTTGAACCCATCTTTGAAGCCCCCGTGGCCATGCGTCGTGCAAAAGACCTGGCTCTTTGTCACTGGCCCTCCCCTTTAAACTGACCAGAAGTGTTCGTCATCTGGCCCTCTCTCTGGCAAGGTTCTGCCTTGGTTTACTAGTCCTTCACTACCTGACAGTATTTCCATGATTAGCATAAGGTTTTCAGTGGTGTATTTTGTCATCCTCAGTGTGTCCTTCGTCTAGACACCCTGCTGCGCGCTATGCCCTTTACATGACATTGCTGGCATTGGAAATAGCAGTGACCTGCACTCTGACTTTCCTTTCTGTACCTAGCTACAAATGGACAGATTTTAAACAGGTCACAGTTTATCACCGACCCATGTACCACCCTTGAAGCAGCATTGGGGTAGATAATAAATCACGAGTAGTCCTGCACAAGGAGATGGAGCCCTCGTGTATGAGTGGTTACAAACACCAGCCGCTCCAGGCGCACAAAAGGCGCTTTCAATTCCAGTAAAAAGTTAACAACCTCAGAAACCCAGATGGGCAGTTCTTTCCACCTGCAGCCACCCACACTGCATGTCATTGTTGAGATGGAGGAGGACATTGTGGATTGGTGTGGGACATATGGGCTAATGTTGGACTTGTACACTTGGGCTGCACTGTTTTGGGATTTTTTCTCCATGTGCATTTACCCTTTATCTAAAGCTCTCTTTTATACATTTCAGTTTCTGTGGATTTATTTCTCTAATGTACTCAGACTAACACAAGTAATATAAGAAGAGGCAGGACACAAGTAAGCACCCATTTCCGTTTGGGAAAGACACTAAACAGTGAAAAGCTGTTTTCCAACAAGCCATCTCTTGGTGGCACAAACAGTTAAGTGCTCAATTCATAACTTAAACGATCATCTGAACCCATATCGTGGTACCTCAGAAGGCAGACCTGGTGGTTTGCTTTTGAACCCTCACAGAGCCTTGCAGCCCCTATCTAACAAGGTTCAGTTTGGCTCTGCACACCAGGTTTCAATGACTTGGAATCTACCCCACAGCAAGTGTTTGGATGCAAGTATACTCAGTCCTGCGTTATGACCGGCCCCATCCTGACGATTCTGTCATGAGGCAGTTCTGACCGAAGTCAAATACCTCACGATACTAGCTTTTCTTTTCTTATTTTTTTCCACAGGTAGTTAAAAGACTTTATTAGGAAGGCTTTGAAGTCAAAAGTAACACTCTTGATAGAATTTTCGTTCATCCTTTAAGTCGGCTCTGCAAATATATAATCAGTGATTTAGCTGTAAGATCAAAGATACACTAATTTATTTAAGATAAAATATATTTTAGTTCTTAAAATTTATTCCATAAAGTACATATTTCCCTATAAATTCCCTACTTATACAAAAGAGGTAAAAAATAAACACAAAATATAAAATCCCCAACAAAACAGTAACTGAACATCTTTTTAAAAATTGTAAAAAACTAACAAGAGAAACTAATGTGTGTGTTTGTTAATATTAAAAAAAGTGAAAAATCTCTGGATGGTGGACTCCCACCCCCTAGCTTTACATATCTCACCTTCATCAGCCTGTAGGGCTTGAATACTTTGGATATAAACTTACAGCTACAATGGCATTAGATGTGTGTGGTATAGCATGGGTGCATGCTACTTATGATAAACTTTCTAAAAACAGAAAGTGAAGCAGATGGTCATAAAGCAGCTCATCATAGGTATAATACAGCATAACTCAGAGATTGTGTTTACTGGGTCTTTGAACTGATATGAGCCAATTGAAATGTGGGATGGTGAACTGAATGTGAAATTGACCTGTTTTTTAAAAGCTTGAATGATCTGGAAGTCTAAATGGAATGGGAAAAAGTATGGTTTCAATCCTTGGAATAGTGATTTGGGGACCTTACCGGAACCTGTTTCATGACGCCAAATTACTTCCAACACTGTGGATAGTGCCACACATTCAATGAAGCAAGTGCTTGACTGCCAACTTTGATCCGGCTCTATTTTGCCTACTCAGCCAATCCAGACATTTCCTTGCAAACTGGCGTCATATTTTTTTTGCCAAATAAGTTTTTAATGGCTCATTTTTTCAATTTCTATAAAACACATTATTTAATAACAATTTTTTTAATCTCCACAAATGAAAATGTGGTTATAAAGTATAAACACCAGGGTTATTGGGTAAAAGGGACTGCAGGACACAGGGTACTAGGAACTACAGAAACATAGGGTTTTGGGTGGAAACACTGATTGAGGCACACTAAGACACTGCTTGACGTGGAATAGCCCTCATGTGGACCTATGACGTGTGATATCTAGGCAGTGAGCCCTTCTACTCCGTCACAATCTCCGACTCCTCAGAACTGTTTTGGAGTCAGGGGAGACTGCATATAATGTCCCCAGAAAGGATCAGTGTCTAGGCTGGAGTCTGAACGCATCAATATATTAAAGTGACTTGCTTCTGTTTGCATAACTTTTATCCCTATCCTTCTTCTCCTGCAGCCAAAACTCAGTCCCAGGCGGATAGCAACTACATTAACCAGACTGTTCTATCTGAATTCTACGTTAGGACACATATACCATCTGAATAAACCCTTTGATTCTGTGTACCACTCCTTCCCATAGACATAACTGCAGCCAGCACCAACCTTAAACCTGCAGCCTAAAGGTTTGTCAAAAGTCTAGAAAGAGCAGTCAATACCCTGAAAACCTAGACTGCAGAAGAGAAGACACAGAATCAAAAGCTACAACTGAAAAAAAATAATCTCCAGGTGGGTGTCATTCATACAACCGATACCAATGAAAACACTTGAGCTTCTCACAGTGTAAAATTGCTTTTACTTCCATACTATTGTAATTCAAACAGTTTCCCATATCTCACCTCCAAATGTAACTCCAGCAGATTCACGTTTATTAAGGAAGAGGCAATTATTCTGGTGTTTCCCCTCACCGATTATGGAGCCTCAAACAGTTTTACTATTCTCAGCTCATGCCTTAGATTTTCAACTATTTGAATGTGAAGGAAATCTTAACATGCCGCGTTTCATAGGCTGACTTCAGTGTTGCCTCACCCAGATTTAGGTTTTTCATTTCTAGAGTGCCTCAATATGAGTTGTTTTTTTTTTCGGGGGGGGGGGGTGAAGGAGCATTATCATTTTCCATCATCAGTTGTTGATGGGAAATTTTACATCCTGCAGGTTCCCGTATACAATAATTACATTAAACAATGGAGCTTTCTGTAACTTCCTGTTTTTCACAACAGGTTATGCTGACTCATATTGTTAGCTTATCACGCCAAATGTCCAAGATGCACAGGTGGTGTTAATTGAAGGGCGGAATGATTCATGCATTGGTCACTTTAGCATTGCAAGTTCTTGACCATCTTGATTTTGAAATTCAGTAAAGTGAGATGATGCCTTAGCCAGTTAAACCTCACGTACACTCAGACATATCTGAGCAGAAGCCACATTATCTACGTGAAACAGCTCGGGTGCTCCCCACCTATATGCAGATGCACCAAATATGAGATTATTTTGCTTTCTCTGACTTGGCGCGTACTAGCAGTCAGCCTCATTCTATCTCTTTTGTAGATGGTTGTGGATTCTCGGGGGCCTATGGCATAATGGTGGGCTTATGAGATTAAAAAGATCTTTTAGGGAAGTTTTCTTGATGTGCATTTAATATTTAAGTACAACTCTCTTTTATACACGTGTGTCTGTGGATTTCAACATTTAAGTGCACAGATTAGCACATTCCCATAGCGGAGTGAACCTCCCTTCCGTCATGTCTATAGGTATTTCTCCTCCTTGGGCAGCTGGACAGTAATTTATCTGGGGAACGTCTGGTAAACCAGGACAATGGTGCTTCCCCAGCTTTCTGTGATGTAGGGCCAGGCCATTGGTTACCTTTATAAAATTCTCCTGACACGTCCTAGTGATGTCTGTTTCTGGGATCATAGTGGCTTCCTCTTCCTCAGTTGGTCTTGTTGGTAGGTGCTGTCCAGTTGGTCTGCTTCAAAGCAACCCCAATGTACAGGACAAGGAAAGGCTTGCCAGTCCTGCGCCACCCTCATTTCTTTCTGATGTTTGAACCGATCGTTGCAGCTCCCGTGGCCATGCATCCTGCAAACGGCCTGGCTCTTTTTCACTGATCTTCCCCTTTAATCTGACCAAAAGTGTTCGTCATCTGGTCCTCTCTGACAAGGTTCTGCCTAGTTTTACTAGTTCTCCACTACCTGACCGTGTATCAATGATTAGCATAAGGTTTTCAGTGGTGTATTTCGTCATCCTCAGTGTGTCCTTATTGGGGGCTCTTACCACTCTTGTTCCAATCCATACACCAATTGTATCTGACATAGTCATACGTATATTGCCATCATTCTTTTCTAGACATTTACTTTCTATTGAGCCCATGGGATCAGCTCCCCTTTTTTTCCTCCTCCCCACTCGTGGTTCCTTGATAGATTTTAGATTGTTATTATTTTCATATCTCACATCGACCATTGTCTCTTTTATCCTCAGCTTTCTGTTGCTCCTCTTCCTGCGAGGGGTGTGTGGTTATATGTCATTCATTGCTATCGGTTCCCCTTCCTCCCATCCTCTACCCCCCTTACCCCTACCCTTTTGGTATCTCTATTCCCATTCCTGTTCCTGGGTTCCATGTGTTGTGAGTTTATCTCTTCCTAATACCTATGCACTCTAGTCCAGAGTGGGAAGCGGCACTGGGGTGATGATAGTGGGGGGTGAGGAGGCCTCAAGGGGACAGAGGCAGATTGTGTGATTCATTGGTGCGATCCATGTCTCCTCATGGGGGCCTCCACCTAGTGGGACACGGCATCTGGGAGGCTTGTGGCTTTCTCCTGAGACAGCATGGTGGCCAAGGGCCCGGGCATTGAGGGTGGGACTCTGGGCCTGGGGTGGCAGCACTTGCAGAAGCCACCCTCTCCCCCAGGCACCCACCTGGATACGGACTAGCACGTGAGACAGTTGGCTGTGAACTTTGAGGGTGGCCTCAGCATCTCAGAGCAGGTGGGGTCTGGCCTGAGTCAGCTCCCACTGCTCCAAACAGGAAGCCCTGCCCTCAGGCGGGGGTCAGCAGTTATCCTAGCATGATCATTCCTCCCCCTCAACTTCTGTCTGGTCAGCCCTTCAGCTTCCTGGCTGGGTTTAGAACTTGTCCTAAGCTCCCAGAGGGCCACTGTCCTGAGATCTTGCTCAGCGCTTCAGGCCTTTCTGCAAACTCTCCTCCCAGAAGCCCATTAGCACTAGCAGTTTACCCCTTGCTCTAACGATGCTCCAGGAGGCCTGCTTGGGAAGTGTTGGGCTTTTGCCTGGTTCAGTCCCACTAACTGCTCCTCAGGAGAAAGAAGAGTTTCCCTGCTCCTGGAAAGATTTACTGGCTTTCAAACCCTCTGGAGCATCCCCATGAGTCAGCAGGTGGGGTCATTCTAAAGCCCGGCACTCCGCAGGTAGCCACGTTGTGTGCCACCCAGGCATGCTGTGTGTTTGGAGGAGACTGCACACACTTCAAAGGTAGAAGCTGCACCCCTCCATGGTTCTTGCATGCAGCAAATGCCAGGCCCCTGAGACTCTGGGCCAGCCTCTGGGCTAGGATCATGGGCAAATCGTTATCTCACGTAAGTTCCATCTGGGCTGGAAACGCAGTAGCTTGAACTGTGACCTGGGTCAGCCTGGTGCTGTGCAGGGCATCCTCAGCCCAGCTCAACTCTTCCCAGAACGCCCCTGAAGGTGCAGGGAGCCCCTGGCTTGGGAAAGTGACCCTGCTAAGTGGGCTTTGTGACCAGGATCCCTGATCCACCGACCCAGCTTTGCCTCCTCCACAGGCCGCAGACAGCAGGGGCTGCCCTGGGTTCCCTGAACTCGGGCCCTCTCCAGAGACAGTGTGGGCAGGACCTGGAGGGTGTGGAAGTGAGTTGTGCCGGGAAAGTGGATGGAGGAACGGAGGGTAGGGTAGATGCTGGGTGGGCTGAGGGGGCAGGAGATGCCCTGCAGAATTCTAGAACCAGGGCTGAGGTATGTGGGAGCTGTTGGGGCCAGCTGGCCCTTTCATGAGTTTTAGGAGCTGCCTGAACCCCATCCACATTGACCCTGTCCAGCCCCACCTTTGGCAGATGCTGGAAGAGAAGTTCAAGGTCTTCCGGGAGAAAGGGCAGAGTGTGGGGCTGCCAGGGTGCAGGCCCTGAGGGAGCTGGCAGGTGCCCTGGAACTCGCCTTCCCCAGCTCCATGGCCCAGAGTCAAGTCCACAGGAGCTGCGTTGAGGCCACATGGGTGAGGCTGGACAAGGCAATGAAAGCCCGACAGAGGTGGGTGCCCAGAGGGACAGGCCAGCGACAGCCAAGGGGCTCGGGACACAGGGGCCTACCCCAGATGTGTGTGCGTGTGTGTGCGTGTGTGTGTGTGTGTGATCATGTGTAGGGGTGGGCATGTGGGTGTGTGCATGCGTACTTCTGTGTGTATTCTCGTGTGCGGATGTGTTTTTGAAGGGGCATGGCTGACTTCAGCTCCCAGCATCAATCAGCCTTCCCCGTTCAACCACGCTCCTTCCTGCCCCCAGTTTGGAGTCCTTCAGCGCAGGTCACTCCTTGTGGCAGGAGCACGAAGTGGGCTCTCCCAATGCTCCCTGAGCACGGGCCGCAGTTTCATTGGGGGCACAGGCCCTGCTGGTCTTCTTGCTGACCACCACTCTTAGAGCTCCCTGCCTCCCATCCCCACAACCTCCTTTCTCGGGAACTGGTGTCTCAGTGCACTGAGCACCTGACAGGTCCTGCAACCGAAATCCTGGGGCTGGGTGGCCCTGGGGCCAGCCCTCTCCTCACTGACTGTTGGAGGTGCTACAGGCAGACCCCCTGACAGGCAGCCCACTCGCTCACTGAGCTGCCATCCACATGTGCTCAGGGCTCCCCATCTTTTTGCCTTCCTCCCAACATGCGTGTCAAGACCCTTTCCTCCCTCGTGCCCTGCCTGTGGCCCCCGGGCCTCATCAAGAACCTGCTGTGATTAGAGGAAACCATCCATCTTCTAACCACCGAAGGGCCAGAAGGCGCGAATGTACAGCGATGATAATAGGTAAAGGTCACGGTAAAGTCACAGAGGACAGGAAAGGCAGGGGCGAGAGAATACAATACAGAGTCAGACATGTTTTATTAGGCATGCTCACTTCAGCTCCTCTTGATGGACCACGTTGTACTGGGAGAAGTGGAACCTTTGCTATCTTGGGACGTGTAAAGGGAGCCTGGAGACACACCTCTTCAGTAGTGACATGGGTCACAAGGTGGGTGGAATCTATTTTAAGGCCTCTGTACTTGAGCTCACCAAGGTGAGGAAAGCTAATACCTGCATTAGGGGAAGCTACAAGGGGGGCTGGGTGTCACAGTGGGAAGAGAGGGCAAAAGGATCATATCTGCTTCTACACAGAGATACAATCAGCCATGTGCTCACATTAAGGCAGCTTAGCTGTTAACGGATAATCCATGGGAATGATTTTTAACGCAGGATAATGTACTTGAACTTTACCTCTAACTTACCAAAGTAGAGGCTTTCCTACCGTGGAATACCAGCTTTCCAGATTCTCCCTGTTATAAGTTAGGGAATAGAGTCTTCGTCCTATTTCCCTCCGTGTTAACGCCCCACAAATCCCCAAGCCACAGTCTTTGCTCAAAAGGAGGTGGCCCTGTTCTCAGGGAGAAAGTTGCTGGCCCTCCTTCCCGCTGAGCCCTCGACTTCCACAAGGCGGCGCTCGAGCTGTGGGGCCACATGCAGAAGGTGGCCTTGGTGGAAGGTGCTGTCCTTGGCCACGACCTTGCATCTGTGGAGGTCCTGCAGCGCCAGCACCGCCTCCTGCAGGGGAGGGCCCCAGTCCCTCCCCCCCGTAAGAACACCTCTTTGTAGGCAATGGATGGATGAGGAGCCCTCACCCCCAGCTGACCCCAGGCAGGACTGCAGCCTGCCCCTGCCCCCTTTGGGATGGGGGGTGACGGGCCTGGGTTTGACCTAGGCAGGGGTACAGCCAGGATGGACTGCCGAGTCCTAGGTGGAGGAGCATTCAGCCTGCTCTCTGCCAGGTGCAGTGGAAGCTGGTGGCTGTGGACGAGGTGGTGGTTCAGATGGGGATGGAGGCCATCCAGGTACACCCTGCGGTCCAGGAGGGCCTGGCTGGGCAGCTGGCTGAGGTGCAGGAGGCATGGGCCACCTGGACATGTAGGCCTGGGAGCAGGGCCAGCAGCTGAAGTGGGTAGCCCATGGCCACGCCTTCCTCAGGCACTGCCAGGAACTGCTGTATGTGCCACCCCACCTAGATGGGGGCTCGCTCTGTTCCATGCGGGTGGGGGCACCCAGCTCTTCCCTGCCTCCTCCCTGTTCTGCCCTCTTGCCCCGAGACCTGTTCCCATGCCCTGTCCCCCACCCAGCACTCGGGCACAAGAGAAGCAGGCACTAGTCTATATCCTCAGAAGGGCCAGCTGGAGCCAAGGAGACACTGGGGCAGGAGCTCTGCCTGAGAGCCCAGGCAGTGCGACCGGCGGGGTAGCAACTGCTGTACACCAGCCACGTCATGGCCCCAGAGATGTGCGGGCTGAGTGCTAGGGCCAGGGTGTTGCGTGGCCAGAGCTCCCTTTCCTGCTTCTCCCTGCTCCACGGTACCCAGCCCTGCCCCACCCAGGTGACACCCTGCGCCCCTCCCAACAGCCCTCTGCCCCCCAGGTCACAGTGTCTCCGGGAGCTGGACAGGCAGCTGCAGGAGCTCCGGACAGCCTGGGCCCTTCACCAGGAGCACTGCCAGGTGAGCCAGGACCAGGAGGAGCTGCGGGGAATGCTGGGGCAGGCCCAGGTCTGGCTGGCCTCCTGAGAGGACCTCCTGCTGGACCCTGACTGTGGGGTGAGCAGGGATCCGCCCCTTAGAGGGCCACATGCCTGGCACCAGGACTTGGAAAGGCAGCTGGCGGCCCAGGAGGAGAAGCTCACCCAGCTCCAAATGTAGGTGAGGGTGTGGAGGGCGGGACTGAGGAGGGGTCGAGGGGCCTCCACCTGCGGTGGGGTCTCCAGAGCATTGATCTGCCCTGAGGGACACCCCTTCGGGGAAACAGCCGCAGGGTCCTGTCCTCCATGGGCAGTCTGGCTCTGTGGGGTCCATCACAGCTTCTTCTGCCCAACTGCTCCCTCCCCTCCTCCTCCTGGTTTCCCCCACTGAGAGCTGCCTCCAAAGCAAGCCCTGTGGGACATAGAGGGTCACTATGGGTGGAAACCAATCAATAATCTCATGGGTGCAGAGCTCATTCTGAGGAACACAGGGGAGGTGACACTAGCTACAGAGAATCTGAGTGGAGCGAGGGTTTGTAATCCTTGTGTAGGCTGGGGGTGGGGCTGATAGGGGGGGGATTGATACCACAGGATCCTGTGGGGCTGAAAGTGAGGACCTGAGGGTGGACGGGCAGAGGGAGTGCCCCATCCTCTGAATCAGGAAGGTGGTCAGCTAGGGTGAGCACGGAGGAAGATGAGCAGGGGCTGCTGCAGTCACGCAAATGTCACGTAAGAATCTCACTTTAGTATAAAATGTTTGTCTCCATTGCAAAGGCACCTCTAGCAACTAGGATCCCTTCTCTCCCCATCTGGAGTTGACGAGTGAAGAAAATCAAAAACTGAAGCAAAGCAGTCCACAAGACTAACGGACCACCAACACCACAGCCCTCCATCCTTGTCTTGGCGACCAGGAGAGTTAGATCGTGCCCAGCCACTGCCTCAAACTGCTCTGGTTGAGCTCAAACTGGCAACTTGTGCACAGCTTGAAAACCAATGGAAGTTGACTTCATGAAGAGAGGGCATTACAAGTTTGACAGGGACTGCTGGAACCCCGAGACCAGGGCCCTTCAAATCCAAAACAGAGCCCAGCGCCGGGAATCACCCCTGCCCAAGCAACAGTCGAGCTGATAAAGTGAACGCATGGCACCTGTGAGGCAAGTGCTTCCCAGAGCAAAGGTGAGCATTTGCCCTCAAAATTCAGGAGGGAGGGTTGGGCCAGGGAGGAGGCAAGAAGAGTGCTGTGTTATATTATGAGGGCTGCAAACAAAATGTGTAGAAATTGTTAAACTGCTCTGCATGTTTCCACTTAAAACAAAAACCATCTATATTAAAATTCATATATATATGTGCATTATATGTGTGTATATATATATTAGTCAAACCCAAAGTCAGAAAAAGGCATGCCCCGGGCTGCTGCTCGTGGCAAGGTCAGTGGTCTGAAACCCATCAGAAAGACGCGGCTCGGCTGTCTGCCCCCGTAGTGACAGCCTCAGAGAGCCGCAGGGGCCGTCGTGTGCTGTCCTACAGGGCCTCGATGATAGAAATCGACTCGATGGCAATGATTTGAGTGCTTTGAAGGTCAGAAACTGTAGACAGTGATCTATAAACGTCCTTCTCTCCTGTAAGATGTCTGTAACACAATCAAAGGAAAACAATCGGTCTGCTCTCCAGATCTTCAATGGGACCATTTCCAGGGAGCCTGGCCACACACTGCCAGGCTGTGCCTTTCAGATCCGCTGGCACTGCTAGGAAGGTTGTGGGCCCTGCAGGGGTGGGGGACTTTCCAGCCTGCTCCCCAGCAATAGAAGTACTAGGCCAAGACTGGAAGAGCCCCGGCGTGGGGAGAGTGGGGAGGTTGAGGCAGTCATTGTGCCCTGCTTCTGACACTCTTCATGTGGCTGCTATGGTCACCCTTGACCTCAGGGGTCACCAGGGCAGAAAACACTTCCTTTTTATGGTGAGGGCCATATCGGGTCTCAACTCCACTGCTAATTAGCTGTGGTCTCTAGGACGTAAGCCAGCCTCTCGGTGCACCCAGTTTCCCCAGTGCTATCTGGAGTCCCCAGAAGGGCCAGGTACAGCCAGGCTGCTTGCAGCTGGGCCAGAACCAGCAGCTGCCCTCACCGTGCCCTGAAGCCAGACGCCCAGAACTCAAAGGCTGAGCTTTGCTGAAGATCGTCCGACATGGCCTCTCAGCTTAAGTAAGGTGTCCCAAGCTCCAGGCTGCACAAGTTGCTCCCTGGAACACGTGGCCCGGGCCCCCAAGGTGGGCACACAGAAAACCAGTTCACCTCTCAGGGGGTTGGCAGAGCCGCAGCACAGCAAGGGTCTCCCTGGAAGCCCCTCCACCCCATGCCCAGCACCTCCCCCAAACTCACCCCTGCTCCAGGCTGCTGGTACTCACTGTAGGTCTTGTCACCACTGCTGGGCCCTGGGGGCTGTGCTGGGCCGCCACTCCAGCAGGCTCTCCGCTAGTGGGGCAGGCTGCCCCCTGGTGGCCACCCATCTTCACTTGGTGCCGAAATATTGCAAACTAGGTTAAGAGGAGCTGAGAAGAGAGGAGAGGGATCACAGGGGGCCATGGCTGGTGGGCTGTGAGACACCTCAGTGAGTGACTGGGCAGGGCAGCACTGGACAGCCACAGAACTTGCCCCTCTATGCAGAGAGGGGAATAGGAAGCCACAGCTGTCCTCAGTCCAGACTGATGTTCCCCATCAGCCCCTTGCGCATGCAGCCCCCCCTCCACCAACCGTCTTCATTCGGCTCCAGGGCCCCTTCCTTGCCCCTAGCCCCTTCCTCACTAGGGTGTGCTCATAGTCCTCTCTCCTCTGGCCACCTGCTGCTGGCTGCTCAGCCAGCTCTGCAAGTCCTCAGCTTCCCTCAGGAAGCCCTGCAGTGCCAGCATCCTCTTCAGATCCTGGCCCCTGTGGTGACAGCCTGAGTCCCCCAACTGTTAGTGTGCATGTGTCCACACTCTGGAGGACAAGGGACCCAATCAAAGGGGCTGCCTGAAGGACAAGCTTCTTCATGGTCTTTGCCCAGGCTGCTCCTCTTGATTCAAGAAGCAAACCCAGGGCAGGGGGAGTTGGGGCTTGCGTGGGTGTGGCTGTGGGGAAGTGCAGGTGACTGGAGCCAGGGAGCCGAGCCCCTGCCCTGCAGGCTCTCCTCAAAGGTTTGTGGGAAGAGGAAACAGTGAAGGCCTCATCTTTTCCTGACACATGTCTACAGGCCTCTGTCACAGTTCTCTTCAAGGCAGGGGTAGCATCTAGGGGAATAAGCAACCCCAGCCAGTTTTCTGGTACCCACGGATGCAGTGACCCTCACTGTTGGGCTGCCAACATCTGCAGTGTCTGCAGCTGCTTCCAGAGCCTCCCCTACATCACACCCAGCTGCTCTGAGACCTCAGTTACAAGGATCTACATATAACTTCCTCCCTGGGGGATGGACAATAGAAAAGTGGGTGAAATGAGACAAAATATGTAAGATCTGACAAATTATCAAGGGTTCATGAGTGAGGGGGGAACAGGGAGGGCGGGCGGAGAAAAATGAGGACATGATGCCAGGGCCTAAAGTGGAGAGCAAATGTTTTGAGAATGATGAGGGCAATGAATGTACGGATGTGCTTTACACAACTGATGTATGTATGGATTGTGATAAGAGTTGTATGTGCCCCTAATAAAATGATTTTAAAAAATGAAATCATTTAAATTTCTTAGGACAATGCCATTTGTATTTCAAAGCAACATTCACGAAAGCTATTTTTTCGCCTTCACTATCTTCTATTTAGTTTTAGATAGAGTGAAAACCATTCTTATGCCTTTTTATGAGATGTATGCAAGTAGACATAAATTTATGCATAATTAAAAATTTGAATGAACAAAATATTTTGTTAAAGAATTTGAACTTTTGTGAAAATCATAGAAAGCATATAGCATTTTATTGAAGGGTTGGGAATTTTTTCCTCTGTTTTATTCTAGAATTTGGTCTGAGGTTCTTACGGCATATTCTGATTGTTGTCATGTAAGAGAATGTTCATTCCATGTAAGAGAAAACTTTCCTTATAATATTTTCCTATCCATTGCTTCCTGCTGAATCTCTCATTTGTTCTTTTATCATTTTTTCCTATAAAACACCCAGGGTGCTTAATTTTATTCTTATTAATCATTTATATAAGTTAGGAAAATATTTATTATATATACATTTTTATTAAAAATCTTTTCTTGGAGACTCTTACAACTTTTGTTGCAATCCATATTGATTGCATCAGGCAATTTGTACATATGTTGCCTTCATTCATTTATAGACATTTCTTTCTTTTTCTTTTTTAAAATCATTTTATTGGGGCTCATACAACTCATCACAATCCATACATACACCAATTGTGTAAAGCACACTTATACATTCGTTGCCTTCATCATTCTCAAAATTTGCTTTCAGCTTGGGTTCCTGGAATCAGCTCATTTCCCCTTTCCCCTCTCCCCCTCTCACCCTGCACCTCTTCCCTCATGAACCCTTAGTAATTTATACATTATTATTTTCTCTTAACTTAAACTGCGCGGCGTCTCCCTTCACCCAATTTTCTGTTGCCCATCTCCCAGGGGGGAAGTTATATGTAGATCCTTGTGTTTGGTTTCCCATTTCTACACCCACTTCCCTCCCAGTATCGCCACTCTCACCGCTGGTCCTGGTGGGTTCATTTGTCCTGGATTCCCTGTGTTTCCAGTTCCCGTCTGTACCGCTGTGTATCTTCTGGTCTAACCAGGTTTGCAAGGTAGAATTGGGATCCTGAGAGGTGGGGGGAGGAAGCGTTTAATAACTAGAGGTAGGTTGTGAGTTTCATTATTGCTACACTGAACCCTGAGTGACTCATCTCCTTCCCACTACCCCTTCCCAAGGGATGTCCAGTTGTCTACAGGTGGGCATTGGTACCCTGTCATGCACTCCCCTCATTCACGATGATATAATCCCCCCTCCCGCCTTTGTTGCTTGAAAACTGGTCCCCTCAGCCCTTCATGATCACACATGTTGGTGTGATGCTTCCATATGGGCTTTGTTGCTTCTGGGCCTGCTTGTTTACTTTCAAGCCTTTAAGACCCGGGACGCTATATCGCTTGATAGCCGGGCACCATCAGCCTTCTTCACCACACTTAATTATGCACACATTCATGTTCAGCGTTTATGTGGGGAAGGTGATCACACAATGATGGTTTTTGTTCTTTGGTGTCTGCTACCTGATCCCTTCAACACCTCGTGCTCACTTAGGCTTGTGTGCTTCTTCTCTGTGGGCTTTGTTGCTTCCTAGCTAGATTTCAGTCTGTTTGCCTTCAAGCCTTTAAGACCCCCAGAGTTTCATTATATTGTGCAGAGAGTGGCTGTGAGCCAAACCCACTCGACTGCACCCAACAACAATAACAACAGGACTTGTGCTTCTAACAATATGCTGAAGAAGACCTTAAGAGAATCTCCCCTTCGTTTAGAGCAGCGGCTATCGACCTGTGAGTCGTGCCTACTTAGGGGGTCAAACAGCCCTTTCATGGGGTGGCCTGAATTATAGCAGTAGCAAAATTACAGCTATGATGTAGCAACAAAAATAATTTTATGGTTGGTTGGTCACGACTACATGAGGAACTGGATGAAAGGGTCGTGAGTAAGAATGTTGAAAACCACTGTCCAAGAGGAAGACTCAATTCTTGATACAGTTGAAGGGCAACAAAATAGACTCAGCCCCAATATAGATGGGATAGCACAGTGGCTGCAACAATAAACACAAGCCAAAGAAACACTGCAAGGATGGCACAAGATGGGACAGTGTTTCCTTATATTGACATAGAGTTGCTATGAGTCAAAACCCACAAGAAAAAAAAACAGGACTTGTTTTTTCTAACAATGTACCTAAGTAGACCTTAAGAGAATCTCCTATTAGTTTAGCGCAGCGGGCCTCAAACTGAGGGTCATGACCCCTTTTGGGGGCTGAATGACCCTTTCACGGCAGTGGACCGTTCATTAAAGTGGAAAAATTAGAGTTATGATGTAGCAATAAAAATAATTTCACGATTTGGCAGTCACCACTACATGAGGAATGGTATGAAAGAGTCGTGGCATTAGGAAGGTTGAGTACCACTTCCCTAGAGGAAGACAGAATTCTTGGTAGAGTAGAAGGGCAGCAAAGGAGAAGCAGCCCCTACAAGATGGATTAGCCCAGTGGCTGCAACAATGAGCACAGGCAAATGAACAACTCTGAGCATGGCATTGGACTGGGCAGCATGTCATTATATTGTTCATAGAGTTGCTGTGACCAGAAACCCATTTGACAGCACTCAACAAAAATAACTACAGGACTTGTGCTTCTAACAATATGATGAAGTAGGACTTAAGAGAAAGTCCTTTAACTTTAGAGCAGCAGTTCTCAAACTGTGGGTTGCGCCCCTTGGGAGTGTAGAATGACCCTTTCACGGGGGTGGCCCAATTCATAACGGTAGTACAATTACAGTGACAAAGTACCAATGAAAATAATTTTATGGTTGCTGGTCCCCACTAAATGGGAATCGATATGAAAGGGTAGTGGCATTAGGAAGGCTAAGAACCACTTCTCTAGGGCAAGACACAAATTTGGCATAGAAGGGAAGGAAGAGAGCGGCAGTCTCCAACAAGTTGGATTAGCACAGTGGCTGCAACACTGAGGCCAAGCACACAAGCACGGTGAGGGTGGCACAGGGCAGGGCAGCGTTTCATTATATTATGCATAGAGTTGCTAAGAGTGAACACCCACTCGACGGAACTTAACGACAATAACTACAGGACGTGTACTTCTAACAATATGCTGAACTAGATCTTAAGAGAAACTCCTCTAAATTTAGAGCAGTGGTTCTTAACTTGTGGGTCGTGACCCCTATGGGGCTTCAGCCGAGCCTCTCACAGGTGTTGCCCAATTCATAACAGTAGTGAAATCACAGTAATGGAGTAAGAATGAAAAAAAATTACTGTTGGAAGATCACCACAACATTAAGAATTGTATAAAGGAGTCATGCCATTAAGAAGGTTCAGAAACATTGCCCGAGAGGATTACACAAAACGTGGTACTGCAGAAGGGCAGCAAGTGAGAGGCAGACCCTACAAGATGGAATAGCTCAGTGGCTGCAACAATGAGTGCCATCAACGAACCACTGTGAGGACGGCACAGGACGGGGCAGTGTTTCATTATATTGTGCATAGAGTTGCTGAGAGTCAAAACCCACTCGACGGCAACTAACAGCAACACAAAAAGAACTTGAGTTTCTAACAATATGCTGACGTAGATCTTAAGAGAAACTCCTCTTAGTTTAGTGCAGGGTTCTCAGCCTATGAATCATGAACCCTTTTGGGGAGTTAGTGGGTTGAATGACCCTTTCACAAGGTTTGCCTGATTCATAAGATTAGCAAAATTACAGTTATGAAATATCAATGAACCACTGTAAGGAATGCACAGGATGGAGGAGCGTTTCGTTATATTTTGCATGGAGTTGCTATGAGTCAAAACCCACTTGAAGGCACCTAAATACAATAACAACAGGACTTTTGCTTCTAACAATGTGCTGAAATATATCTTAAGAGACATTCTTCATAGTTTGGAGCAGAGATTCTCAACCTGTGGGTCATGACTCCATTAGGGTGATGAACTACCCTTGCACAGGGTGGCCCAATTCATAGCAGTAGCTACATTACAGTTATGAAGTAGCAATGACAATAAATTTATGACTGGGATTGTACCCACTACATGAGGAGTGGTATAAAAGGCCTGTGGCATTATAGGAAGGTTGAGAGCCACTGTCCTCGAGCAAGACAGAAATCTTGGCTGAGCAGAAAGTCAGCAAATGAGAGGCAGACCCCCAGATGATAGATTAGCGCAGTGGCTGAAACAATGAGTGCAGACAAGAAACCACTGTGAGGATGGCACAGGACGGGGCAGCGTTTCATTATCTTGTGCGTAGAGTTGCTGAGAATCGAAACCCACTGGGCAACACCTAACAACAATCACTGTAGGACTCATGCTTTTCACAATATGGTGCTGTAGATTCTAAGAGAAACTCCTCTTAGTTTAGAGCAGTGGTTCTCAACCTGTGGGTCGCGAGCCCTTTGGGGGGGTGTCAACTGACCCTTTCACAGTGGAGGCCTGATTCATAACTGCAGCAAAATTAAAGTTACGAAGTAGCAATGAAGATAATTTTATGATTGGGGGTTCATCACTACATGAGGAAATGAATGAAAGGGCAGTAGAGGGGCAGCAAAAGAGAGGCAGCCCCCCAAAAGTTGGATTAGACCATGGCTGCAACAATGACAACAAGCAAAATAACCACTGTGAGGGTGGCACGAGACAGAGTCACGTTTCATTATATTGTGTATAAAGTTGCTATGAGCCAGCACACACTCAAAGGCACCAAACAATAACAACAGGACTGTGCGTCTATGAATATGCTGAAGTAGACCTTAAGAGAAACTCCCCTTAGTTTAGACCAGTGGTTCTCAAACTGTGTCACAGTGCCTTTAGAAGACTAATGAACCTTTCACATGGGTGGCCTGATCCATAACAGAAGCGAAATTACAGTTATGATGTAGCAATGAAAATATTTTATGGTTGGGGAGTCACCACTACATGAGGACAGGTATGAAATAGTAGTGGCATTCAGAAAGTTGAGAACCACTATTCTTGAGGAAGACACAAATCTTGGTACGGAAGGGCAGGAAAAGAGAGGTAGTCCCTAACAAGATGGATTACCACAGTGGCCGCAACAGTGAGCGCAAACAGAAGAACCACCGTGAGGATGCACAGGGCAGGACAACGTTTCATTACATTGTGCATAGAGTTGGTATGAGCCAAAACCCACTCGAAGGCAGCCAAAAACAAGAACAGGATTTGTGCTTCTAACAATATGCTGAAACATACCTTAAAAAGAAACTCCTCTTAGTGTAGAATATCAGTTGTCAAACTGTGGGTCGTGATGCCTTTTGGGGGGTGAGGGAGAGAATGACTATCACATGGCGACCTGATTCATAACAGTAGCATAATTTTAGTTATAAAGTAACAAGGAAAGTAATTTTATGATTGGGGGGGAGGGTTAACAATACATGAGGAATGGTGTGAAAGAGCCGTGCATTAGGAAGTTTGAGAACCACTGCCCTAGAGGAAGACACGAATCTGGGTACAGTAGAAGGTCAGCAAATGAGAGGCAGTCCCCCAAAAGATGGATTAGCACAGAGACTGCAACAATGAGTGAAAACAAAAGAAAAGTGTGAGGGTGTTAGAGGATGGAACAGTGTTTCCTGATACTGTGCATAGAGTTGTTATGAGCCAACTATGAGCCAAACCCACTCGACAGCCCCCTAACAACAATAAGAACATGACTCGTGCGTGTAATAATATACTGAGCTATACCACAGGAGAAACTCCTCTTAATTTAGAACAGCGGTTCTCAACCTGTGATTTGTGACCACTTTGGTTGGTTGAACAACCCTTTCACAGGGTGACTAGATTCATAAAACTTGCAAAATTACAGTTATGGAATAACAGTAGAAAAAAAAAACTTTATGCTTTGGGGACCGCCACTACACATTGCGAAGTGTATGGAAAGGTCGTAGAAATAGGAAGGATGAGAAACACTGTCCTAGAGGAAGACGCAAGTACAGTAGAAGGGCAGCAGACGGATTTGCACGGTGGCTGCAACAATGAGCGCAAACCCTCTCCACGGCCCAAACAAGCATACATCTAACAGTATGCTCAAATAAACCTTGAGAGAAACTACTCTTAGTTTAGAGCAGCCATTCTCAACTTGTGAGTGGTAAATCCTTTGGGGGTGTTCGAATGATCCTCCGATAGGCATGGCCAGATATGTAACAGTAGCAAAATTACAGTTATGAAGTAGCAACAGTATAATTTTTTGGTTGGGGGGTCATAACTACACGAGGCACTGTATGAAAGGGTCGTGGCATTAGGATTACTGAAAACCACATTCCTACAGGAAGACACAAGTCTTGATACAGTTGAAGGGTCGCAATATAGAGTCAGCCCCCAAATAGATGGAATAGCATAGTGGCTGCAGCAATGAGCTCAAGCTAAGGGAACACTGTTAGGATGGCACAAGATGGGGCAGCATTACATTATATGGAGCATAGAGTTGCTATGAGTCAAAACCCACTCGACTGCACCTGACAACAAAACATCAGGACTTGTGTTTCTTATCATGTGCTGAAGTAGACCTTAAGAGAAACTCCTATATAGTTTAGTGCAGCAGTTCTCAACTTTTGGGTCACGAGCCCTGTTGGGGATGAATGAACCTTTCATAGTGGTCGCCCAGTCATAAGTAGAAAAATTAGAGTTACAAAGTTGCAATGAAAATAACTTTATGATTTGGCAGTCAGCACTATATGAGGAACGGTATGAAATGTTGTGGCATTAGGAAGGTTGAGAACTACTGACCTAAAGATATTGGTAGAGTAGAAGGGCAACAAAAAATAGCCAGCCCCCCCAAATATGGCTCCAACAATGAGCACTAGCAAACAACCACTGACAGGATGGCACAGGTCTGGGAAGCATTTCATGATATTGTGCATAGAGATGCGATGAGCCAAAACCCCCTCAAGGAACTTAACAACAATAACAACAGGGCTTGTGTGTTTCACAATATGCTGAAGTAAATCTTAAGAGCATCTCTTCTTAGTTTAGAGCAGGGATCTCAACATTGGGTCGTGAACACTTTCAGGTGGGGGGTGTTTCGAAACACCCCTTCACAGTGATGGCCTGATTCATACCAGTAGCAAAAGTACAGTTATGAAATATCAATGAATATAATTTTATGATTGGGGTCCACCACTACATTGGGAACTGTACGAAAGGGCCGCAGAATTAGGATGTATGAGAAACATTGTCCTAGAGGAAGACACAAATGTTGGTACAGCAGAAGGGCTGCAAAAGTCAGGCAGGCCCTACAAGATGGAATAGATGCAGCAGTGTGCGCAAGCAAAGGACCACAGTGAGGATGGCACGAGATGGGGCCGAGTTTCATTATATTGTGCATACAGTTGCTATGAGCCAACACACACTCAAAGGCACCAAACAATAATAAAAAGAACTTGGGCTTCTAAGAATATTCTGAAGTAGACCTTAAGAGAAACTCCTATTCGTTTAGACCATTGGTTCTCAAACTGTGTGTTGAGACACCATTGAGGAGACTAACGATCCTTTCACATGGGTGGCCTGATCCATAACAGAAGCAAAATTACAATGATGATGTAGCAATGGAAATATTTTATGGTTGGATGTCACCACTACACAAGGAATGGTGTGAAGTGGTTGTGGCATTTGGAAAGTTGAGAACCACTGCTCTAGAGGAAGACACATATCTTGGTACAGAAGGGCAGGAAAAGAGAGGCAGTGCCCAACAAGATGGATTAGCACAGTGGCTGCAAAAATGAGTGTGAGCAAAAGAACCACTGTATGGAAGGCACAGGACGGGAAAGCATTTCATTACATGGTGCATAGAGTTGGTATGAGCCTAAACACATTCGAAGGTACCAAACAACAGGATTTGTGCCTCTAACAATATGCTGAAGAAGACTTTAAAAGAAACTCTTAGTGTAGAGTAACAGTTGTCTAACTGTGGGTCACAACGTCTTAGGAGGGAACAATGAGCATTTCACATGGGTGACCTTTTTCATAACAATAGCAAATTTATAGTTATGTAGTAACAAGGAAAATAATTTTATGATTGGAGGGGTCACTAGTATATGAGGAATGGTGTGAAAGAGTCATGACATTAGGAAGGTTGAGAACCACTGCCCTAGAGGGAGACATAGATCTGGGTACAGTAGAAGGGCAGCAAAAAGAGGAAGCCCACAGCACGATGGAATACAACAGTGGCTGCAATAATCCGCGCAAGCAAAAGAACCACTGGGAGGATGGCGCAGGACAGGGCACCTTCCAATCTTATTGTGCTTAGAGTTGCTAGGTGTCGAAAGCTACACAACAGAATCTAACAATAACTATAGGATTTGTGCTTCTGACAATAGGGTGAAGTAGATATTAAGAGAAACTCCTCTTAGTTTAGACCAGCGGTTTTCAACCTGTGGTTCGCGACCACTTTTGGCGATCGAATGACCCTTTCACAGGTGTGAAATGATTCATAACTGTAGGAAAATTACAGTTACGAAGTAACAATAATGTTATGATGGGGGTCACCACTACATGAGGAACTGTATGAAAGCGTCATGGCATTAGGAAATTGTGACAACCACTGCCCTAGAGGAAGACACAAGTCTTGGTACTGTAGAAAGGCCACAAAAAAGAGGCAGCTACCCAAAAGTTGGATTAGCACAGTGGCTGCAACAATGCGCACAAGCAAAAGAACCACTGTGAGGATGGCATAGGATGGGAAAGCGTTTCATTATATTGTGCAGAGTCACTATGAGCCAAAACCCACTCGATGGTACCTAACCCCAATAACAACAGAACTTTTGCATCTACCAGTATGCTGAATTCTATCTTAAGAGAATCTCCTCTTAGTTTAGAGCAGGGGATCTTCACCTGTGTGTCGCGACCCCTTTGTGGATATGGAATGAAAATTTCACAGGGGTGTCGTGACTCATAACAGTAACAAAATTACAGTTATGTAGCTGCAATGAAATCACATTATGGTTGGGGATGTCACCACTAAATGAGAATCGGTATGAAAATATCATGGCATTAGGAAAGTTGAGAACCACTGCTCTAGAGGAAGTCCCAAATCTTGGTATGAAAGGGCAGGAAAAGAGAGGTGGTCCCCAACAAGATGCATTAGCACAGTGGCTGCAACAATGAGCGCAAGCAGAAAACCACTGTGAGGATGTCACAGGACAGGGCGGCGTTTCATTATATTGTGCGTAGAGTTGCTATGAGACATACCCACTCGACGGCACCTAACAACAACAACAAATGGACTTGAGCTTCTAACAGTATGGTGAAATAGACCTTAACAGAAACTCCTCTCAATTTAGAGCAGAGGTTCTCACCATGTGGATCGTGACCCCTTTGGGGCTTAGACGAACCCTTTATAGGGTGGCACTATTCATAACTTGTAACAAAACGAGAGTTACGAAGTAGCAAAGAATATAATTTTATGATTGGGGGTCTACCACTACAAAGGAAACTATGAAAGTGTCGTGGATTTAGGAAAGTTGAGAAGCACTGTCCTAGAGGAAGACACAGATATTGGTAGAGAAGAAGGGCAGCAAAGGAGAGGCAGCCCCTACAATTTGGAATAGCTCAGTGGCTGCAACAATGAGCGCAAGCAAAGAACCACTGTGAGGAATGCACAGGACGGGGCAGCGTTTCAGTACATTGTACATAGAGGTTCTGTGAGCCAAAATCCACTCGACGGCACTTAACAACAACAAGAACAGGTCTTGGGCGTCTAACAATATACTGAACTACATCTTAAAGAAACACCTCTTAGTTTAGAGCAGCGGTTCTCAACCTGTGGTTCGGGACCTGTTTGGGGGTTGAGCTACCCATTCACAGGGGTCGGTCTCTTCTTCATAGTAGCAAAATTACAGTTATGAAGTAGCAACGAAAATAATTTTACGAATGGATGTTCACCACAACATCAGGAACTTCATTATAGTGCCAAGGAATTAGGAAGGTTGAGAACCACTGGTTTAGAGCATAGGAAATCTGATGCAATACTGCATATTTTAACACACATGAAGTTGGAAAATAAAGGAAATTGGGAGAGGACAGTAGTATCAAATTCCTTTGAGTCAGAATTGCTCTATATCATAGAGTAGCTAAGACAATGAGAAGAAATGACAAAGTCAAAGAGCTGAAGAGAAAATTCCATAGGACACGTGGCAACAGATTTATGCTCTTGTTAGACCTTCGGGGCCTCCTTATCTTTTGTTGGCTTTCTTTAGCCCATCCCCACCACTGTGAATAGTCTTCATTAAACTCTCTTTAATTAAACCTTCTGCATGGTTTGTTTTCTGCTGGAACCCTCAGAGATATCATTTAATTTTCTTGATTGCAATTAATCTCTAGCATACAGAAATCTTTCAAGAGTTTGTTTTATGTTTTGTTTTCATCCACAATAGCATTTCCTTCCAGATTTGTTTGTCCTTGAAACATGATCAATAGTTCTTTCCTCTCCAATGAAACCCAAGTGATACGCTACCTGACTGTCTATGAAGTTCATGTGTAGCCTACATGGAGATCCCAACCATTCCCTAGACAAGTGTTTCTCAACCTTCCGAATGCCAGATTCTTTCATAGAGTTCCTCAGGTTGTGTTTACCCCGATCATAAAAATTATTTCATTGCTAATTCATCACTGTAATTTTGCTACTGCGATGAACCAGGCAACCCCTGTGAAAGTGTCATTGGACCCCCAAAGGTGTCATGACCCACTGGTTGAGATTGACTACCTTAGCCCAATGTATGGCCCGAGGGCTGTATAGGGCCCCCCAAATAATCAATAGCTGCCAGCTTCACACATCTCACCAACGAGAAGCATTTGTAGCCATCACCTTAGGGGTGAGTTCATTAAATATTTGACCTGTATGGCCCCATGAATGATGTTATAAATCACCACATTGTCCTTGGCAGAAAAACAGGTTTCCAGCTCCTGCTCCAGACCAAAGGTTCCCAAACTTATTCTGCCTACTGCCCTCTTTTCAGAAAAAGAAATTACTCAGGACCCCCCAGCAATGAAAGAATTTTGTACTATAGTTCACCATCCACGATAAAATGTAGATATCTGCTTTGTAGACCTCTGGATTTTTCTGTGCCCAGTAGGTGGGTGGTGTTGCCCACTTTGGGAAACGAGACTCTAGGAAAATCAGGTGTGTTTTCACTCTCTCTGCAAGAATTTCAGTTGAGGAGCAAGATCTGTCTTGAAAGAAGTGTATCCAGATTGCTCCTTAGAGGCAAGGATGGCTAGACTTCATCTCACATCCTTGGGCATCAGGAGCTATGAGGAGCAACATCATGGGAAAGGCCATCATGCTTGGTAAAGGGGCGCCCAAAAGGGGAGGACCCTCACCAAGATGGATGGACACAGTTTCTACAACAACACACTAAACATAACAATTGTGAGGCTGGCACAGGAGCAGGCAGTGTTTCTTTTGGTTGTATGTAGAGTCGCCACGAGTTGAAACCAACTTGACAGCATCCAACAAAACCAGATGTGGAGAAAGCATGGCCTGGTCTGTGTACAGTGGCCCCACCGAGGTTCCTCATCAGTTGTGTTTGAATGGGCCAGGTGCTCTCACAAACCTCCTCTTCAATAGACAACTTAGAATGTTTTCTTTCTGCCCAGGAACCATCCTGAAATTTAAAATGACCATTTGACACTGAGTTGATTGTGATTCATGGTGAGTCATAGGACTTTCAATGGGCATAACCTTTCAGAAACAGATGGCCAGGCTTTTCTTCCAAGGTATTTCTGGGTGCGCTTGAACCTCCTCAGTTTCTGTTAATGGCCAAGTGTTTTAACCATTTGTACTCTCCAGGGATGACTCACAGCTCTATATATCCTTAAAACTGACATCTCTCCTCTCTTTGGAAAGCCATGGCAATTGTTCTGTTTCAGTAGATTAACCTGCTTTAAATATAGGAATGACATATACTTCTACCACCTCACAGAAAATGTCAGAAACTCGTAGCTCTCATTTAATAATGGCGTGAGTGATTACAAATTGGGCTGCTAATCCCAAAGCCAACAGTTCAAAACCACCAGCCACTCAGGGAAAAACATGAAACTTTCCAATCTTATAAAGTTACAATCTCTAATACCTACAGGAGCAGTTGGACCCTGTCCTATAGGGTAGAACTCAGGTCCCGGGGAGTCAGAGTGGATTCGATGGCAGTGAGTTTGGTTTGGTTTTTGGACTCCCCTCCTACCACAATAGCTCACAATTACTAAGTGCATGTTATGTACTAGTGTTCTAAGCATTGCATGTACATTCACTCATTTCATCCCATGGGTGTTGGTGTGGGTGAAGCATTAGAACTGCTAACCAGAAGTTCGGTGGTTCAAACCCACCAGCTTTTCTTCGGAATCAAGAGGGGCTGTCTGAGCTCATAAAGATTTTCAGGGTCGGACGTCTGCAGGGAAAGTTATTACTTCATCCGGCTGAGTTGCTATGAGTCTGAATGAACTCTAGAGAAGTGGGGTTTTGGTGACTTTTGCAACCCCTTTAAGAGGAGCGCTGGTGGGGCAATAGAGAAGCTCTTGACTATTTACCAGTAGCTCAGCGAAACACTCAGCAGCTTCCCATGAGAATGATGCGTCAATTTGCTCCAGTATCAGTCACAGCCTATGGGAACGCCTATAGAATGGTTCCACTCTGTCCTCCAGGCTCACTATGAGTTGGAATCGACTGACCCATTGGTAGTGCATCAGCTTCCGTCTATAGGTGAGAACACGAATGCACAGAGAGGTGAAGCCATCTGGCCCAGGGGTAACCAGGTTATCCAAGGGGGAGCTGGAATTTAAATCCCAGCAGACCAGCCTCAGAGACTACAGGCTTAGCTCTACCGTCTGCTGATATCTGGACTAAGAGTGGTTGGATTTTGCCTCCTTTTCCCTACACATCATCTCCACTGTCCCCTATCAAGCAAAATTAGCTTGAGCATTGAGCAGGCACCCTCCAGCCCTGCCCGATTGCACACGCTCAGGGGAGAAAAGGATGGGGAGATCATTGGGCTGTTTTAGCTGCCACCTCTACTCACACTGCGCCAACACACCCACAACGAAGTCAGAGAAAGAATTCTTGGCCTTGTAACCACTCCTCAGCCCTGACACCTTGGAGAGAGCCAATGCCACTCTCTTGGACACCCACTCGACTGCTACCTGGGAACTTCCCACGGAGCACTTGGGGACAAAGGAGAGGGAGCACGCCTGCAATGTAATTAACATTATGACAACTTGTTCCCCCCTTGGAGAATGACACCATTAGCTGCTTCAATTGTGCATGAAATGTAAATTACATGACTCAGTGGTATCACGTCTGAGCAGCCATGATGCTAAGTGACGAGGCTCTCCATCGATCAGCCCTTCCCCAAGCAGCAGGAACTAAGAAACCCAAGCCCCGAGGCCGACAGCTGAGACCGGGGTCCTGTGGTCTTTGAGTGTGCCTACTTCACAGAGCCCACAAGGGAGGATCTTTCCGGGTGGCCCTGGATGCCAGGCTGGGATGTTCCAGCCACCTGCTGTCATCACCCTGGCCCTCCCATTTTCTTTAAAGGGAGTCGAATGCTGGAGAGCACTCTTTCCTCTCTATCTCTCAGAAAATTAGGAAAAAGGGGTGGTGGCTGTGGTTGTGGTAATATCCTTCTTGCTAAGGAGTTTTGGTGATGCTGTGGGTCAAGCATCCCGCTACTAATCTCAAAGCCAGCAGTTCAAACCCACTAGCTGCTCTGAGAGGGAGAAAGATGAGGCCATCTGACAATGGACAAATTTATAGTGTCAGAAACCCACAGAGGCAGATCCAAACTCGTCCCCCAGATTACTGCCATATCCATTCTGCCTCCCATTCATTACTCTGTCTGGCTCAAATTACTCCATGTTCACTCCCTGGCCTGCCCCCCACAGTTCCCTACCCCCTTTCACCACGAACTCTCTGGACACTACTCGAAATCAGCTTGAGACACTGGACCAGCCACACTTCTTTGTGGCCCATGAAAGAACTTTCCAAAACCTCATGTCACAAGCAGGTCCACTTGCTTTTAGAGAAGAGGCATAGGCGAAATTGTATGTTTCCACCTTGAGAGGGGCAAGCACCACCATGTACAATTAGTAGGTGGCCACCAGTGTGTCACTTTTGTGGTCACCACACATCTCCTTTGGGAACCCATTTGCCCCTCTCCTAGCACCCTGATCCCTGGTGCCATGGCTAGACTGGGATGGGTAATCCATGTGCTCCACCAGGAACTTCCAGGTGGAATCAGAGCCACTGTCCCCTCTGCAGAGCCTCTGTGAGGACAGGGAGTTTGGAAACACAGCCTAAAGCTGCAGTAGGATAAATTTAAGAAATGATCACGCATTTACCCTAATGTCAACTGTACAAATCCCACAACCACCCTTCAAATGCCCTGCCACTGAGCAGAGCCAAAAGCAGGAAGAGCCAAAACCTACATATGGGTACAGGAAGACCTCTGAAAGGTGTCTCTGTGGGGGGCCGGGGAAGGGGGAGAGTGGGGTTGAGGAGGCTCAGGGGCTCAGGCTCAGGTTGGGAAAGAGCCAGAGTTCCTAGTTCGACTCTCTCTTTGTCTCTCTGCCTAACCACCCACCTCCCACCCAGTCCAGGAGATTCTTTGAACAGGGCCCACAGGGAGAGAGGTAAGAGCTGTCAGCTCCTGTTACTACCCTGACTTGGGAAACCTCTCTCATTCTGGAAATTCATATATTTTCTTGGACTTTGATCAAGATCCAGGTCAAGCCTCTCTTCCCCCTTTTCTCACAGAGGCACTTGGTCAGAATGGCAAATAGCCCTCAACTGTGCCATGCACTTCGCCTCTTCATTCCCTGTTCCCTTCGAACCAACTGCTGCAAAAAAATCACAAAACAGCCCGATGGAGGGGCAGGTCGGTGTTTCTTTTTCAGACTTCCCTCTCATTCATTCTCTGGTCGCATCATCATTCCAGGTACAGCAAACCCATTACTGTCCAGTCAATTCCAACTCATGGAGACCCTGTGTAAGTTTTCCAACGTTGTCCAACATTACTAGAACAGACAGCCTCATAGTTTTCCTTGAAGCAGCTGGTGGTTTGAACTGTCAACCTTTGAGCTAGCAGTTCAACATTTACATGACATCCCTTCAGAGTGGTGAGTCATAGTCTGCAGACACCGTGGGCAAGAATCATTGTTCTGACTTATTTTCATAAGGTGGGATTCTAGGTAGGCAGGTGTGACGCAGGTGTAAATGGAAGTCGACTTGATGGCAACAAACAACAACACTGATGTCATTGTTTCAGGACTTGGGAACTGAGACCTATGAGGCATGGAGCTAAGTAACAGCTACTTCAGGTTTGTTAGGTATTTCATTGCTGAACTCTGCCCTAGACACTTGGAATACAGCTAGAAGGAGGTGGCATCTCTGTTCCTGGGGTTGAGAGATGAGAGGGGTTGGAAAACTTCCTGTCCTGTTAGTAGTGGGTGTAGACATTGTTTCTGCTGTTAGATGCCATTGAGTCAGTTCCAACCCCTAACCACCCTATGGATAATAGAACGAAACACAACCCAGTCCTGCCCCATCCTCTCAATTGTTGTTATGTTTGAGCCCCTTGTTGCAGTCACTGTGTCAATCCATTGGCCGAAGTTCTTCCTCATTTTCACTGCCTCTCTGCTTCACCAAGCAGGACGTCCTTCCTCCTCCAGGGACTGGTCTCTCCCTAACAGTATGTCCAAGGTATGTGAGGGGAAGCCTCACCATCCTGGCTTCTAAGGAGTATTCTGGCTGTAATTCTAACCCACATTTGTTTGTTCTTTGGCAGTTCAGAGTACTTTCAATATTCTTCACCAGCCTCCCAATTCAAATGCATTGATTCTTCTCTGATCTTCCTTTTCAATGTCCAACTTTCACGTGCATAGAAGGCCATCGAAAATATGACTAAGATGGCTTTAGTCAGGTGCACCTTAATGTAACATTCTTCCTCTTAAACACTTTGAAGAACACTTTTGAAAGAGGTCTCTGGTGGCAGCACGCGGCCCTTTTAAGGGTGAGGAGGAGGGGCGCACAGGTGGAAGCTCATGGCTCCTTTAAGGCTTGGCCTACTTGGCAGCAGCTGGAGCCTATTGAGAACATGAAAGGAGGCCAGCCAGCACTTCCTATAGAGGTCAAGGGCTCAGGAGCTGAGGGAGCCAAGCTCTGAAGGCTGTGAGCCAGCCTCGGAGCCGCACTGCCTCCATGGGCCTTAATGACCTGATGCGCAAGGCATAGGACTTCAAAGACCAGGTGTGGCCTGTGCAGCCTTCCGCCCCCTTCTCAGACTCCTGCCCACCAGGGAGTGCCTGCTCACCACCAAGACTCTGCCCTGGGCCCGCTGCCCACCCAGGAACCTGCATCAGGGCCCTTGCCAACCCTGGGTCCAGTCCAGTCCGGGCACACACCTGGGATCCCTGTTCCAGGTCCCTGCCCACCTGGGTCTGGGCCTGCCACAAAGACCCTGCCCGAGGCCCTCTGCCTACCCAGGAAACACCCCCTGCCCAGCTAGCCCCTGGCTCATCTGGGCACTGCCCCAGGCCCCTGCCTGCCCAAGATCTTGTGTTAGCCTGACTGACCATGGAGGATGGAGAGGAAGAGGGACCCTGCCCAGGCCCCTGCACCCCATCCCACTTGGGATGCCCTGGGTTGGTCCAGCCCCAAAGGTGTCTCCCCTCCTGCAAGCCCACATACCCAGAACTCCATTGGGCCCACTGCTTACCTGAGGCCTCCCCATCAAGGGCTTGGGATATGTAACCCCAGCCTGGGATGGGCTCCAGGCTTGCTGTGGCCAGTTTATAGCAAGTAGTAGGCATAGCGCTAATGAAGAGAGGGGACAGCTGGGCAGAGGGCCTAAACCTGCTGAGCGCCATGGCCTCTGAGACACTGGCGAGCTGTTGGCTCCTAGCTCCTTGTCCCTGACTCTTACCTGCCTCCCTCTCTCGAGTTCACTCTTGAATTTCAGTATCCATGCAATCTCACCCAGCCTTGCTGCCTGACTGGAGAGGGAGCCTGGAGGCTGTTAGAATGGCGCTGCTCGGGTTCATTGGGCTAAAGAGTCTGACATGGGCCAGCAACTCCATGAAGTTCCCTCCCGCAGGCAGTTTTCTGCCTCTCCATCCCCCTTAGTCTCCCTGCAGGCCTGGCCCTGGGCCCTAACCTTCCACATGCTTCCTCATCCAACATGTGGAGGGCTGGCTCTTGCCAAGTACACACATGGGTGCAGACATGAGAGATCCCACTCTCTCCTGGAAACTGGGAGGTCTGTAAACAAGGGCACAGCTGAGGCCTGTTCTTACCCAAATCATGTGCATCCTTCTCTCTGCCCGCTGCCCTGGGGTAGGGACAAGGGCTCTGGGAAGACCGGCCACCCCATCACTATGGGGCATGGCCGATGGTGCTGGTGCACAGAGCACTGGGCAGGCAGGGCTCCCTACAGGCCCTTGCACTGTGTGGGGCTACAGATGGGGAGAAAGGCAGAAGAGTGCTGCCAGGAGCCAGCTGCACTCTGGCAACGTGGGGTCCTCTGGGCTGGGCCACTGAGGTGGGGTGCTAAGGCTGTGCTCCCCTTTCCCTCTCCCCAGGTGTGTGGTTGTGCTCTTCAATCCCCGGAAACACAAGCAGCACCACATCCTCAACAGCTCCAGGTACATGGGCTCTGGGGCTTTGGGGAGTGCCACCTTTCCCCAGGGACAGCAAGAGGGGTGCCACCTGCTTCTCTGTGGCATTGGGCCCTGTTGGGCCCCAGTCCTGCAAGGGAAGCAGCACAGGGAGGGCGGGTTTGCTGCCCTTGTTTTGAGAGGGGACTGTGAGAGGCCAGACCTGGGCCAGGCTGCCAGTGCCCCTCTTGAGACTGGCCGCATTCCTTTCAGGAAAACCATCACTGCCCTTGCCTTCTCTCCTGATGGCAAGTACCTGGTCACCAGCGAGGTGAGTGATGAAGGAGGCTCAGGCACTGCAGAGGGGGTGGCCTGGCCTTAGCAGAAAGTGACAGCCTGTGGCACTCATAGGACTGGTGCCAAATTTTACTTTCTGTACTGGTGTCCACTTTGGGTGTTTGGTCTGCCCTAGAGCAGTGTTCTTAGGCTATAGCCTGCGTCAGAAGTGCTATGGTGGCCCCATAGTACAGACTGCTGGCTCTTGGGCTCAGCAGGTCTGGGGTGGCTCTCTTCAGTTTGCAATGCTAACAAGTAGTTCCCGATGAGGCTGAAGCTGCCAATTTGGGAACCACATTTTGGAAAACACCTCCTTAAAACATTCCTTATCCCTGGAGTCCCCCTGCTGGTCACAGTGTGGAACAGGACTGCCCTCCCATAGACTTGCCCTGTGAGGCTGTGGGAGCAAACCGCAGGAGAGGTGGTTCTTACCAATCCAAATCACACCAGGAGCCCATCCCTGAGAGTCCCTGCTCCCCAACACTGATCACATTCCCTCTGGGGGTGTCCTTGATTCATGTACAGGCACATTAGGTTAGGTCTCCTTCATTTATGTGCAGGCTTTTATCCAGTGGCTGGGAGAGCCAGGCCTCCGTGGATGGGGAGGGAGCTGGCTGCCTCTGGCCTTTACTTTGGGGTCTTCGTCCCCACAGAGTGGACACATGCCTGCTGTGCAGGTATGGGACATGTCGGAGCGCAGCCAGGTGGCAGAGCTTCAGGAGCATAAGTATGGCGTGGCGTGTGTGGCCTTCTCTCCCAGCGCCAAGTACATTGTCTCAGTGGGCTACCAGCATGACATGATCGTCACTGTCTGGGCCTGGAAGGTGAGTTGGCTGCTGGCCTCAGGACAGGCAGGGCCAGGAGGGGAACCAAGAAACTGCTGACAGGTGGCCTTCACTCCGCCTGCTGGCCTCAATCCCTTTCTAGAGAACTCTGAGCAGAAAGGAGCAACTGGGTATCTAGGATGCTGAAGAAGGGGCAGAAGGAGAGGTCAAGTTCACAGCTTGTCTAACCTCCTTCAGTGTGTAAGTTTCTTTTCCTTCACCTCCTAGAAGCAGAGCCTTGATTTCCCTTGACTTTCTCTCCAGAAAATCATTGTAGTGGCTTCCAACAAGGTGTCCAGTCGGGTGACAGCAGTATCCTTCTCTGAGGACTGCAGCTACTTTGTCCTTGCAGGCAACCGGCACATCAAATTCTGGTACCTTGATGACAGCAAGACCTCAAAGGTGAGGCAGCAAGTAGCCACCAGGGTGGGGTCTGCCCAGATCTGTTCCACCTGCGCCCCCTTCTGCATGCTCAAAAGCCCCTTGGAAGTCTCAGCTGGGCCAGGTCTATGTCTGGCCAGGTCTATGTATTTATGTCTGGGATGTGAAGGACCCCAAGAAAGTGGGCAAGGTTTATTCAGCTCTGTATCATTCCTCCTGCTTCTGGAGTGTAGAGGTACGTGGGCCAGGTCTGCTGAGACTGACCGTGTTTCCTGGGCTACCATTAGGAGCTGGAGTTCCTCAAGTGTGGAATTTGTTTCCTCCAGCACCCTTGCTCCCCCAGCAGTGCCCCTGAGTCCCTTCCTATCTGTTAATTGGCTGTGAGGATGGGAGGGGAATTTAGTGCTGACTCATCTCAGACGTTTTTCAGTATGCCCCTGTGCAGTCTTAGCTTGGCCTCTTTGGACATGTTCCTGAACTTGACCAAACCTTAGTTTCTGCAATTGTGAAATGACATACCTGATGCATTTGATTTTTACGAAAAGGAGACAATGTAATTGGGAGATTTAGAATGCCTAGTACTTACTAGGTGCTTGGTTAATGTATATTCCTTTACTTGTTAAAGACAAGAGCTAATCATTATGACTTGCTTGCTATGGGATAAGCCTGGGGCTAAGTCTTGACCAACCTTTTCTCTACTCTCATCCCGTCCCATCTCTGTGGGCAGCCAAGGTCTGACCCAGGTCCCTCTGGTCCTTGTGCTCCACCAGGTCTACCCTGAGGTGAAGGACAGTCAACAGGCCTGCCTGCCCCCAAGCTCCTTTATCACCTGCTCTTCTGACAGCACCATCGACCTGTGGAATACAGAGAGCTCTGGGGTGCATGGCTCCACCCTGCACTAAAACATCCTCAGCCATGTGAGCCTGGTGCCCCCACACCACAGTCTCAGGATCAGAGTCTCCAGACCAGACTGTTCCAGATGTTTCTCCAAGTGTATGAGTGTGAGTATGTGTGTGTGTGTGTGTGTGTGTTTAACAAGGACACGATATCAGAAGCCCTCTAGAGATTCTTGAAAGTTGTGTGTGGGTGTGAGTGTAAAGGACACCAAGTAGAAGCCTTCCAGAGATTAGGAAAGGGTGTGAGTGTTTGTGTGTGTGTGACTAAAAAAGACACGAATTCAGAAGCCCTCCAGAGATTCTGCAAGGGTATGAGTGTGAGTGTGTGTGTGTGTGTTTGCAAAAAGGACACGAAGTCAGAAGCCCTCAAGGGATTCTGCAAGATTGTGTGTGTGTTTGTGTAAAAAGGAAACCAAATCAGTAGCCTTCTGGAGATTTGCAAGGATGTGTGTGGGTGTGAGTGTAAAGGACACGAAGTCAGAAGCTCTCAAGGGATTCTGCAAGTGTATGAGTGTGAGTGTGTGTGTGTGTGTGTAAAAAGGAAACAAAATCAGAAGCCCTCTAGTGATTCTGCAAGGGTGTGTGCGTGTTTTTTTTGTGTGTAAAAAGACACAATGTAAAGCGCCCAGAAATTCTGTAAGGGTGTGTGTGTGTGTGAGTGTGTAAAAAGGACTCAAAGTCAGAAGCCCTCTAGATATTCTTCAACAGTGTGTGCGGGTGAGAGTGTTTAAAAAGGACAAAGGTCGGAAGTCCTCCAGCGGTTCTGCCAGGGTATGTGTGTGTATGTGTGTGTGTCTAAAAAGGACACGAAATCAGAAGCCCTCCAGAGATTCTGCAAGGGTGTGTGCATGTGTGTATGTGTGTGTATGAGTGTGTAAAAAGAACTCGAAGTCTGAAGCCCTCCAGATGTTCTGCAAGGGTGTGTGTGTGTGTGTGTGTGTAAAAGGACAAGAAGTCAGAAGCCCTCCAGATGTTCTGAAATGGTGTGTGTGTGTGTGTGTGTGTAAAAAGGACACGACATCAGAATCCCTCCAGAGATTCTGCAATGGTGTGAATGTATGTGTATATGTAAAAAGACCTTGAAATCAGAAGCCCTGTAAAGATTTGGCAAGCGTGTGAGAGTGTGTGTGTGTGTGTCTGTGTGTCTAAAAAGGACATGAAATCAGAAGTCCTCCAGAGATTCTGCAAGGGTCCATGCTTGTCTGTATGTGTCTGTGTGAGTGTGTAAAAAGGACACGAATTCAGAAGCCCTCCAGAGTTTCGGCAAGTGTTGATTGTGTGTTTATGTGTGTGTGTAAAAAGAACAGTAATCAGAAGCCCTCTAGAGATTCTGAAACGGTGTGTGTGTGTGTGTGTGTGTGTGAGTGTGTAAAATAGACACAAAATCAGAAGCTCTCCAGAGAATCTGGAAGGGTATGAGTGTGAATGTGTGTGTGTGTGTAAGAAGGACACGAAGTCAAAAGCCCTCTAGAGTTTCTGCAGGGGTCTGAGTGTGAGTGTGTGTGTGTGTGTGCTTTCTGCAGATTCTTTCTCTCCCCTTTTTAAGAGTAGTTTTAAGGACACTGTGAAAGCTTCCCACCATCCAGTTCCAGAACATTTTCATCGACCCTGCAGCCATCAAGCAGTCATTCCCCATTGCCCCTCCCACCCCACCCTGGGAAACCACCAATCTACTCTATGGCTCTACGGGATTTACCTGTCCAGCATTTTCCCTCTAAATGGACTCACAATACATGGCATTTGGTGTTTGGCGTCTTTCACTTCATGTCTTGCATTCACCTGTGTTACAGAGTCTGTCCGAATCAAAGGCCTTAGTTTTCTTGTGGCAGACTATATGTATACCCCACTCTGTGTAGATCATATTTTCTCTATTCTTCTATTGATGGGTATTGTTGGCTTATTGTTTACCTTTTGCCCATAGTGATTACTGCAGCATCCATCTGGGTACTCATCTTTCATTCTTTTAGATATGCACTTGGGAATGGACTCCCTGGATCAGCTGGCAAGGGTTCATGACCAAGTGGGTTATGTTGGGCTGCTAACCGTAAGGTCAGCATTTTGGACCCTTTAGCTACTGCGAGATAGAAATGCTCTCATAATGATCCACAGCCCCCCAGGCCCACCAGCCGCAGTTCTACTCTGTCCTTTCGGGTTGTTGTGAGTCAGAATCGACTCGATGGAAGTGGTAGTGATGAAGCCAGCGACTTGAGAGTGGAACCAGGGACCGTGGAAAATTCTGGCAGTAGCCATGGTGTCCTCACTACCCAGATGCCAGCAGCCACCAGTGAACAAAGGAGGCACAAGCAAGGTTCTCGCTGACTTCATGCTGGCGACCCGGCTGCCCCTGCTTCCTAAAATGCCATTTCCTCAGCTTTACTGGCAATGGGGTGTACTCCCTATTATCATGTCACCAACTCTTTCAATGGTCCACCTAGCCAGGTGTGATTCCAAACACTCACTGTGCAGCCACCATCAGCGAAGGTGGCTGCCCACCTCATTTGTACACCTGCAAAGAATGTGACCATTCTTGGCACTGGTGTCCTTAGTCATCCTGGTTGGTATATTTACATCCTTGGGGAGCTGGGTCAGTGTGCAAGCGCTTCTCAAGGTGACCATATGATCTGTTTACTGAGAGTGCCAGCCCAAGGATCTCACTTGCCACCCACAGTGAACGCACCTCTGAGGCAAAGGGGAGGGCTTCTTTCTAACTTGGAGACCAGCAGTTCTTCTGCAGACATCACTCCCCTGCAGCACTCTGATCTGAGGCCTTTCATATTCCAAAGAGCAGCATTAAGATTCCTATCTGTGACCCAGTCAGACTCACATGTGCGAATTCTCTTTTCAGAGCAAGACAGCCAATGCAGTGAGCTGGGTAAAGGGGCAGTCTCACTCTGAGGAGACTCAGCCAGGAGTGTAGGGTCAGGGAGTGAAATGTGCAGCTTCCAGCTGCCACCCAAGCCTCCTTAGTGCAGTGGCATGAAAGCAAAGAGATAGTCCTTTGTGACTCTTTGACCTCCTTCCTGGCCTTGGTGGAATTAACACTGCTCAGTGCCAGTCTCTTCTGAATATATGGAAAAGATAGCTCAGAAAAGAATAGAGTTACATAAGAGCAGGACAGAGTAAGGTGGCTTCATGGTGTTGTATTTGTGTGTCTCAGAGCCCATCCAGGCTCACAGTGCCCCTCTGTGACAGAGAAGAACTGTTCCACAGATTTTTCTAGGCAGAATTTTAAGGAAATGTACCTAGCAGCACAGTGGTTGCATGTGCAGCTGTAACAGAGAGACTGGCAGTTTGAACTCACTGATCCCCATCGAGAGAGTGAAGACGTGATTGCCTGCTCCCATGAAGACTCCTAGCCTGTTGTTGTCTGTCCATTTGTGGTGCTGTGGTGAGTTGTGTGTTACTGTGATGCTGGAAGCCACGTGACTGGTATTTCAAATGCCAGCAGGGTTACCCCAAGTGAAGAGGTGTCAGGGAAACTTCCAGGCTAAGAACAGAATACAAAGAAGGGTTCCACTGCCCACTTCAGAGGAAGTAGCCGCTGAAAACCCTAACACTATAGCACAGTGTGCCTTTCCTTCCCGTCACAGGGAGTCAGAATCGCCTCAATGGCACATCACAACCAACAACACCTTTGAGGAGGGAAATCTCCTTCAGTAGGGCTGGGTGAGTTTAAACTGGGTGGCTTCTTGGTTAGCACTTGAGCTCTGAATCATCTCACCACCAGGCCTACAATCTTCATGATGCGGGCAAATAAAACCATCTTGGTCCTTCTCAGTATTAACAGCGTCAGAATGCTCTTTCTCCCATAAGCACATGTCTGGTGGTTGGACCACAGCAAACCCGGTTGACACTATTTCCTCATCACCCCGTGTGTGTCAGAGTAGAAGTGAACCATGAAGTTTTCTTTTCTTTGAGTAAAAACATTTTTATTGTGATTTGGGTGAAGGTTAAAGAGCAGCTCAGCTGTCCATTGAGCAATGCATACACATTTTGTTTCATGTCATTGATAGCAATTCCCACAATGTACCATCACTTCCCCCACATCTTCTTGTTTCTTGTCTCCAAGCTGCCTTCATTCTCAACTTTTTTGAACTTCGTTCTTGGGGGAATGCTGTCTTTTAATCTCATGTGATCTATTATTCTACGGTATTTGTATGTCTCTAATGTCATTGTTCCCATTATAGACCTGTCTATTGTTTGGTTGAACATCGAGCCATGATGAATTCAGTTCCAGACCTGCAGGGTAACTAAGCACCATAGTCTTGCAATTTCACCAGCCTTTATCCAAACAGTAAGCTTGGTGTTTTATCATGATTTTGAGTTTTGCCGCACATTTCCCTTCTACTCTAATCAAGCCCTTCTAATGTGATCTCTTTCATAGCAGTCGATAGTGGGAGCTAGGCACCATCTAGTTCTTCTGGTCTCCAGTGGGGGAGGGTGATCGTTGCTTGAGTCACTAGTCATTGATTCATTGGGCCCAATCAGTTCTCCTCTTCTGCTGTCCTCTGGATGGGGAGAGACCAACTGTTGCCCCTTTCCTGATTGCTCAGGAACTTTGAAAATCCCAGAGACGATGGTCCTGATCCCCCATGCTCAACAACTCATTCCCTCACAGTTTTTGCATCTGTCTCAGAGATTTTTTCCACCCCCACCCCGTTTTATGACATTGGTCCCTGTATGCTCCACCATATACCTGGATCTATTTAACAACCAAGGCCAATACATTCTTTAAACTTTTCAATGGCCGAGGATTCTGAAGAAGATTGCCAGGCTTCTCTTTCACAGCTCCTCTAAGTGGGTTGGGAATGACAACGTTTCCCTTAATAGCAGAGCTCATTAACTTTTTACACCCCTAGATACTTCTTACTCTTAGAAAACTCACTGCCATCGAATCCATGCTGACTCACAGCCAACTTATAGGGCAGCGTAGAACTGCCCCTGTGAGTTTGCCCCTGTGAGTGTCTGAGACTCGAACTCTTTATGGGAGCAGAATGCCTTATCTTTCTCCCACAAAGCAGCTGGTAGTTTCAAAATGCCGATATAGCAATTAGCAGCCCAACTTGTAGCCACTAGGCCACAAAGGCTCTTTTTCTTCTTAGCAAAGAAAGGGAAAATAAGCAAATGGAACATTCCCCTGGTGCTTCCCGTGGATGCTGCGATGGGAGCTGGATCCTGAAGGCCCGGGTTGGCAGAAGCTCCATTTACACAAGAACACATGCCTCCCTTGTTAGTATTTGCATTGGGCAAGCCATTTCCTGCGCTGACATTTTGCATCTAGTTAAATGCCAGCAACTCCAGAGAGACATAACTTTTACCTGTGGCTCTGCCCTTCTGGACAAGCCTTTGGTGCTCGATGGGGCTACTTTCAGTCTATGAACTTACATGTCCTTTTGGATCCCTTCGTCTCTTGTTTTTGTTTTGATTAACACAAACTGGATGAACAGCTTCAGGCTTAATATAATCGCTGCTGAATATTTCATTGGGAAATGTTTTTAAGAAGGCAGTTGGCATCCATGATCTAAGCGTATGCATAGAGATTTCTTTTCAGATGGTAAAGTGGCTTTGAATAATTATTGTTATTATTAGTGAATTAAAAACAAATGTGTCTCAAAATGTGAACATTAGGTGTGTGTGTGTGTGTGTGTGTGTGTGTGCATGTTTTAAAGAGCACATGGCTTGGTGATAGAGAGGGCGAAGCACTGGTGAGGAGCACATGACAGTGTTCAGAGAGATGACAAAGGGTAGTGATGAAACAAAACAGATTCCAACCTCACATCCTCTGCTCCCTGCCTCAGCGGGAGGTCGCAACAAGGAGCAGAAAAGCCAAGGGCATTTCCTGTCCTCTCACAGCTGGCAAGCGCCACAGAAGGCACGGGGTTTTAATGGCGAGGCTTTGCTGCTGTGAGGCAGGGAGGGGGGCTTGCCATAGTTTCCACACGCTGACATCACAAACATACCGCAAGTGGGTGCCTTTAACACACCAAAGTCAATGTTCTCACAGCACCGGAGGCTGACAGCATCATGCCAGTGCACCAGCTTGATGGGCAGGCTCTCTTTGTCCATCCCTTGGGGCTGAGGACTGGTGGGCGGTATTCTTGTTTTGGCTTCAATAACCTCCATGGTTGGTGGTCCTTGGAGCTCTCTGCCTTCTTCCCATGGAGTTGGTTTGCTTCAGTGTTGAATTGAATCCTTTTGTATCAGCCAAGTGATTGGTGTAAAGTACAGCCTCTTTAATGTCACAAAGAAAATCTCTGCCCAGGTGGGATTACATCCACAGTAAAAAATCCCACTCCTGTAGAGCTCACTCCAGCTCATCATGGCCCTCTCCAGGGGGGTTCCATGGCTGGGCATCTTTATGGAAGCACACAGCCACAGTTTTTCTCCAGAGAAACAACTAGTGGGTTCTGAACTACCGACCTTGTTGTGAATAGCCCCCTTCTTAGCATGTGCGCCAGAAGCCCTGCTCTACTGTTTGATGAGCAGCCCTTCTGGCCATTGCTAAGGGCTACATGGCAAAGCCATTTGGTACAAGCAACGTTGTCATCAGCAAAGAATGAGTTTAGCTGGCCTCAGTAGGATGCTCAGCAGGGAAGTGATAAACTGCTTGGCTTGGGTTTTATGCAGGAGAACCATGGGAGCTGAGATGTGCAGTCTCTTGATTTGAACCCAGACACTCTATCGCCCAGCCTGAACTCTCACCATCATACTCAACTTTTGGGGGTCAAATGTTTGACTCACCTGAGAGATGTGCAGGTGAAAGCGTGCCCCAGAAATATCTCCCTCCCATCCCTGTCATCTCGGAGAGTTCTCCAGATAAGGATTGGTGGTTCATGTGAAGGGACAGATTGTAGCATTTCCCTTGCACTCCTCAAAGGCAAGAAAATGACCCTGAGCACCTCGAGTTGCCAGCAGTGTCAAAGGGGATGTGCTCCTTGAGACTCAAGCTGAGTCCCCAGGAGACGAGCTCTCAACTGTGGAATTAGCGCTTTTGAAAAGGGGCAAATCTTCCAGCAGTTCTCTCTTCAGAGGCCTGGCCGTACACTCTGCAGACTTATGGCCACGCTCACTCTTGTGAACCCAAATTCTTGGGAGAGGCTGATCTGTCCCTAGAAAACTGGCCACATGCAAAAGCATAGAGACCAATATCTGCCTCCTGCTGGAAGGATCTGGAAGGAGAAGGGTGGCTGGAGTCCTGTAGGAGGGAAGTTGAGAGCCAGGAGAGGCAGCAAAGCCACAGTTCCAGCAGGTGGTGTCCTAAGGGTAAGGGAGCTTCCAAAGGATCAAGGGAGTCCTGGAGGTGTCTGCAGCCCATCTTGCTGAGGGCCTCCATTTATTTCATATATCTATGGATAATGGGAAGGGCCCCCAAGGCCCGCTGGCTGACCTCATATGATACGCCGTGAACTATCCACCTTGGCATCCTCCAAAGTCTCTGAAAGCTGCAGCCCCTCCCACCCACTGGCAGCCTTCTTGGACAGGATCTCCTCAACACTGCTGCAACCATGGGCTCACACACAAGGACCATTGTGAGGACAGTGCAGGACCAGGTGGTGCTTCAATCTCTTGTGTGTACTTTTGCTATGAGTCAGGAGCTCACTCAATGGTATCTAACAAGTTATTGTGAGATGACATAAGAGGACTTCGTGGAGGCCCTCCCAAGAGAGGGTTGGAAGATAGCATGGTAAGAGGCCTTGTCAGGAATGTGCTCATTGTGCTCATTGTTTCCATCCCCTTCTCCCGGAAGCCACTGCTCTAGGGAGGAAAGGCAGGCCCAGAGACAGGGAAGGGCTAGGGAAGAGGGACCGATAGGAGAGCAATCGAAAAGACAGGTTACTCTCACTCATTCCCAGTATAGCTCCTCAAACCTCAGGTAAAGCCTCTGATTCTGAGGCTGAGGCTTATAATAGGATCAGACAGAACATTTAATCCCTCAAGCTGGCTGGAAAGTGTGGGGGCTGATTATGATGGCAAGAGATGAAGAAGGGAGGAATCTACTGGTTACAGATGTGAAAGCACCTGTTAGTGAAGCCTTCTCAGTTTCTTATTGCCTTATCAATGTCATCAGTCCACTTAATGTACTCACTTTCCAAACACCTATTAACCAATTGTACATACCTTGAATTCTTTCTAGGAGGCAATATTAATATTCTCATTTCCGAGTTGAGGCCACAGAAGTTTGGACAATTTCTGGTTGTTGTTGTTGCTGGCAGGTGCTCATCAAGTTGGTTCCAACTCATAGCAACCCCTGTGCATACCGGAAGGGAGCATGGCCCCATCCTGTGTCCCCCTCTCTGGAGGGCACTTGCCTCAAATCTTTAAATTCAAAGCTTCATGTTTTGTCAAATGAAATCATTTCTTCAGTCAAACTCAGAAATCTTTATGTAAAAACGTTGGAAACGCCTTTCACTCAAGGTCTAGGGAGGCTGAGTAAGGTGGGAGGGGCTCCAGGACAGATGGTGGGAATCACTCCTGCAGGTGGGTGGTAGGTTGGCGAGGCCAGTCTGACTTGCCTCCCTGGTGACTGACCTCAACCAGCAATGGGCAGCTGGACACATGGCATGAAGTGACCTCTGGTCTTCGTGGTGGTGGATGCCAGTAGACCATCAGGTATGGGAGACCCATGAGAAAATAGGTTACTTTTCTCTTTCTCTCCAAGTTTCTCTGTGATCTCTTTATGCTGCCTCAGCCCGCATGCATACTGACAAAGGCAGACATGTGCACACACATGGCAAAGTAAATAGAGATGCCCACATTCACAGACGTATCCATCCACGTACAAATAGGCACATATGTGCACATGCATGCCAAAGCAGACACAGACATCCATGAATGCACATGTATTCGTGAAAGCCGATTTTCATGGGGAAAAAGATCAGATCTATCACTGTCAAGTCCACTCCAACTCAAAGCAACTGTAGAGCACAGAGGAGAACTGCCCCATTGGGTTTCCAAAGCTGTCATCTTGTCAGACACAGTCAGCCACCACTTTCTCCTGCAGAGCAGCTGGGGTTTTCCAACTGCCGACCTTTCACTTAGCAGCCGAGCACTTGCTGATTTTCATAGGAGTCTGGAAATCAGTTTCATTGCCTGCTAGTCACACCTCCTCTGTGAGTTAGCACAGCCTGGTAAGCTTGGAAGGAGAAAAATCTTCCTTCCCGAGGTAGTTGAGTGGTTTTCCCCTGAGGAAAAGGTTCAGAAAAAGATTTCCTTCAAGAAATCAGAACACTCTTGAAGAGAAATTTCCTGCCAAAACATTTGTTTGCTTGACACTGAGAAAAGTGAAGCAGCCCCCTGACTTCCCCCTTGGGTCCTCTTTCTCATCATGACCGCTCTGCTCAGCTACAAGGCTCCAGGTCCTGGGAGCAAGGGTGCCCTTCTATTTGGAACCTCACAGGGCTCCACTGTGAGTCAGGGAAAGACCTGGAAACTTGAGCATCCTGAAACGGGGCCTGCATAGCAATATCCTCTGTCATCAGGCTCATTGTTTCTCTCATTTTTTGTAAGATCATTGAGCCCTTGGAGCCCTGATAAGTTCTCTCAGAGGAAGCCATCCTTCTCCCATGAATCCAAGAGGGACTGCTTCAAGATTGTTGTCTTCTACTTACAGGAATACCAGCAACCAATTGCCATTGAGTCAACTCGGACTCATGGAGAGCCCAAGTGTGTTAGAGAAGTCCGGTCCCTAGAATTTTCCATGGCTGGGGTGGGTTTTTTTCCAGAGGCATATCACCGGGCCCTTCTTGGAAGGCACCTCTGGGTGAACTCAAACCTTTAACACATAGTTCGCAGCCTAGCTCATGAACAATACCATCCAAGGATGGTACAGTTACTTGCAAATGGTCACCTGCAGTAGATGAACCAAGGTCAAGTAACTGCCTGAGAAACATCAACCAGAGGAAAGCAGAGTAAACCCCAGGGTTCTTGGGAAGAGGGCCAGAGAGAGAAAAAGGAGAAAACAGCTTTCTTGGGACATCAGAAAGGAGAGGACTCCACTTTGTGGATGCCATAGAACAATCCCAAGCCAAGCATGGGTGAGAAACAGACCCCACCCAAATCCAGCGGGCTGGATTCTGTCGCCAAGTGTTGAACACCAGACATGGATATGACAGAGCCGCTAGTCGTCTGTGGAAAGAAGCTGTTTGCCCATTGTCTGGTAGTTTTGCAGCATTTGAACAACCAGGCCTCTGCTGCCTCTTCTGGCCTGAAATATAATTGCAGCTATAACCGCCCAGCGTTTCAATGGGTAGAACTCCCTGAGGAGGGCTAACTACACAAATCATTTGGGAGATCATTTTAGGACTGTCCAGGAGATCTTTGGCTGTGTCTATTATATGAACGATGGTGTCTTTTTTTTAAAAAAAGAAACTTTTTATTGTAAGGTGGGTTAAGATTTACAGAGAAAATCAGCTTTGCATGTAACAATTTATACATGTTTTGTTATGTGACATTGATGACAATCTCCTGCAATGTAATATCACTCATGCCATTGAAACTCTGCTTCCTGTTTTCATTCACCTTTCTCCCCTAACCTTGCCTGCCTTTTGAATTTGGCCTTGGGCAAATACTGCCTATTTGCTTTTGAATGGTTGATGGTTCTGAGGAATGTGTGCTCCTCAGTGCTATGATTCATTTTGGTGTAGTTGTTCTTATCAGGTGCCATTGAGCCAGTTGCAACCCACATTGACCCTATGCCAAACATTCAGAAACACTACCTAGCCCTGAATTATTCTCCTAATTGTTCCCAAGCTTGAGCCTCTTGTTTCAGTCACTGTCAATCCATCTCCTTAAGGGGCTTCCTCTCTTTCACTGTCCCTCTACTTCACCTGGCATGATGTCCTTCTCCAGGGACTAGTCTCGCTTAATAACATGACCAAAGTATGTGAGAGGAAGTCTCACCATCCTTGCCTTTAAGGAGCCCTCTGACCATACTTCTTCTAAGACAGATCTGTTTGTTCCCTTGGCAGTCCATGTTACTTTCAATATTCTTCACCAGCACCACAATTCAAACATATCAATTCTTCTTCAGCCTTCCTTATTCAATGTCTGACTTTCACATACTTATGAGGCAACTTAAATTACTATGGCTTGGGTAAGGTGCATCTTAGTCCTCAAAGTAACATCCTTGCTTTTTAGCACTCTACAGACATATTGTGCACCAAATGTATCCATATGCAATGCGCCATTTGATCTCATGATTGCAGCTTCCAAGAGCATTGATTATAGACCTCATGAAGACAAAAATCCGTGACAACTTCAACAAATAACAACAAATTAAAAAAAAACAATAAACTTCTCCATTTATCATGGTACCTATTGATCAAGTTGTGAGGATGTGTGTCTTCTTGACATTGAGTTGTAATCCATACTGAGGGCTGCAATCTTTGATTCTCATAAGGTTCACTTTATAAACCTGTCTATTTTACAGGGGGTTGAATTCAGTTCCAGACCTGAAGGGTGATGAAGGACCATAGTAGTGGGGATCTCACTAGTCTATCTAACCAATAAACCTCATCTTTTATCATTATTATTATTACTATTGGTAGTAGTAGTATGACTTTCAGTTTTCTTACACATTACTCCCCACTCTATCTAGGATCATGTACCATGATCCCTTTCAGAGCAGCTGTTTGTGATAGGCAGGCACCATTTAGTTCTTCTGACCTTAGCATCATAGAGGCTGAGGTACGCATAGTCCATTACTGATATGGACTAATTGTTGCCAGGCATCTTGATTTTCTTCACTGTTATTTGCTCCAGACAGGGTGCAATAGTTTATTGTGCCAGCCTGGCCGATAAACACAAGTAGGATTAATCGAAGGGCAAAGGGATAAATGGCTTTGTGAGCCTCGCCTTGCTCTGTGCCTCAATTTAAAGGGGGTACACTGCCTGTGGGATACCTAGCTTGTGGACTGTGTTGCTGTAAGTTGAGGTCCATTTAATCCCACAGGATTGGAATGTTCGTCTCTGGAGCTGGGGACCGACAGTTGGTGACAGTTGGTGACTTGCCTTGCTGTTTGCTGCCTGGGTATATAGAGCCCAGCTCTCTCTACAGAAAGGGACTGGCAACTGATGGCTCTCAAGCCTTAAAGGACTGCTAGTGTCTCACTGTTTTATAATTTAACTGTTAGTTTCTTGTGTTATCTATCTGTATATAATTTAGTGGTTCGTTTCTTGTATTGTATATCTAGTTTTATAAATATATTTATATATAATTACTAGCAATATAGTTTTGTCTCTCTAGAGAACCCTGTCCAACACATAGGGTGAGACCAAGAACCGACTTTTAGTTTGCTACTCACTAGATTTTGAAGACCCCAGTCACTTCCCTGATGGATACAGAACATTGTCTTTGTGAGCTAGTTTGTACCAATTGATCTTGAGGTCTCTCAGAGCTATGTTCCTGATCCCCCATATTTAGGACACGCTCCCTCAAGGGGTTTTGTTATAGCTAAGACATTTTCATAACTATGCCTCCTGGATGCACTATTATATTCATGTACATATTTGCAGTATATGCTAATATGTATATAGAACTATTCTCTGGCAAACCTATATTTATTCATGGGGCTAGTCCCATTCTCCTTCCCACAACTGCTCAGAATTTGTGGTTTATCTATCTATCTATTTATCTCTCTAGCTATCCTTGTATGTTATTGTTATTATTGGAGTATTTATCTCTGTTGCCTTTAATGCTTGTAGTCTACTGAGAAATGATAGTGTTTTGATGTTCCAAATATTTCCCCATTTTCTGGGTTACATGACACAAACCAATAGAAGAAGAGAAAAGAAAAAAAATTAACCCAAGTAATAACACCAACAATAAAACCAATTTAGTCTTTTGGTTAAGAATTAGTCAGACTTTCCCACTCCTAGGCTAACCCTTGAAAGAAAAAGAATGAGATAAAAGACCATAGGGAGGAAGAAAGGAGAGTGGGAGGCAAGGGAATAAAGAAAGAAGGTGGCAGGGTTGTGTGAAAAATTAATGTGGACCTTCTTTGATGTGTATTAAAAATAATACTGACTGGTTTTTCAATACTCACCAAAAATTATTTATATCAATCCAGAAAACCTCACTACCCTGGAATCAATTCTGACATATAGCAACCCTTTGGACAGAGTATAGAACTGCCCCTGTGGGTTTCCAAGGCTGTAAATCTTTACAGGAGTAGAAAATCTCATCTTTCTCTTGTGGAGTGGGGGTGGGGGGAGTTTTGAACTTCTGATCTTGCAGTTAGAAGTCCAACTCATAATCTACTTCACCAACAGGGCTCCTCCTTTCATCATTAATCTAGACTGTTTGACCTTCTTGGCTTACTGGGTTTTATTTTCTCGCTTTGGAAGACATGGTACCAAAATACACGCCATTTCCTAGCCCCCCAAAAAATCAAAAGTAAGCAAAAACAAAACAGGAAAAACTAGCAACCCAATCCAAACCAACTAACCTATTTAGCCATATAGATAAAGGATACTTGTAGCCAACCTCTGTGTTGGGGGCAATAGGTATGGATGGGGACTGTGGTTAACAGGCACGTGTCAGCTCATCCACAGGGGACATTCAAATTCTAGTTCCAGACTGTTGTTGCCTTGGGGAAATGCAAGGATTTTAAGGCCTGATTTTCTGTTTGTAACTGAGATACTGAGAATATAAAATCTGATGTGAAATCGTCAACTTTTCAAATATTGGATCACATTAGTTAAAACCACTTTTCAGGCTGCTCATCATCATACTAGCACATCATTAGGCTAAAATCATGTCAAAGACGTCTGGTTTGTTCCCTGTGCCCTTTAAGGACAACTGAAACATAAGGACGGGAATGTGACATTCATTCTTTCTCTAGACCCTCACTTTTGCCTCCATCGGCTGGCATTCATAGAAGAGGCAGACGGTTTTGTTCAACTTCAGCATAATCAGAGTCCTGAGAGTTAAACACAATACATATATAATTTCATACTAGTCGTTTTAATATTAGCCCAAACAAAACCAACAAAACCCAACCCGTTGCTGTTATGTTGGTTCTGGCTCCCGAGGGCCCCCTGGGTGCCAGGGAGAAACTACACATCACAGGATTCTCAAGCCTGTGGGCTTCTAGAAGCAGGCCATTAGTTATTTGTTCTGAGGGGTGCAACTGCCCACCTCTTGATACGTTGAGTCCTTAACCATTTGTGCCACCCAGGGTCTCCCAGTCTTCGTATGTGAACCCCAAATTCCTTGACAGGCTACCTATAGGAAGGTACAGTCTATGCCCTTTCCCCTTAAATTGGGATGCTTCATGACCTCTGTGACCAGTAGATTATGGAGAAGATGACACTGTGACATCTAGTTTGGGCAACCCCCTTCCCTCCCCCAAAGTGCTTCACAGCTTCTGAAAAATCCCTTCAAAGACTTCTTCTTGAGTGCTCACCCTTAGAATGTCCAGCCTCCACGTGCTACCTCTCAGGACACTTCTCAGCACCCGGACACTATGCTGAAAGAAGCCTGAGGCACCTGGAAAGGCCACGTGGAGACACTCCAGCCAACAACCCAGCTAAGCACCCAGCTAATGGCCAGCTTCAGCTGCCAGCCCTCTGAGTGCACGTGTAGGCACTGGAGTCACCAGAGGCCCCTGCCCCAGCTCCCATGTGACTGCCAACTCATGGGAGACTCCAAGCACGACCCAGTGGCCTCCCAGCAACCACACGATGATGGTCCTTGTTTGAAGCCACTGCGTTTGGGGAGGGGGCGTTTCTTGCCCAGCCACAGGGATGAGAACCTGCATCTCAACAACATGCAGGTGGGTGAGGGGGCCGTCTCTCGAGCAAGGCAGCCTCTCTTCTTGTCAACTCCTTGCGATTTTTGTTGTTCTTGCCACTGCTGCCCCAATTCCCCAGGAGCTAGAGGAAGGCAGGCATCAGGCCTCAGGTGACCAGGAGGCAGGAGCCTCTGTGGGATGCAGTTACAATGGGAGACATAACATTAAAGGCAGGAGCCTGACTTTACCTTTGCCTCCTGAAGATTTGGGATGCAGAACACCTGTCAAATCCCATCTTCTGTCCAACCCTGATCATATGTCTGTCTTTTGTTTGCACACAGGACGCAGACTTGTGAACACCCAAAGAACAGGGTCTGGCACCAAGAAACCAGCGCCCCAAGGAACTGATGTTTCTCCAGCAATGGGGAGGGGTGGGATGAGAGGAAGAAAGGAGTACAAATCACTGGATCAAAACAAGGTGGGGAAAGGAAGGAGGAAAGGGAGAGAGTGAAGGAGGGAGACTGGGAGGCTGAAGGGAAAAGGCAGGGAAGGAATGGCGAAAGGTGGGGGTGGGGAGAGAGGAGCGAAGAAGAAATGGAGGAGTGCGGGAGGGAAGATGGAAGGTGAAGGCAGGCAGGAAGACGTGAGCAAAGGGAGGGAAGGAAGAAAAGAGAAAGAGAAGGGCAAGAGGAAGAAAGGAAGGTAGGGAAGAAAGGAAGAAAACGAGAAGCCTAATGTCAATGGCACCCTCTATGTTTTTATTTCCTGTTTTTCTGAGGTAGCCTTTTCAGCAGAAGCAAATGGGCTGAATCGCCTCAAACTCCACCTAGGTAGAAAGCACGGGTTTCATTTCGCCAAGGCCTGTGAAAATGTTTGAACTGAGCAACATTAACACGGAGACAGCGATTACCCCACGTGGCTGTTGCGCTCTGATGATACCAAGGGAATGGGGGCTCATTATTTCACCAGGTGACAAAAAAATTGTATTTTGACATTTCACCCTGAACGTGGGGAAGGGGAGCGTGGGGGAGGAAGCAGGGGCCCTTTGTGGAGTCTCCTCTTGCCATTGTGATGCCCCTTGGCCTGCCAACAACCTGAGGTCCTGCACGCTGACAGTGAGGGGCTTGGCTGCAGGCCCTAGCCCAGCATTTCTTATTAGGTTTATTGTGACAAGTGATGGGAGAAAAGCAAGATGCTGTTAACAGCGCATCCGTTCAGACCCTGCTATTTAGAAATTTGTATTTATATTTTGTCAGAGAGAAGTAGCACTGATGTTAATCTTTGCACTACCCTTGGAAAAAATCATTCATAATCTTATAACAATCATCCATAGCATTTGTGGAGCTCTGAGAACCAAGGGATGGTCAGAAGTATTTTTAGACAGATGTCTCATTTCATCTTCAAAGCAACCCAGTGAGGAATAAGAAAAGTTGGCTTATGACTTCCCTTTTGGAAAGTGAGTCTTTGGAAGCAAAGAGAGGTCCAGGTTTGCCCAAGGTCACATAGTCAATAAGTTAGAGAGCCTGGATTTGAACCTGAGCGGTCTGCTGCCAGAGTTACTTTTTTGCTCGTGCTTATTAAGGCAACTTGCAGCTCTGGCAAGGATTCAGATAGAATTGAGGATCTTTTTTTAACAATTTATTAGGGGCTCATTCAACTCTTATCACAGTTAATACATATACATACATCAATTGTATAAAGCACATCTGTACAGTCTTTGCCCTAATCATTTTTTTCTCCTCTTTTCTTTTTTTACATTTTATTAGGGACTCATACAACTCTTATCACAATCCATACATATTCATACATCAATTGTATAAAGCACATCCATACATTCCCTACCCCAATCATTCTCAAATCATTTGCTCCCCACTTAAGCCCTTTGCATCAGGTCCTCTTTTTTTCCCCTTCCCTCCCCTTCCCCCCCTCCCTCATGTGCCCTTGGTAATTTATACATCGTTATTTTGTCATATATTGCCCTATCCGGAGTCTCCCTTCCCCGGTTCTCTGCTGTCCCTCTCCCAGGGAAGAGGTCACATGTGGATCCTTGTAATCAGTTCCCTCTTTCCAACCCACTCACCCTCCACTCCCCAGCATTGCCCCTCACACTCTTGGTCCTGAAGGTATCGTCCACCCTGGATTCCCTATACCTCCAGCCCTCATATATACCAGTGTACAGCCTCTACCATATCCAGCCCTAATAGAGCTTCTCTCTATCCTTGTGGAGCCCTGGTGTTGGGCTGGGCTGCTAAGTAGTAGGTTAAATAGGCTGTCCCCTCCTGTGAAAAGTTACACTCTCGGGAAACTCACGGGTTGCTCTGAATCAAGGTTAACTCAATGGCAGTGACTTTGGCTTTTTAATGTCTCTCCCTGTTGTTGTTGTTGTTGTTAGTTTGCCATCCAGTTGGTTCTGGTCCATGGCAAACCTATTCACAGCAGAATGTAACAATAACAGCTCCTCCTCCATCCACCCAAGTGTTCCTATGCTCAGTCCTCTTGTTGTAGTCACTGTGTCAATCCAGCTCTTCAAGGGCCTTCAACCTTTTTTCACAGCCTTTCCTATTTTCTAAGCATGATGCCTCTCCAGGGACTGGTCTCCACTGACAACATGTCCAAAGTCTCACCAACCTTACTTCTAATGAGAATTCTGGCCGTATTTCCAAGACAGATTTTGTTTGTTTTTTTGGCAGTCCATGATACTGTCAATATTCTTTGCCAGTACCATGGTTCAAATTCATCCAGTTTACCTGGGTCTTCTTCACTCAATGGCAAGCTTTTCACATGCAGATGAGGCAAATGAAAATACCATGGTTTGGATCAGGTGCACTTCCTGCTTAAAGTAACATCCTAACTTTTCAACATTCTAAAGAGCTCTTATGCAGCAGATCTACCCAGTGCAATGTATCTTTTCATCTCTTGGCTGCTGCTTCCTGGAGCATTGCTTGTGGATCCAGACAAGACAAAATCTTTGACAACTTCAAGTTTTTCTCGATTTATCATCATGTTACCTATTGGTTCAGTTGTGAGGATTTTGGTTTTCTTTGTGTTGAGTTGTATCCCACATTGAAGGCTGTAATCCTTGATCTTCACCAGCAAGTGCTTCAAGTCCCCCATCATTGTCAGCAAACCAAACTGTGTCATCTGCATATAGCAGGTTGTTAATAATATTTCCTCCAAATCTGATTCTGTGTTCTTCTTCATATAATTTGGCTTCTCTGATTATTTGCTCACCATACAGATTGAAAAAGTATAATAAGTGGGTGCAACCTGGATGCACACCTTTCTTGATTCTTAAACCATGCAATCTACCCTTGTTCTATTTGTGCTACTGCTTCTTAATCCATGTACAAATTTCACATGTGCAAGACAAAGTGTTCTGGAATTCCCTTCTCAAATCTATCCATGTTTTGTTACGATCCACACAGTCAGATACCTTGGGTGTTAATAAAACATAAGTAAACATCTTTTGGGTATTCACTGCTTTCAGGCAAGATCCATCTGATATCTGATATCCTTTGTTCCACATCCTCTTCTGAATCTGGCTTAAATCTCTGGGAAACCAAACTCACTGCCTTGTAATTGATGACAACTCATCCTGACCCTGTAGTATAGGGTAGAACTAACTGCCCCTGTGAGTTTCTGAGACTGTAACTCATTATGGGAGTAGAAAACCTTGCCTTTCTCCCACGGAGTGACTGGTGGTTTTGAACTGCTGACCTTGGGGTTTGCAATCCAACCTGTAACCACTGTGCCACGATGGCTCTTGAATGCTGAATATGGTAACTTTCTGTCAATGAATTAATGCAACTGTTGTTGTATTAGCTTCAGTACAATTTGACTCACATGTGATGCCAATGATAGTGTTACATAATTTGACCATTCCGTTGGTCTCCCTTCTTTGGTATGTATACACATATGGATCTCTTCCAGTCCGTTAGCCAAGTAGCTGCATTCCAAATTTCCTGACATAGATGAGTGAGTGCTGCCACTGCTTTATCAGCATGTGGAAACATTTCAATAGATATTCCAGCAATTCCTGGCATCTTGTTTTGGGCTAGTGCTTTCCATGCATCTTGAATTTCTTCTTTCCTGACCATTGGTTCTTGCTCATATGTTACCTCCTGAAATGGTTGAATGTTGTTCTATTCTTTTTGATACAGTGACACCATATTGTTTCCATCTTCCTCAGATGTTTCCTTCATCATTCAATATTTTGCCCATAGAATTTTTAAAAATTGCACCTCGAGACTTGACATTTTTCTTCAGTTCTTTCAGTTTAAGATATGCTGAATATGTTCTGTTTTGCTTTTCTAACTCTAGGCCTTTGCACATTTTTTGATAATATTTTACTTTGTATTCTCGAGTTGTCCTTTGAAATTTTCTATGTAGCTCTTTACTTCATCATTTCTTCTATTTGCCTTAGCTACTCTCTGATTAAGAGTAAGTTTCAGAGTCTCTTCTTACATGCACTTGTATCTTTTCTTTATTTCTTTTTTTTTTTTAAATGACACTGTGCTTTATTCAGAGATGTTCTCAAAATTTGGTGGGTTATTATCAAGGTTGTATATTGACTCTCGTGTACTTGTTTGCATTTTCTTGAACTTCAACATGAGCTCTCATATGAACAATTGCTGATCTGTTCCACAATCAGCCCCTAGACTGGTTTCAGTTGCTGATATTCAGCTTCTTTTATTGTCTCTTCCCACAGGTGTAGTCAATTTGATTTCTGTGTATTCCATCTGGAGAAGTCCACATTTATGGTCACCTTTTTTGTTGTTGATCATATGTTTGAAGAAATCATTAATCATGCAAAATTCTAACATACAATCAAGATAAATTGGTAATTATCGTTGATTGGAGTGCAAATGTTGGAACCAAAGAGGAAAGAACAGAAGTTGGAAAATATAGTATATGCTATCAGCAATTTATTGGTCTTGCAAACTCTGTCATGCGATCTCCAGCTTGGTTTCTTTCACCAAGACCATATTTTTCAACTACTGATCCGTCCTCTTTATTTTCAACTTTTGCATTCCAATAGTATTTTGATAGCAATTCTGACAAATTTGGGACTGAATATGGTGGTAGAATTATTCAATTTCTGCATCACCAGCTTTGGGTGGTTGGTGCATAAATTTGAACAATAGTTGTATTGATTGGTTCTCCTTGAAGGGGGCTAGATAGCATCCTATCAAAGATAGCATTGTACATTAAAATAGATCTTAAAATGTCCTTTTGATGATGAATGCAATGTTGTTTCTCTTGATTGTGTCATTTCCAGCAGAGTAAACCATAAGATTTTCTGTTTCAAAATGGTCAATATCAGTCCATTTCAGCTAACTAATGCTTACAATATCAATCTTTATGTATTCCATTTCATTTTTAATGACTTCCAAGGTCCCTAGATTCATATTTCATACATCCCATGTTTCAATTATTAATGACGATTTGAACTGTTTCTCCTCATTTTGAGTTGTGCCCCATCAGCAAATGAAGGTCCTGATGGCTATACTCGATTTGCATCATTATGGTAGACTTGCCTATGAAAAGTCAGCTCTTCCTCTTCCTCAGCCGTATTTTGAGTACTTTCCAAGTTGAAGAGCTCATCTTCTGGCACACGTTCTGACAATGTTCTTCTGTTGTTCATGGGGGGTCTAGTAACTGACAGTGTTGCTGCTATCCATAGGGTTGTCAATGGCTCATTCTTCCCATGCGGGCAGCCAATTCCTTCTTCATTGTCTGTTCTTTGTCTCGAAGCTCTTTGGGTGACCCTGCTGGTATATGAAATGCCAATCACATAGCTCCCAGTGTCACACAAAACAAAAGTCACCACAGTACCACAAAATGCCAGACAAGTGATAGACCTCTATTCTTAGTGAGGCGTGGCCTGGTGGAAGGAGTGGGCCCTTAGGTGGTTCTGATCCACTTACTGGAACAAATACTGTTAGTTCTTATTTCATAAATGTGAAATGAATAAAAGAGACCCACCAAAATATCCTCCAATTCAGACTTTCTGCCTTTTAAAAGAGGATAACCCACTCTGATTCAAAGTCATTGAGGTGTTTTGTTTTCCCCTCCATCTGAGGCTACAGAGACTAGACTAATCACAGCTGAGGTGGAGCGACTGAAATGACTTAAAGCACCAGCTAGACTGGCTGTCAGAACCAGCTACAGTCAACAGCTACAGACTGACAGAGCTGCTCAGCCAAGAGCTGAGGGTTCTCCACTCCCACTTCTACTGATGGGCACAGCCAGTGGCCTCTGGGAGTTGACTGGAACCCAGCAGCCAGCTGTGAGGAGCAAGCTAATTCATCTCAGCCTGGCCCAGGTCATCAAGTCACTGAAGGAGTATTGGGAAAGAGGAAAGAAATTTGGGGTCCCACATTTGGCCACAGACAAAAGTTGTTCTGTGTTTAGACAGTAGTTCTGGGCCTGAGTTTGGGGCAGGTGTGATGTAGGAAAGTCGGCTCCCTCCCTGCATCTGGGAACAGATGGTGGGGCTGCCCTGGAAACAGCAGGCCAGTCAGCTGGAGCAAAAAAGAGTTGGACTCTAAAGACCTGGCAGGACAGACTGAAGCTACCTGGACTGTTTTTTCTTAACCCAATGGCTCCTGCTACCCTCACCACCCCCAACTAGGTAAAAGGGAAGAAAGATGCATTTTCTTTACAGAGGCAAATTTCTAGAAAGGAGACCAGCCCACCAGCTGTGAAAGGTCCCCTTAAACCATTTCACTTTGAGCAGGAGGAAGAAATGTTGAGATTCCCAGAGCCACGTGGAATTGTGGATCTTCTAGTTTAGGTTCCAGTGATGCCAGATCGATTTTTCTAGAGAAAGTCAAAATTCCTGTTTTCTGAAAAGCCTCCTGATTTTTTCAAAGGCGATTCAGTAACATTGGATAGAAGCCAGGTAGGCCAAAGAGCCCTGGTGGCACAGTGGGTTATGTGTTGGGCAGCTAACTAGAAGGTCAGTAGTTTGAAACCACCAGTCACACTGGGGGAGCTGGAGGTGAAGGATAGGGTAGGGGGCTGTGCAGAGATGAGACTTTCTAGTCCATATAGAATTTCAGCCTCGGAAACCCACAGGGGCAGTTCTGCTCGGTCTTACAGGGTCACTGTGAGTTGGAATCTTCTAGATGGCAGTGAATAAGCAGGCCAACCAGAGTCCACACAGGTCCTCATTTAGCCATGGGAGTCCCCAGTCTGTGACCCTCACAGAATCGACTTTTGTGTATCGATGTTAAACGTGAGATCCAGAGAGGTGAGCACCTGTCCCCTTGAGGAGCACCGAGTTGACTTTCCAGTCTCCAATCTGTAGCAGACACTCCCGGTGCTCCATCTCTTCACTCCCAAATCCCTGATTCCGTGTACTCACCTCAGTCACCAAGGCCCAGCTCTGAAGGTCCCTTTGCTGGTGCTGGCTGAATGTGCTGAGGAACATATGCCCCTGGGAACAGCCCTGACCAGGCCCCTCACTCCTTGGATGGCAAAACTCTGAGAGGCGTGTGCTACACCTACCCCTGGAGACTTCCTAAGTGACTAAGCAGCAGGTTCCCAGGTTTGTAATTGGATGCAAAATCTATTTGTTATTGGTGGCCTTCCCTCCACTGGCTCACAATGCCACTTCATTACCTGCATGCTCAGAGTTTCCTAAATAAGCTCATTGCCTTTAAGTCTTTGGCCAGGGTCTGCTTCAGTGAGAACCCAAACTAAGCCAGGTCTGAATCGTTACGTGTCCTTCCTGCCATCCAGTTGATGCCGACTCATGGCGACTCTATAGGATAGGGTAGAACTGCACCTGTGAGTTTCTGAGACTGGAACTCTTTTTTTTTTTTTAACATTTTATAAGGGGCTCATGCAACTCTTATTACAATCCATACATATACATACATTAATTGTATAAAGCATATCTGTACATTCTCTGCCCTTTTTTTTTACCCTTCCTCCCGCTCCCCACTCCCTCATGAGCCCTTGATAATCCACAGATTGTTATTTTGTCATATCTTGCCCTATCCAGAGTCTCCCTCCCCCCCTTCTCTGCCGCCTGTCTCCCAGGGAGAAGGTTACATGTGGATCCTTGTAATCTGTTCCCCGTTTCCAACCCACTCACCCTCTACTCTCCCAGTATCGCCCCTCACACCCCTGGTCCTGAAGGTATCATCCACCCTGGATTCCCTGTGCCTCCAGCTACTATATGTACCAGTGTACAATCTCTGTCCTATCCAGTCCTGCAAGGTAGAATACGGATCATGGTAGCTGGGGAGAGGAAGCATCCAGGATCTGGGGGAAAGCTGTATTTTTCATCGGTTCTACATCGCACCCTGACTGACCCATCTCCTCTCCTAAAACCGTCTGTGAGGGGATCTCCAGTGGCCAGCCAATGGGCGTTGGGTCGCAACTCTGCACTTCCCCCTTCATTCACTATTATGTATGTATATATATATATATATATATATATATATATATATATATATATTTTGCATACTGCCTTATACCTGGTCCCTTTGGCACCTTGTGATCGCACCGGCTGGTGTGCTTCTTCCATGTGGGCTTTTTTGCTACTGAGCTACATGGCCGCTTGTTCACCTTCAAGCCTTTAAGACCCCAGACACTATCTCTTTTGATAGCCGGGCACCATCAGCTTTCTTCGCCACATTTGCTTATGCACCCGTTTGCCTTCGGCAATCGTATCATGTAGGTGTGCAGCCAATGCTGTGATTTTTTTGTTCTTTGATGCCTGATAACTGATCTCTTTGGGACCTCGTGATCACACAAGCTGGTGTGCTCTTCCATGTGGGCTTTGTTGCTTCTGAGCTAGATGGCCGCTTGTTTATCTTCAAGTCCTTAAGATCCCAGACACTATCTCTTTTGATAGCCAGGCACCATCAGCTTTCTTCACCACATTTACTTGTTCACAAGCTTTGGCTTCAGCAGTTGTGTCGGGAGGATGAGCATTGTAGAGTGCCAATTTAATAAAAGAAAGTATTCATGCATTGAGGGAGTGCTTGAGTTAAGGCCCAAGGTCCTACCACCACCTTAATACTAAACCTATAAATATAGACACATAGATCTATTTTCCCATCCATATATATATCCGTATATACATGTCTTTGTCTACACCTCTATAAATGCACTTTGACTCCTAGCTCTTTCCTCCATCTCCCTTGAATTTCCTCCTGTCCCACTACCATGCTCCATCCCCACCTGGGTTACAGCTATACCTCTTCTTTACGTAACCTTACCCTTGATCATTCCCTAACAGGCCTACCACTTCCCCCTCACTACCATTTTGAGTTCCATGTTTTTCCCTTGTCCCTGTGTTTGTTAACACCACTTCCTTACCCCCCACACCTCCCCCTATCCCAAGTGCCCCCGGAACTGTCGGTCCTGTTGTTTTTCCTCCAGATAGTTCATCCAGCCTGTCTTATTTAGACAGACCTGTGGAGACACTAACATGCACGAAAACAAGACAGAGGAAAACAAAGCAACTGTATACAACCAGACAACAAAACAACAAAAACAAACCACTGACAAAGAACAAAACAAAACACATCGAGAAAGAAGAGCTTATAGTTAGTTCAAGGATCATTTGTTGGACCTTAGGAGTGTTTTCCAATCCAGTCTGTTGAGGCACCACAACCTGGCCCCAAAGTCCACTTTCAGCATTCCCTGGGGACCTTGCCACTCCATTCCCTTGCTGTTCCACTGCACTCCACCACACTTTGCCTCGGTGTGGTGGAATCAGGTTAGGTGCAATTCGCACACTGTGTCTCCAGTGTTGTCCCCTGTATCACCCTTGGTCACTGAGGAGCATCATGTCTCATAGTGGGGTCAGCCATGTTGTTCTCTTTGTGGACTGGCTGCTCTGAGACTAGAACTCTTTAGGGGAGTAGAAAGCCTCATCTCTCTCCCTTGGAGTGGCTGGGGATTTCAAATTTGCCATTTCAGACATTGCGTTTAGCAGCCCAACACATAACCCCTATACCCCACCATAGAAAACGAAAACAATAAAGAAACAAAATCCAACAACACTCATTGCCATTGGGTGCATAACATTCCTATCGAGAGAAAATACTCCGGCCTCCTGGGTTTCCAAGGCTATAACTCTTTGTAAAAATAAAAATGTGTTATGTTTTCAGTGAAAGTTTACATAACCGATTAGATTCTCATTTAACAAATTCTCTACTTGTTTAGTGACATTAGTTACTTTTTTCAATAAAAAGGAAAGCAGAAAATTAAAAAAAGAACAAATGAAAAACGTGTTAAGGGGAAAGACAAATGATAAGATGTTAATTTTTAACCTAATCATATCTGCAACAATACATTTTCTGATGTACTGATGGTGAGCAGGGTTTAGTCCCATCCCTGGTGAATGGTCCCAGGGGATTTAATGGAGACTTATTCTCTGTGGAATCTCTGCCAATGCATTTTGAGTTTTTATACTCATCTAAGGCTATAACTCTTTATGGGAGAAGAAAGCCTCATCTTTCTCCAAAGGAGCGACTGGTGAATTCCAACTGCTGACCTTGCAGTTAATAGCCCAACACATAACCCATTATGCCACCAGAAGAGAGATTTGTCTCTGGGTGCCTTCCAATGCAAGCACTACAATTATACAAAGAGGATATTTTTTCTGTACTGGAGCCAGGTCAAGTCAGAACCAGTGTGTCCATGGTTTGCAGCGAAGTCAGAGGAAGAAGATGGTAGACTGTCTATAACTTCTCATAGCCCAGGGAAATGCTAGGCCTGGAAGGGGGCATGCTGACTCAACCATATTCAGAAAATCTGCACACTAACCTCCCCGGCTCAAATAATTACCAGCACCATGTCTCTGAATATCACCTAAAAGCAAAATAGTGAAAGCACCATTTCCATTTCATAATGCTTTTATTAAAAGTAAAGTTCAATTCAGTGATGTGAAGAAGCTGGAAAAATTATCTTTCATTTCTTTCTTTTTCTTTCCCTCCCTTTCCCCTTCTTCTCCACAGAACTGAGAGGCAGCGGGAATAAAGGCAGCATGGCACCAGCTGGAAGACACCGTGGGGTCAGGGTCACCATTTAACTCATGCTTCTCCAGTTTGGAGGGGCAACTGGATGTCCTCATTTGTGAATTTGCTTATTAATCTTTTTGAGTTAACAAGGTCATGGTAAAAAATGATTGTTGGTGTTTTTGTTAGGAACCTTCTAGTCCAGTCCAACTCATAGTGACTCAATGCATCAGTGCAGAGCTCTCTAGACCAATGGTTCTCAACCTGTGGGACCCTTGCACAGGGTGACTGTAATAAAATTACAGTTATGAAGCAGCAATGAGAATATTTTTATGGTTGTGGAGGTCACCACAACATGAGGAACTGTATGAAAGGGTTGTGGCATTAGGAAGTTTGAGAACCACTGCTCTAGGCTTTTCTATGCTGTAATCTTTACAAGAATGAGTTGCCTGGTTTTTCTTCCAAGAACAGAGCCACTGGTGGGTTCAAACCTTCAACCTTTTGGATAGCAGCTGAGCACTTAACCATTGTGCCTCCAGGGCTCTTTGATAAACTCTATTAGAGGGTCTTACCCATTACAACCCCATGGATCCTTTTGGCATTTAGGAAAGGCTATGGAACACCTGCCCACTCCCCAGAATAATATTTCCAAATGCCTCCAATGAAATACAGAATTACAAAGGCACGAATTGTATTGAAATGCAGTGATAAAAATAAAAGACATTGTATTTGTGGCAAATATACATGTTAATAAATACATTAAATATGATCTGATGGTGGGTCCAATAAACCAAACCCACACCATTGAGTTGATCCTGACTCACTGTGAGCCTATATAAAATTCCTCAGGCTAAATCTTGACAGGAGCAGATCATCTCACCTTCCTCTCAGAGAACAACTGGTGCCTTTGAACTGCCAACCTTGAGGTTACCTGCCCAATGGCTCACCCACAGTGTCACCGTGGGTTCTAGATAGTGATGAGCATGAACTGTACTCAACGATGGCTGCAACGACTAGCATGGGGTGTGAAAGCATGTAGAATTTCTCTTGGTGGTAATCGCATGGCTATTCTGAACACAGCTGAGGACATGCTAAACTGCCCTGCGAGCTATGGGAAACTAACTCAACCAGGATTGTCCCTCATCCAATTTGACATTGCTCCCCAGCCTGCTGGTGCTCAGTGGCTCAGTGCTAGGGTCCCTTGTCTAGATACCAGGGCTGCCATGGCGAAAGTCATTCCTCTGCAGCCTTCTAGTGTGTGGGGGAAGATATTAGTGTTAAGCCTTGGCAGGAAATTGCTGGATTTTCCTGGCAGCCACATTCTTAATAACCATTTACTGGATACATATTATATTCTGAGGGTAAATTGGTGGTTCAGTTGTAGAATTCTTCTTTTCCATGTGGGAGATCTGGGTTTGAGTCCAAGACAATGCAACTCATGTGCATCCAACACTCATTTGTCAGGGAGATGCTTGGTTATTGCTGTGGTACTGAACTAATTTCTGTGTTGCTATGATACTGAAATGGGGAAGCTTGGTTGGCTGCGGCTATGAGACTGAACCTGTTTCTGTGATGTGTCCAGACTAAGATGAACGATGAAGAAGAGTCTGGCATTCTACTTCTGAAAACCAGTTAACGGGATCCCCTGTGAATCACAATCTGATGCACAACCAAAGAGATGGTGCAGGACCAGTGAGAATATTGCCCATGGAGTCACTGGGAGGCGGTTGTCACAGTGAGTTGGACTGGAGGCTGACTCAACAGCAGCTAACAACCATTGTGTTCCAGGAACTCGATTTGCTTTAAAAATCTAGCTCAGCCTTCTGGTACAGGGAAGTGATTAATCATGCCTACTTTATAGCACACCGTGAACCCTGATCAATGTCAGGCCCTGCTTGTGTTTTGTCCCTCCTTTTCCACATTCACATCACTTCCATTCCCCTCTTCAGGCTAATACCCCCTGCTGGGTGCTTGGTGTGTGTGTGTCCTTATAGGCATATAGCCATGTGCATTAGATCATGCTGCTTGGTGAATGGGCTTTCAGCTTCCATGAATGATACTGCAATATAAATCTCATTCAGTTCTGACCTTTTCAACTCCTTGCAATGTCATTAAGAGTTATTGCCATGCTGCATGTCAATTGCATGTGCTGCTGCGTGCCACTTGGTCATGAGAAATCATCATCTTTCTTTTGTTTCCTTCTTCAGTTGTCTGTTGATTGGCATCCAATTCGGCTCCAACTCTTCTCTACTGCAGGCCTCAGTGTGGTGACCGTTCTTGTAAAAATGCCCCAATGGCCCTGTGAATTGGATAAATAGCTTGGCCTATATACCCAGGAATTATGCGTTGGGCTGCTAACCCCAAGGTGAGCAGTTCCAACCCACCAGCTATACCATGGAGCAAAGAGAGGCTGTCTGCTGTCATAAGAATTTAGTTTTGTAAACCTAAAGCAGCAATTCTACTGTGCCTTGTAGGGTTGCTAATGAGGAAGAATCAACTGGGGTTTTGTTTGTTTTTATACATCCAGGAGAGAGCTTTGATGGGGGAGATATTAAGTGCTTGGCTGCTAACCCAAAGGTCAGTAGTTTGAAGCCGTATTCCACACACTGTGGGATAAAGGCATGACTGTCTACTTCCCAATAGAAGCCTTGAAAACATCATGGGACCATTCAGCTTTGTTTGATAGGGTCATGAGGAATGAAAGTCAACACAGTGACTGCGCTTCTTTGGTTGTACATCCAGGAGGGGCTCACTAGGTTCTAGGGTACATTCAATGGGCTTTCATTAAGCTGTGCCAGATTGCTGTGCAGCAAACCTGCATCATTAGCAGTGTTTCTCTGCTTTCCCCGGATCTCCAATGACACTTGGTATGTGTGTCTTTCTAACTGTTGCCCGTTTGATGGTTTTAAAAGGTCAAGCACAATAAACTCATCTATCCCAGGCACTTTATGGTTCTGTAGCAGATTCTTAGGGTTGCCATGCCACATTCTTTGACCCATCTCTGACACCATCTCACTGCCTTCCAGTCAATACCGACTCATAACGATCCTGTGGGGCAGTGTACAATTGCCCCCTGCGAGTTTCAAACACTACAACTCTTTATTGGAGTAGAAAACCCTATCTTTCTTCCTTGGAGCTAGTAGTTTTGAACTGCTGACCTTGAAGTTAGCAAACCAACTTGTAACCACCGCACTTCCAGGGCTCCTCATGATATCCATCATAGCAGTGGCGAACGGCTCTATGTAAGTGCAGGCTCCTGCTGAAATGGTGTCTTATCACAACTGTGCAGCACGCATCTCTCCATGTCCTTCTGCCTCAAAGCCTTTTCAAAGCCATGGAAAGCCAAACCCAGGAAGGTAGGAGAGGTCACCTTAACAGGAGGAATGCTCAACACCACTACAGGCGAAGAAGAGCCCAGCCTCCTATTTCTGGTAGACAATTCTAGGACAGAACCCATGTTCCTCAGAAGTCCTTGGGGAATCAAGCCCCTGTATCCTACATTAAAAGCCTCAACACCCCATTCCCATTGTGATTGCTTCTCCCCCTAACTCAGTCGTGCGTCCGCTTTCCTATTCCCACTCCCTGCATCAGATCTCAAATAGACTCCCTACACCCAGGCCTGAGGAATAAGCTCGGCATGCAAGGGCACTCAATCCAAGACACACACATTACTCTGAATCTCCAAAACAACCCTGTGGGCTCCGTGTGTAATCCCCAGTTCACAGATGAGAAATGGATTGAAAAACAGTGACACACCCAAGATCACACAGGCCAGGGTTCAAGTCTGTGTCTATCAGTTATTCTTTTATTCAAGTATGCCAGAGAAGACTGGGTCTTAACACTTGAGGAATCTTCTTGGAAGAATAAGGCAAACTACAGAAAACACAAAATGAATATTGCTTTTGTTCGTTTATCCATTTCCAAAAGACATAATACCTGTAGTGCTAAGAATAGTATTCAAATATCTACTACTACCCCCTCAAAGCTTACATATTAGTCAACAAACTGAAACAAATACAATGCTATCAAGGTGATTACAACTTATAGCAAACCCATATAGGGCTTCCAAGACTGTAAATCTTTACAGAAGCAGAGAGCTTCACTTTTCTCCCCCTGAGTGACTGGTGCATTTGAACTACTGACCTTGTGGTTAGCAGCCCATTGCTAAATGATTAGTTCCATAATCATTACGCTTACTTAAATCTACATTCTTTTAATTATTTCTCTATCAGTCCAAATTGCATCTGGCTACATGGGAAAAAACAAACCGACTCTAGTGGTCTGATCACAAAAGCTTCATTTTTTATATTAACACCAAAAATACCAAACCAGTTGCCACTGAATTGATTTTGATTTACAGTTACCCCATATGATTCAGGGTAGAACTGTGCTCCATGAGGTTTTCAAGGGCTGAATTTTTAAATGTAGATTGCCAGGTTTTTCTTCCAAGGCATCTTTGGCTTAGCAGTGAATTGTGTTAACCCTTTGCACCACACAGGGGTTTGTCTTATACAATAGTAAGTCTTGAAATAGGTAGCCTAAATCTGGCGTATTTGCTCAGGGACTCATCTTGGATATAGGAGAATGCATGCTTTTTGGTCTGCCAAACTCATGTAACCTATGTGACTCTCCCATCTTTCAATATTCTGACTAGGGAGCATGACAGCAGAAGAGCCAAGGACAAACATGAAATGGGTTATGCCAGACGAATGTTTTACCTTAAACAACAACAAAAACTTTCTTGGGAGTCCTACTCCGTATCTTTCACCTACACATATTTCGCCCAAACTGGGTCAAATGCTTATGCATAGCTGCAAGGGAGCCTAGGAGTGAGTGCTTTAAGCAGGTACATTATCACCCTAAACAAAATTGAGCTTCTATTAGTAGTAAGAATGAGAAAAATGGATACTGTTTAGGCATATAGCAGGGTTGGGTAGAATTCTATTTTGTGTCTTAATTTACATTTTGAATGAACTCAGAAAAAGTCATAGAGAGTAGAACAAAGGGATGGATGTGCATCCAACCACCTCAACTACTCATTTCTTTTCATGCTCTCCCTCTAGCTTCCCTGAATAGTTCTTGGTTACACATTGGGCTGCTAATTGCACGGTCGGTATTTTGAAATCACCGGCTGCTCTTTGGGAGAAAGATGGGAGTCTACTCTGTAAAGAGGTACAGTCTCAGAACCTCACAGGTACAATTTTACCCATGTCCTGTAGGGTCGATATGAGTTAGCAGTGATTCAATGGCAGTGAGCTTGGTTTGGATAGATCTGTGGAATCTTAGGATGGAATAGTTTGAATACACAGAAAAAAATTCAGTGGAACCATAACCCTCTAAATAATTACCCTCTAAAGCCACAAAGATCAACTGTGTCCAGCATGGTGACAGTTTAGCATATGCCATGGGGACATTGCTCATATCCCAGTGTTGTTAATCAACAAAAACTCACTCACTGCCACTTATAGTGACCCTATGCACAATAGAATAAAAGCCTTTCTAGTCCTGTGACATCCTCACAATGGTCATAGTTTAGCCTATTGTTACAGCCACTGTGTTGATCCATCTCATTCAGGGTTTACCTGTTTTTTGATGATGCTCGACCAAGTATTTTGTCCTTTTCTAGGGACTAATTTCTCCTGATACCATGTTCAAAGTATATGAAATGGAGTTTTACCATCCTCACTTCTAAAATACATTCTGGATGTACTTCTTCCGGGATAGTCCTCTTTGTTCTGCTGGGCATTCATGGTATATTCAATATTATTTGCAACATCATATTTTAAAGGCATCATATTTTCTTCAGTCTTCCTTATTTATGGTCCATCTTTCACATGCATATGTCAAACATTACCATCAAGTCTATTCTTATTCATAGTGACCATATAGGGTTTCCAAGGCTGTAAATCTTTACAGGGTCAAATAGCTTCTTCTTTATTCTGTGGAGCAGCAAGTGGGTTGAACCACCAACCTTGATGTTAGTCATTCAAACCATACCAGACACTGAAATTAAAACTCCTTTCACATGCATCTAAGGTGATTAAAAATAGCAAGGCTAAAAGCAGGCATAATTTGCTAATCCCCAGAGTAAAACATTTGCTCTTTCACATTTTAAAGAGGTCTTTTACAACAGATTTTTCCATTGAAATACGTTGATTTATTGACTGCTGCTTCTGTGAGTATTGATTGTGAGTCCAAGTAAAATAGAGTTTAGCTACATTTCTCTATTTGTAATGATGTTGTGGGTTTATATTTGTCAAGTTGAGAAGACATTTGTATTCTTAGTGTTGAAGACTAATTTATACAGAAGGTGTACTCTATGAGCTTTATCAGTAAGTACTTCAAGGCCTATTGACTTTCAGCCAGCAAGATTGGGTCATCTGCATAACACAGGTTGTTAATGATTCTTCCTCCAATCCAGATGCCTCAACTTCTTCATACAGAGCAGCTTCTCAGATTATTTGAATAAGTATAGTGTGAATGATAGGTAGGTTTATAGTGCCAACCTGGCCAATAAGAACATGTGGGATTAATAAGTTTGCAGTTTGATTAGTGGGCAAAGAGATAAATGGCTCAGCAAGCCACACCTATCTCTCAGTTGCTCTCTGGTGATCAGACCAGTGTGTGGCTGCCTTACCTAGTTCTGCAGTTTGCTGCCTGACTGTACTGCCATATTTACTGTTGCATGGAAGTGAGTTAAACTGAGTCCTCTGTACTGCTATGTGGACTAATTAGCTGTTATAGTCCTTCGTGTTCTATCTATCTATCAAATCATAAATGTCCTGGTTTTGTTTCTCTAGAGAACCCTGTCTAACACATACGGTGAAAGGATATAACCACAACACACACTCTCCTGATTTTAAACCACGCAGTAGCCCCTTGTTCTATTCGAACCACTTCCAGTTGGTTTATGTACAGGTACCACAGGAGCACAATTAAATGTACGGGAATTCCCATTGTTCCCATATGTATTCATATGCTACCCAAAGTTTGTTATGATACACAGTAAAATCCTCTGCATAGTCAATAGTACATAAGTAAGCATTTTCCTTGTATCCTCTGTTTTCAGCCAAGGTTCATCTGAAATCAGCATTGACCTTGCCTCATGCCCTCTTTTAATACAGCCTGGATTTCTGGCAGCTTCCTGTTGACATATTCCTGTAACTACTTTTAAAGTTATCTTCAATAAAATTGTACTTGCATGTCATATTAATGTTATTTTACATTAATTTGCAGATTTTGTTGCATCATATTTCTTTAGAATGGACACAAATATTAATCACTTCCAGTTGGTTGGCCAGATAGCTATCTTCCAAATTTATTGACATGGACTATCACTGCATGAGCATGTTGAAATATTTCCATTCCTATCCCTTCCTTGCTTTTCACTAATGCTTACAGTGCAGCTTCAACTTCCTCTTGGCCTTTTGAACTAGTAGAACCTCAACTAATTCTTGGGTACAGAGACTCTGTATACTCCTTCCATATTCTTTGGATTCTCCCTGCATCATTCAATAGTTTGAAAAATAATCCTTGAACATTTTAATCCAAGGCTTGGATTTTTTTCTTCTGTTCTTTCAATTCATGATATGCTGACTTTACTCATTCCTTTTGCTTTCCTAATTCCAGGTCTTTACACGTTACAATATAATTCTTTACTTTATCTTCTCAAGCTGGCCTTTCAAATTTTTCTGTTCAACTCTTTTATTTCATCATTTCTTCCATTTGTTTTAGCTGCTTTAGGTTCAAGAGCAAGTTTCACAGTCTCCTCTGATATCCACTGTAGTATTTTCTTTCTTTCTTGTATTATTAATGATCTTTTTGAGGAGCCCCCAATAAAATGATTTATGATAAATAAATAATTAACCCCAGATGACATGACAAAAAAAAAAGATTGATGACCTTGATGCTATTTCACAAGTCTTCTGGTAGCTGATCAATAATGTTCAATATGTCCGAACCATTCTTGAGATAGGCTCTAAATTCAGGTGAGATATTGTGATAGTAAGGTTTGGTGTCAATTTAGCTTGACCAGTATCTTCAGAAGGTGCAGGTCACAGTCTCCTTGGGGGTGTGACCTATTTCATAGCTATAAGTAGACTGTGGAGAATGGGCTCACTCTTTTTCTTCCTGATGAAAAGACCCTGGACCCTACATCTGGCTTCTTGGGATGGCAATCACCATGAGACCTGCTGACCCTAAGAGCTGTCTGTGGCCTGCCAACTGCCTGTTGACTTTGGATTCTCCCAACTCTGCCTCCACCAACCTGTGGCTTTCCTGTTTCTTGGACTCTTCCTCCAACAGCGTCATGAGTCTGGAAGGGCCTCTAGTTTGCATCTGATTTATGGGCTGGAGTTGGACTGGGGTTTCTTGTTGTGTGGACTTCTTAATGTAAAATTCTTTATTGATATAAATTTCCTTCTTCTACATGTATCAGTATCACTGGTTTGTTTCTCTAGAAACCCCAGCCGACCACAGATATAATATAGGCTGTATTTGGGCTCTTTTGCGTTCTTATTTTAATTTTCTTCAGGTTTGACTTGAACTTGCATATTAGTAATTGATAGTCTGTTACATAGTTGGCCCCTGGTCTTATTTTGTCTCAATGATATTGAGCTTCTCTCTCATGTCTTCCCACAGATTTCATCAATTCCATTCCTGTGTATTCCACATGTATATATGCCGCTCCTGTTGTTGAATAAAGGTGTTTGCAATGAGGAAGTTATTGCTCTTGCACAATTCTTTCATGCAGTCTTTAGCTTATTTTCGATCCCCAAAGCCATAGTTTCTAATTACTCTTCCTTCCTTTTTGTTTCCATGTGTGCATTCCAATTGTCAGCAATTATTAATGCATTTTCAGTACATGTGTGATCAATTTCAGACTAAAGAAGTTGGTACAATTTTTCATTGGCTTTAGTGGCTTGTGAGAAAATTTGAATAATGGTTCTATTAACCGGCCTTCCTTGTGTATGAAGATAGATATTTTTCTGTCACAGGCAGCATTGCACTTCAAGATAGATCTAGAAATGCTCTTTTTGAGGATGAAAGAGGCATTCTTTGAATTTGTCATTGTCAGCGTAGTCATTCTTATCATTTTAAGATTCAAAGGGACTATTTCAACTCACCAATGCCTAGGATATTGATCTTTATAGGTCAGATTCCGTTTTTTATGATTTCCAATTTTCCTAGATTATTATTTTGCACGTTTGATGTTCTGATTATTAATGAATGGTTGCAATGATTTTTCTCATTTTGAATTATAACCCATCAGCAAATGAAGATGCCAGAAAGCTTTAGTACACTTTGTTGCTAGATGCCTTCAAGTCGGTTCTGTCTCATAATAATGCCTACACAACAGAATGAAACATTGCCTGGTTCTGCCCCACACTCAAAAATTTTGTTATGTTTGAGCCCATTGTTGTAGGAATTGTCTCGATCCATGTAATCGGGTGTCTTCCTCTTTTGGCAACCCCTCCACTGTAATGTGTATGATGTCCTCCAGGTACTGGTCTGTCCTGATAACATCTGCAAAGTACATGAGATGAAGTCTCGCCATCCTTTCTGCCAAGGAACATTTAGCTGCACTTCTTCTCAGACAGATTTGTTTGTTCTTCTCTCCACCCATGGTACTTTCAGTATTTTTTGTCAGTACCTTAATTCAAATGCACCAGTTCTCCTTCAGTCGTTCTCATTCAATGTTCAAATTTCACATGCATAAGATGTGGCGGGAAATACCATGCCTTGGGCCAGGTGCAACTTAATCCTAAGTGAAATTCTTCATCTTCAGTACTTTAAAGTGGTTATGTGCAGTAGATTTGCCTAATGCAATATGTTATTTGGTTTCTTGATTATTGTTTCCATGAGCATTAGTTGTGAATCTAAGCAAGACGAAATCCTTGATAACTTCAATATTTTCTCTATTTATTATGATGTTATCTACAGCTCCTGTTGTGAGGTTTTGAGTTATCATTAAGGCGGACTCTACTTTGAGGAAGCTCTCTTTCTCGGTGATATTTTGATTGTTTTGCAATCTGAGGGGCTCATTTTCTGGCATTATATCAGACAATATTTTACTGCTATGCAGAAAGTTTTCAATGGTGAATCCCTCAGAAGTGGACTGATTGTTTTGTCGTCCTGTCAGTTCTTAGTCTGGAAGCTGTGTTGAAATCTGTTCACCGTGGGTGATCCTGCCTGGTATTTGAAGTACTAGTGGACTAACTCCCAGCATCACAGCAAAGCACAAGCTGCCACAGTTCAGCAAATTGACAGATGGGGCAGGGGAGGGGAGTTGTCATTGTTAGACACTGTTAATTTGGCTCTAACTCAGAGCACCCACAGCCTGTTTCCTCACAGTTTATGTTGGAGACCATTTTTGCAGCCAGTGTGCCAATTCATCCCATTGTGGACCTTCTTCTTTTTTGCACCACTCCACTTTACCAAGTATGATATCCTTCTCTAGGGACTATGCTCAGCTGTTAACATGTCCAAAGTATGTGATATGAAGTCTTGCCATTCTCACGTCTAGGAAGCATTCTGGCTCTACTTCCGCCAAGAAAGATTTGTTCCTTCTTCTGAAAGTCCATGGAATATTCAATATTCTTCACCAGCATCATAATTCAAAGACATCAACTTTTATTTTATCTTTCATAATTATTGTCCATTTTCAAGTACACATGAGGTGATTGAAAATGACATAGTATGATAGTTATATAATTTTATGTCAGTTTGAAGATATGTAAAAGTGTAAGGTTGGTATCCAATCTGTCAATCACACCATAGCCTGATGGTGCCTCTTTGTGGCCATGGCCTCTCATAAGGAGGGCCCTGGGAACCTCCCCTTCTTTTTGCATTCACCTGACTGCTTCCTGCCCACGTTGAGAGCTGCCAGAGTCTTGCCATGCTTCCATCGACCTTGGGTCCACACGACATTGCAATCACTGGCCTTTGACATCCCTGCATTCTGCATCATTGCATGTAACTGCGTAAGTTGGAAAGGAACTTATGGGCTAGTGTTGGACTTATGGACTTGAGTTGGACAGGCCTGGGATATTTCCTTGAAATAGAAATACTATAATGACTTATTGATAGAAAACTATTTATTGCACATATATGAGTGGCACTTGATTTGTGCCTCTAGTCAGCCTGGCTTACATCCAGTTCACTGCCATCAAGTTGATTCCAACCCTTAGCAACTCTATAGGACAGGGGAGAGATATCCCTGTGGGTTTCCAGTACTGGAACTTTGTATGGGAGCAGAACTGTTGATCTTGTGTTGAGCAACCCAACTGGGTTGGTTCTGATGCATTATGTTTGTAACCACTATACCACTAGGGCTCAGCTGTGCCTTATTCCTCAAAGTGACATCTTTTAACACTGGAAATTGGTCTTCAGCAAGATCTACCACTGTACTCGGTCATATGACTTATTTTCTTTTTACACTGTTTTGATTGTGATGTAAGGGAAAATCTACAGAGTAAATTGATTTTCCTTACAATTCATGCAATGTTTTATGATATTGATTGCAATACCTACAATGCAATACTACTTTTCCTATTCCCTCCCTTTGTTTGCCGTTTCCATTGGTCTTTCGTTCCCATGCCTTCCTGCCTTCTGAGTAACTCCCTGACAAATGCTGGGCTCTGAATTGTACATCGTTGACAGTATAGGTCTCCTATTTGAGCCATGGAGGTGAGGTCAGGTGTCAAATGGGAATTCCACTAGTGCCTATCATATCCTAAGGTTAGTCTTCTTATTTTGAGTTGTACATTTTCCCCAGTTGATCCAGGGCCTACTACTGTGAGCACTTTCAGAGCAATCTGCAGTGAGAACCCTATGCTATCTTGGTCTTCTGGACTCAGCGCTGTGGAGCCTGGGCTTCATGTGGTCAGTGAATCCCTTTCATCTTCTTTTGATGCTATCTGTGTAATTCTGTATTTTGAATTTCTCTTCAATTTTTTCAGCTAGTGAAATGCACATGCTTTTCATTTTTGCTGTCCTAATTCCGAGTCTTTGCACCTTTTAATAAAATTCTTTATTCCATCTTTTTGAATTCCCCTTTGAAATTTTATGTTCAGCTTCTTTATTCAGCGTCTTTACTTCATCAATTATTTCTATATTTCTCTCTCTCTCTTTTTCGTACTTCATCATTTATTTCATTTTCTTCAGCTACTCCACATTCAAGGTGACATCCATTTTGTCTTTTCTTTAGTTTCTATCTTTTTAATTATCTTTGAATTTCTTTATTTATGATGTTCTTGATATTATTACAGAACTTGTATCATCTCAGGTGATCTGTGTTCAATGTGTCAACTTTCTTCTTGAAGTATCCTCCAATTTAGATGAGAAATACTCAAATTCATACTTTGACTCTTGGGGACTTGTTTTAATTTTATTTGAATTCGAGTTGAATTTGCCATTGATGGTTTGTTCCACAGTTGGTCTCCAGTCTCGTGACTGATGATATTAAACTTCTTTATACCGTAAATACTTGAGTATAATCCGAGTTTTTTCAGCACATTTTTTATGCTGAAAAAGCACCCCAGCTTTGGGGGGTAAAATTAGTTGCCTTGGGTTATACTCAAGTATATATAGTAGTTTATTTCAACAGATGTAGTTGATTTAATTCCTGTGTATTTCTATCCAATATACATGATCCATGTCTATGGTTACTGTTTACATCACTGAAAAATAAACGTTCAATCAACAAGCCATCCTTATTGGAAAATTCTATCATGAGATCTCCCATGTGGCTTCCATCCCCATGGCCATATTTTCTACCTAGTGATCCTCCTCCTTAGTTTCCAATTTTTGCATTCATGTCATCAGTAATCTTGATTGCATGTTTCTATCAATTTCAGACTGAAAAGGTTGGTAAAAATCCTCAATGGCTTTATTGTTAGCATTAGTGGTTGGTGTGTAAATTTGAATAATAACTTTATTAATTATTCATCCTTGTAGGTGTAATATATCCTACACCTAACAATGGTGAACATTGGAATCGATGTTGAAACATTCTCTTTTTTTAACATGAAAGTCATCCATTCCTTTCAAATTTGTTACCCTGGTATGTAAACCATATTATGACATTCAAAATGGCCAATACCAATCTATTTCAGTTCAATAACACCTAGAGTGTTTGATCTTTATGTGTTCCATTTTTTCATGGCTTCCAATTTTTCTAGATCCATATTTCATGCATCCCATCTTCTTGTTAGTGGTTATTGCAGTACTGCTTTTTTTCTCATTTTGAATCATTGCCACATCAACAAATATAGGTCCTGAAAACTTTATATCACTAAGGTCAACTCTACTTTGAGGAGACAGCTCTTCCCCAATTATATTTTGAGTGTCTTCCACCTTGAGGGGTTCATCATCCTGCACTATATGAAACAATATTCCACTGCTATCAATGTGCTCCACAAACACCACTATTTTTTTCAGATGTAGATTGGCAGGTTATTCTTTCTAGTCTATTTAGCTTGTAAGCTTTTCTGAAAATTTTCCACCACGGGTAACTATGCTTGTGTTTGAAATACCAGTGGTATATCTCACAGGATCATGACTTTCACGTTATGATAGTGCAAGAACCTGATATGTCTGACAACTTGGCATGCTAGCCTAATTCCGAATGGCCAGCACATCTCTCTTCTTGCTTTCTCTAGTTTCTGTAGACCAGTGTATCTGAGCATGCATGGCTTAGGAGGTTGTGGTGTTAATTCTTGCTTCCTGGAGTAACCTTTAACCAATGACCCATAGGAGTTGTTGGACAAATAGCCACACTCCATCACATTCTGGGCAGAATAACTAGTGGATTTTCTACAGTGTCTCCAGTAAGATTAACCTCCAGTTGCTCACAATTTTAAATTGTTTAATAATGTACTTTTCTTTTTTTTTCCTTTTTTTAAAATTTATTTTAACAATGTATTGGGGCTCATACAATTCTTTTCACAGTTCATACATATACATACATCAATTGTATAAAGCACATCTGTACAGTCTTTGCCCTAATCATTTTTTTCTCTTTTCTTCTTTTACATTTTATTAGGGACTCATACAACTCTTACCACAATCCATACATATACATACATCAATTGTATAAAGCACATCCATACATTCCCTGCCTCAATCATTCTCAAGGCATTTGCTCTCCACTTAAGCCCCTTGCATCTGGTCCTCTTTTATTCCCCCCTCCCTCCCCATTCCTCCCTCCCTCATATGCCCTTGGTAATTTATACATCGTTATTTTGTCATATCTTGCCCTATCCGGAGTCTCCCTTCCCCGGTTCTCTGCTGTCCCTCTCCCAGGGAAGAGGTCACATGTGGATCCTTGTAATCAGTTCCCCCTTTCCAAGCCTCTCACCCTCCACTCTCCCAGCATCGTCCCTCACACCCTTGGTCCTGAAGGTATCATCCACCCTGGATTCCCTGTACCTCCAACCCTCATATGCATCAGTGTACAGCCTCTGTCCTATCCAGCCCTGCAAGGTAGAATTCAGATCATGGTAGTTGGGGGGAGGAATCATCCAGGATCTGAGGGAAAGCTGTGTTCTTCATCGATACTACCTCACACCCTAATTAACCCATCTCCTCTCCTAAACCCCTATATGGGGGGATCTCCATTGGTCGACACTTGGGCCTTGGGTCTCCACTCTGCACTTCCTCCTTCATTTAATATGATATATATGTACATGTATACACATACATATATACATATACACACATATACACATACATACACACACTTATATCTTTTTTTTTGCATGATGCCTTATACCTGGTCCCTTGTGCACCTCGTGATCGCACTGGCCGGTGTGCTTCTTCCATGTGGGCTTATTTGCTTCTGAGCTAGATGGCCGCTTGTTCACCTTCAAGCCTTTAAGACCCCAGACACTATCTCTTTTGATAGCCGGGCACCATCAGCTTTCTTCACCACATTTGCTTATGCACCCATTTGTCTTCAGCGATCCTATCATGGAGGTGTGCAGTCAATGATATGATATTTTGTTTTTTGATGCCTGGTAACTGATCCCTTTAGGACCACTCAATCACACAGGCTGGTGTGTTCTTCCATGTGGACTTTGTTGCTTCTGAGCTAGATGGCCGCTTGTTTATCTTCAAGCCTTTAAGACTCCAGTCACTATCTCTTTTGATACCGGGCACCATCAGCTTTCTTCACCACATTTACTTGTTCACCCACTTTGGTGCCAGCCGTTGTGTCGGGAGAGTGAGCATCATAGAGTTCCAATTTAATAAAAGAAGGTATTCATGCATTGAGGGAGTGTTTGAGTAGAGGCCCAAGGTCCTTCCGCCACCTTAATACTTGACCTATAAATATAGACACATAGATCTATTTCCCCATCCTCCTATATATATTTGCATGTACATGTCTTTGTCTAGACCTCCATGAATGCCCTTTGACTCCTAGCTCTTTCCTCCATCTCCCTTGACTTTCCTCCTGCCCTACTACCATGCTTCATCGCCACCTGGGCTAGAGTATACCTCTTCTCTAAGCAACCTTACCCTTGATCATTTCCCACCAGGCCTGTCACTCCCCCTTCTCTACCATTTGGGGTCCCATGTTTTTCCCTTGTCCCTGGGTTTGTTAACACCACTTCCTTACCCCCCTACCCCCAAACCCCAAGTCCCCCCGGAACTGTCGGTCCCGTTGTTTTTCCTCCAGATAGTTCATCCAGCCTGTCCTATTCAGACAGACCTGTGGAGTCACTAACATGCACGAAAACTAGACAGAGGAAAACAAAGCAACAGTATACAACCAGACAACAAAACAACAAAAACAAACCACTGACAAAGAACAGAACAAAACAGTTCACAAGAGAGAAGCTTGTAGTTAGTTCAGGGATCGTTTGGTGGCCCTTGGGAGCGTTTTCCAGTCCAGTCTGTTGGGGCACTACACCCTGGCCCCAAAGTCCACTTTCAGCATTCCCTGGGGACCTTGCCACTCCATTCCCTTGCTGTTCCACTGCACTCCCCCAGTGATTTGCCTCGGTGTGGTGGGATCAGGTCAGGTGCAATTCCCACACTGTGTCTCCGGTGCTGTCCCCTGTATCGCCCTTAGTCACTGAGGGGCATCATGTCTCATAGTGGGGCAGCCATGTTGTTCACTCTGTGGACTGGCTGCTCTACTCAGGAACATCATTATCACAGCCTGGTGGGCCAGGCTGTGCTCCACTCTCTCCTCCTGCCCCTTCATCTGCTCCCGAGTGCTCTGATCAAATATGTCCATCTCCCAGAGCTGCAGATTCAATGTCGTCCTTTGGAACAAATTCTTTTTGGGGGAGGGGCAGGAATCCACTTAATTTATGGTGCTGGGGCCAGCCTCCCAGACCTCTCCACCGGTTCCCTCCTCCACGCCGGGATATTGCATTCACACCTTGCGACACTGGGTTGAAGTCTGGTCCCACTTTCCCTGTGGAGATATAAACAATACCCTCCCCTTGGGTGGATTAATGCCCCATGACCCCACTACCCTTTTCTTTCTTGTATTCATCCTTTTGTTTTCCTTTCCCACTTCCTCCACCATTGTCTACCATGTACATCCCTGGTTTTGGTCTGGTCTCTTCCATACCACACCGTCGTCACCCCTAAAATGTTTGTATACAGTAGCTTTTTTCCCTATGCCACTTTTGCTTTTCTTTCCCTTTTCTATTTCCCATTTCCTTATTGATATCTCCCCCAAAAAATGGCTTAATTAAAACCTTTGTCTCTGGATCTAATCCTATAGGGAACTCAAACTCAATCACACAAGACATTTGTCAAATCATGGACTTAGTGGTTATATCTATTATATGTGTAGGTCATGGAAGAGGAGAATTCATACCATCACTTTGAATAGTCATTCGGAGTGCCAACTGGGTCCCCAGCATAGATCCTGGACATCAAAACTCACTGTTTCCTGTATCATAACACTTCCTTTTAGACTTCTGTCATTCAAAAAACTCAACAAATAGCTTGCTGTCTCACTTCAAATTTTGTAGTGTGCAAATATGGCTATGTTTTCATTGTGTGTTTAGTCCTGGACAAATCAGCTTTGACCAGGAAGGTGAAGTCATGTGGAAAAACAAACCAAAAACACTAGCAGCTGTGTGTTGTGGAAGAAAATCCTGTGGATGAAGTGCAATTTTTAGGGAACAGAGACCAGCAAGATAAACCAATAAGTGTTCACTGTTCTGATGTTAAGGAGAACCCTGGTGAGGCAGTAATTAAGCACTTCAGGGCTGTGGACGCCATTACAAGATGGCGCTGGACCGCGCCCTTATCTTCAGGGTTAGTGATAACAAGTTATGCCACGCATGCGCTCAGTCTGGACTTTGACGCAGGAGAGCTTTGCGCCTATCTGAGAGAGCCCCGTCACCCCGAAGCATATATAAGCCAGGGTTTTTAGCCTGCCCGGGGTCTTCCATAGCTGACCTCGGATCTAGAGGCAGCTCTCAATAAACTCCGCTTATCACGCTATCAGAAGGATCCTGGTCAATTTGTCTCGTCGTGTGTCGCGTTCATCCTCTTATCTTCCACCGTGGGAGGGTCGCGCGTGACAGCTGGTGCCGAAAACCCGGGATTTCGAGTCCTTAACAAGGCGACGAGACGGTTGAGTGGAGACCCCCGAAAGGGAGGATTCAGAACTGATCAGCGCTGCGGAGAGGGTGAGTTCTGCAAGGCCACTGCTGTGTGAATGTTTATCCGCTACGGCTGCGGCGGCCTTGGCTGAGTGTGGGAGAGAGTGCTGCTTCTGCTTTCGGTTTAGACCGAGAAGAAAATCCTGTGCTTAAGTCCCGTGTAGATAAACGGGCGACATGGGAAATGTTCCAATAAAACAGATGGTTAAAACTTTGCAGCAAATCTTGCTAGCTCGTAAACTGAAGATATCAGAAGGCACGCTTAGCAAATTTGTGAGGGAAATAGACCAGATTGCACCATGGTTTCTAACAACGGGCTCTCTGACTGTCCCATGTTGGGACAAGTTGGGAAGAGACATTGATCGAGCAAAAGATGAGGGACAGATAAGACCGGGAACGAGACCGGTCTGGAAACTAGTTAGAAGTTGCTTAGTGGACGAAGCTTGTGCAGAAGTGATATGTCAGGGGCAGCGTGAGTGGATTGACTTTCAAGACAGCATGTCAGAAGCAGGACAGGAACACACCCGAGGAAACAGGACGTCCGAAAAGGACGATCCGGGAATAGATCGATCTAAAAGGAAAAAACACAGGAGCTCAAAATTGGAGACAAATACGGAGTCAGAGGAAACCTCCGTGACCGGCTCGCAATCAGAGACCGGAGAGGAAACGGAGACAAAACAGCCAAAAACAGGAGGGACCACAAGAGAGAGGGGGGCTGCCGCGCGGGCACGGCAGGAAGCCCCTACTGAGATTAAGCTTAAAGACAAATCCAAAGTGCCAGGAAGTATTTATCCCTGGAAGGAATTAGGGGCTTTAGGCCTTACCGAAAGTGATGAGGAGGAATTGGAGGAGGCGGCGGCTGCATATGACAGAGGGAGGTACGATGAGTTTGCTGCTATTAAGTCTATACCTCCGGCACCTCAGATACCTCCCCCCTATAGCTCAGGGGGACAAAATTATTCTCTTTTGACGCCGAAGAGCCAACGGATGCTTAGTCAGATGTTCCCGGTTTTTGAAAATGCCAACCAACAGCGATATCATGAACCTTTAGATTATAAAATTGTCAAGGAATTGGCCGAGGCAGTAAGATCTTACGGAGTCAATGCTAATTACACACAATCTTTAATAGATCGTGTCTGTGCGCATTGTATGACTCCTACTGACTGGTGTTCAGTCACCAAGGCGGTCCTAACCACAGGACAGTACCTAGAGTGGAAGTCTATGTGGATGGAAAACAGCATGACCCAAGCAAGACAAAATGCAGCCAGGGGCATGCCTCAGCAGGCTTGGACATATGAGATGCTAACAGGAAATGGTCAATGGGTAAACAATCAGACAGGTTACCCTATAGATGTATACCAACAAATTAATTTAGCCGCCAGAAAGGCCTGGAAAGCGCTGCCCAATAGGGGAGAAGTAAGAGGGAACCTTACAAAAATAATACAAGGCCCTACGGAGCCATTTTCAGATTTTGTGGCTAGAATGCTAGAAGCAGCAGGAAAAATTTTTGGGGATCAAGAAGTGGCTCAACCATTGATCGAGCAATTAATCTTTGAACAATGCACTAAGGAGTGTAGAACTATCATCACTCCCTGGAAGACTAAGGGACTCGAGGCCTGGATGAGAGCTTGCAGAGAGGTTGGCGGACCCCTAACTAACTCTGGGTTAGCAGCAGCAGTAATGGCATTAAACAAGAGAACCGTTAGCTGCTACAGATGTGGTAAACAAGGCCATATAAGGAAAGAATGTAAGAGCCAACCAGTGGGCGGACCCCGTGGGTCCGCGGGGCCACCGCCCGGAAATTGCCCAAGATGTCAAAAGGGAAGACATTGGGCCAATGAGTGCCGATCCACCCGTGATGCAATGGGGCGTGACCTTTCTCAAAATTCAAAAAACGGGATGAGGGGCCCTCGCCCACAGGGCCCAAAAATATATGGGGCAGTACAGGAGCCAAATTTGAAGAAGTACACTCCCAGCAACCAGTCCCAAAGAGAGCCACCTCAGGATCCGCAGGAGTGGACCTCAGTGCCACCACCAGAGCAGTACTAACTCCACAGCAAGGGTGTCAGCCTATTGCAGTAAATTTCTCGGGCCCATTACCAGAAAACACGGTAGGCCTGATACTAGGCAGATCTAGTTGTACTTTAAAGGGACTAGTTGTACATCCAGGAGTCGTGGATCAAGATTTTACAGGAGGAGTTAGGGTACTTTGCTCCTCCCCTAGGGGCATGTATGCCATTATGCCTGGAGACCGTATTGCACAACTTCTGTTGTTGCCTAGTTTGCATACTAGCTTTCCTAGTACAAATAAGGAAAGGGGGAGTCGAGGATTTGGATCTTCAGGATCAGGAGAAATCTTTCTCTCGGTGGATCTGGATACTCGACCCACCTTGACATTAACTGTGGAAGGAAAAAGATTTCAAGGCATTATGGATACGGGTGCAGATAAAAGTATCATGGCTTTACAATGGTGGCCCTCTAATTGGCCTCTTAAAACATCCTCTCATTCTCTTCAAGGACTAGGATATGCAGATGCACCAAAAATCAGCTCAAAATTATTGTATTGGTTGACTGATGAAGGAGTAGCCGGAACTTTCCAGCCATACGTGCTACCCCTACCTGTTAACCTGTGGGGCAGAGATTTGCTCAACAAACTGGGCTATGTTTTGACTAATGATAAGATACCAGTGGCCCAAAGAATCATGAACAAATGGGGCTATGAAGAAGGACAAGGGTTAGGTAAATACAAGCAAGGCAGGACAGAGCCTATAGAAACTCAACAAAAGCAAGACAAACAAGGCTTGGGTTTTATATAGCGTCCTCTGGGGAGCCGCTACCCCTTACCTGGGAACATAATAAACCAGTATGGGTACCCCAGTGGCCGCTAACAAGCGAGAAGCTTGCGGCAGCTCATGAGCTTGTAAAACAACAGCTTTTAGCGGGACACGTAGAACCCTCTACCTCTCCATGGAACACACCTATATTCGTGATTAAAAAGGCCTCTGGAAAATGGCGACTTCTACATGACCTCAGAGCCATTAATGCCCAAATGCAGCCCATGGGGATTATACAAAGAGGTATGCCTCTATTATCAGCCTTACCTAAAGACTGGAGAGTCATTATCCTGGACATCAAGGACTGTTTTTTCTCTATTCCATTACATCCGCTTGATGTGCCACGATTCGCATTCACCCTACCTTCCATTAATCAAGAAAAGCCAGATGAAAGATATCAGTGGTTAAACCTCCCTCAAGGAATGCAAAATTCTCCAACTATGTGTCAACTTTATGTTAGTACCGCCATCCAGCCTGCCCGAGAAAAGTTTCCAAAGGCAAAAATTGTACATTATATGGATGACATTCTTTTAGCAGCCCCGACAGAACTTATGGTGGAACAATTGTTTTTGGAAATAACTCGACTTCTTCAAAAAAGGGGGCTAGAGATTGCCCCCGAAAAGATTCAAAAACAGTCTGTAGGAAAATTTTTAGGCGCAAGAATAGAGCATACAGTTGTTAGCCCACAAAAGATATCAATTAGGTGTGACCAATTGACTACTTTGAATGATTTTCAAAAACTATTAGGAGATATTAATTGGATTCGACCTTATTTAAAATTGCCTACTGTTGTTTTAGAACCCCTTTTCAAAATCTTAGAAGGAGATTCTGACTTAAACTCTCCTAGAGAATTATCGGAAGAAGCTAGGAAAAGTTTAATGAAAGTTGAAGAGGCCCTTAGCAAGGCTCAGGTCCTTAGGTTCGATCCTAAAAAGGAATTACAGGTCTGTGTAATCCAGACCCCACATAGCCCCACAGCCGCTTTATGGCAAGAGGGTCCTTTGTTATGGGTTCACATGCCCTCTCACACAGGGAGAACAATTAGCTATTATCCTAACCTGGTAGCTACCATAGCTTTAAACACCATTATTACCTGTATAAAGCATTTTGGAACACAGCCTAAAAAGCTAGTTGTACCATACACCAAAGACCAAGTAGATACGTTAAGTGCCTTGTTAGATGATTGGGCTATATTAGTATGCTCCTTTACTGGTATGATAGATAACCACTACCCCAAACACCCTGTGTTAAGTTTTATCCAACAGCATCCTGTTATTTTTCCCAAACTTACTAGAGTTAAACCCATTCTTGGTGCGAAAACTATATATACTGATGGATCTAAATCTGGGATCGGAAGCATGGTCATTGACACAAAAGTTCAGACCTTTCACTTTGAGAAAGGAGTACCTCAAATAGTAGAATGTCAAGTAGTCTTAGAAGTTTTTAAAGCAATAAAAGAACCCTTTAATTTAATTTCCGATTCTCAATATGTAGTTAATGCAGTGCAGCAATTAGAAGTTGCGGGAAAAATAAGCGCCAAGAGTAACGTTTCTAGAATTTTGAGTTGCATTCAGGAGTGTATTCTTAATAGAACCAACCCTTTTTACATAGGGCATATCCGTGCTCACTCGGGCCTCCCGGGACCCATGAGTCAGGGCAATGACCTAGCTGATAAGGCCACAAGAACATTAGCCCTTGTGATACTAACGCCTGTCCAACAGGCCGTGGATTTTCACAAACTTTTTCATGTCCCTTCCCGAACTTTGAGTCATAAATTTAATATATCCCGAGAAGAGGCTCGAAAAATTGTCCGAGCCTGTCCTAGTTGTATCCCATTTATTCATGAACCACATACGGGAGTCAACCCTAGAGGACTACGTCCTTTAGACGTGTGGCAAATGGATGTCACACATGAAAATTCGTTTGGAAAAATGAAATATATTCACGTGTCTGTTGACACCTGCTCTGGCATCCTGGTAGCCACCCCGTTGACGGGAGAAAAGGTGCAACATGTGATCCAGCACTGTTTAGAAGCTTGGAGTGCGTGGGGAAAACCCCAATGCATAAAAACAGACAATGGCCCAGCCTACACAGCTCGGTCCTTTCAACAGTTTTGTGAACGTATGCAAGTTAAACATATTACTGGTCTACCTTACAATCCCCAAGGACAAGGTATTGTAGAACGTGCCAATCAAACGCTTAAACATTATTTACAAAAACAAAAAGGGGGAGATGGTCAGTCTTCAGTCATCTGTTTAGTAACCCCTCGACAAAAACTGGCATTAGCCTTATTTACTATAAATTTTTTAAAATTGGATATCAATAATCAGTCGGCTGCTGAGCGCCATGGACAATGGCCAACACCAACCAAGGAAATGGTTAAATGGAAAAATGTGCTAGATAATAAATGGTATGGTCCGGATCCGGTGTTGATCAGATCCAGGGGAAGTCTTTGTGTTTTTCCGCAGAATGAAAGACAGCCTGTGTGGGTGCCATCGCGATTGACCAGAGAAGTGACGAGGACGTCAGAGACAAAGGAGGAGATAAGAAAAGAAGAGAAACAAACAGAGATTGTTGAAAAGCCTGATGTGGCCCCATAGCCATTGTTTTGGCCTCAATTTTTTGAGCATTATCCCCATTGCTTTATTTTTTGCAATTGCCCTTGTTGCCTCCGCGCCAAACGATTGGTCTCGGCAGGACAGGATTTGGCTAGGACTTTTTTATTGTTTTTGGGTTCTTGTTTTTGCAGGAACACAGTGCTTTTAACATTTGAAGATAGAAAATTACTATGATCATGATACAGGTCATATTTAGTTTGATTATTATAGTAGAAGCAACCCGGGCAGAAAAATTGTGGGGAGTGGTGAGAACCTGGCCTATACCCCATCCAGTAAATAGACAAGCCCCAGTTCTCCCAGTATTTTTTGCTCAAAAATGTGATAGATTGGGAGTCCCTTGTAGTCCTCCTGTGAGTAAAGTATCAAAATTTTATAATGTCACAAATTTTACTTTAGTTAATAGCTTATGTTTCCATATCGTAAAAAATTCTTCCAGTAATCAGTGCATAAATTTGAGAAAGATAAATGTTACAACATGGCTTGATCCTGAAGTTACCCCAGGGTCGACTGTCAAGGTAGAGGTTGATCAAGAAGGTGAGATGATTTTTAGTGGCTCGCCCCCAGCCCCGCAACTAGGCGAATGGTCGACACCAGCAACTCCGCCGGTGACGCGTGTCGAGACATATGTCTGGCAAGAAGAATTGCTGGCACCAGTAGAGACGGGCGAAGAACATGAGGAAAGAACTCGATGCAATGGTACTCTGGAAAGAGTGAGGGTATTCCCTCCCTGTCGTCCTAGAGAAAGATTTCCACCAGAGTTTGAAAACTGTGACCCAGGGGTACAGGATAAATTGTATTTATCTAAACTAAACCTCAATTTTTCCCCAAAATTATATAACAGCACCCAGAATGTGAGCAAGAATACATGGCCGTGGCATCAGTGGATTCTAAATAACAGATTGAATGCTGCCACTATTATGTCCCCTTTTGCTGGCTTGTTGGGAAGCGTCATACGTCTCAAAAGAGCTAATGTAGTTATTGTGGGAAATATGGCAAACGTTAGTGAAGGCTTGAGTTATAGCCATAATTATATTTATGAATATAATCCAGTTTGCGTAAAAAGTCCTTTTTTATTTTTAGTTTTTAATGATACATGTATTATAAATGATGTTGTTAGTTGCAATAGTAGTAAATGTAGATGTAAAATTAGAGAGTGTTGGTCTGGAAACCGAACGCATAATGCTATGGTCATTCGCATTCCCACCTTAGTTCCTATACCTGTGGAAGCGGATCCGAATCAATTCCCCATTACTACTCTATTGAGACATAAAAGAGATTTTGGCATAACAGCTGCAATTGTTACAGCAATAGCGATATCAGCAACAGCGGCCGTAACTGCGGGTATCGCTATGGCCAATCAAGTGCAGACAGCTAAAGTTATAAATGAAGTTGTGGAAAAAACCGCGGATGCACTAATGGAAGCCCGCAATGCCCAAGCTCATTCAGCGGCAGGAATAATTCTGTTGAATCAAAAAACGGATTTATTGCAACAAGAAATTGAGCAACTTACCAGCTTGGTACAACTGAGCTGTGTATTATCAACACCTGCGGTTTGTGTCACCCCTATTGTATATAATGAATCAAGCAGCATTATTAAAAACATTTCAGATTTTTTGACAGGCCAATGGAGTGAAGAGCTGGAAGCGATACAGGACCAGATGTTGCTGAAGATTTTGAAATTGAATGGCACACGTACTAAGCCTATCACGCTTGGAGATTACACCTCTTGGTTGTCCTCTGCTTTTTCCTATTTCAAGGAGTGGGTGGGAACATTTTTATTTTTGGGCTTAATCTGCTTCGGTGGCATAATTCTTCTCTGGATGATTTGCAAGCTCAAGCGCAATCAGGCTAGCGAAAAGCGTGTGATATTACAAGCCCTCATGGCTCTTGAAAAGGGCGAGCAGCCAGAGATTTGGCTTTCCCTCCTCAAGCGCTAGACCATGCGCAAGCTGAGTCCGCAGCCAAAGACGGGAAAGACCAGTGGGACATGGTACCAACCTAAGACAGGAGCCTGCCGCTAGAGGGCAGGAGTTCCGATGACGGGTAAGGACCATGTGGCATGCTAGGTCACCTAAGACAGGCGGGATTCCAAAATCTTATTATATAAAAAGGGAGGAGATGTGGACGCCATTACAAGATGGCGCTGGACCGCGCCCTTATCTTCAGGGTTAGTGATAACAAGTTATGCCACGCATGCGCTCAGTCTGGACTTTGACGCAGGAGAGCTTTGCGCCTATCTGAGAGAGCCCCGTCACCCCGAAGCATATATAAGCCAGGGTTTTTAGCCTGCCCGGGGTCTTCCATAGCTGACCTCAGATCTAGAGGCAGCTCTCAATAAACTCCGCTTATCACGCTATCAGAAGGATCCTGGTCAATTTGTCTCGTCGTGTGTCGCGTTCATCCTCTTATCTTCCGCCGTGGGAGGGTCGCGCGTGACACAGGGCTAATCAATCAGCAGTTCAAACCCACCATCTTCCCCAAGGAAGAGTTACGATGTGGCAGTCTGACCCCCTTAAGATTTACATTTATTACCACTACCAACTGATCTGAGAGGGATAGCATTAGGGAATGCTGGATAGCATTCTTAACGAGCTCTAATGGCAGAGTGGACTCCTCATTGAGCTCCTAACCACAAAATAAGTGGTTCTAACCTATCAGTTGGTCCATGTGAGAAATATGAGTTTGTCTGCTCAGGTAAAGATTTAAGCCTTGGAAAATGAAAGGGTGAAGTTCTATTCTATCTTGTAGGGTCTCTATGAGTCAGCTTCAACACAATGATAATGAGTTTGCTTTGGAATTTTGGGATAGAATAGGAGAAATATGTGCAACAAAGTTTAAACTTATTTTAAAAGTTCAGGGGTATTGCTCAGAGAGAGATTCTTGGAACCCACAAGACTGTTGTCCTTAGGCACCTTCAGATCTGGAACTGAACTCACTCCCTTGGCTCAATCTTCAGCCAAACAATAGGTAGATCTATAAGGTAAAAAGTAACACTAATCAACTATTTGAATCAAAAGGATATAATTTATTCAAAGATAAAGTTCAGAAGGGTCAGGAAAGAAGGGGGAATGGAAATAGGAAATACAAGGAGGAAGTGCCATAAGTGATATTACGTTGAGCAGATTGCAGTCAATATCATGAATCAAAATATGTGTGAACTGTCAAATGGAAAACGGATGTATTCTGTGAACCTTCACCCAACTCACAATAAAGAGATTTTTTTTTCAGCCTTGGAAACCTATGAGGCAATACTATTCTGTCCTATAGGGTACCCAGGAATTGAAATCAACTCAGTGGCAATGGGATATTAATGCTGATGCTTTCTGCTGATTCTAAAAAAATAGGGTTATTAGCAATTATTGTGAAAATAGCATGAATGAGACTATGTAAATGGGGTTGGTTACAGATAAATTCTTGTAAATGTTAAAGGATAAGTGATTGAGGATGGACTTACCCAAAAAGAGAAAATTATTGCAAGATTTTGTTCAAGGGATAAAATAAAAACAGGCTTCCTGTGGGTAAGACTTAAGCCTATAGATATGGAATTTAAGGAACTGGTATTCCATGATGGTCACCTTCCCGACACAATCACTCAAGACAAAAGGTGGGTGTATAAACAAATGAGGTGAAGAAAGCTTATGGAGCCTAGCTATCAAAAGATAAAGAGTCTAGGGTTTTAAAGACTAGAAGGTTAACTAGTGGCCATCTAACTCAGAACCAATAAAGTGCACATGAAAGAAGCACACCAGCCTGTGTGATCACAAGATGTAGAAGGGATCAGGTATCAGGCATCAAAGAACAAAAAAATCATATCATTGTGAATGAGGGGGGGGTACAGTTAGGGGATCCAAGATCTATCTGTAGGCAACTGGACAACCCCTTACAGAAGGGTCGCTGGGAGGAGATGAGCCAGTCAGGATGCAGTGTAGCAACGATGAAACATATAACTTTCCTCTTGTTCCTAAATTCTACCGCGCCCACTATCATGATCCCAATTCTACCTTACAAACCTGGCTAGACCAGAGAATATACACTGGTCCATATAGGAACTGGAAACAGGGAAACCAGGACAGATGACCCCTTCAGGACCAGTGCTGAGAGTAGCAATAACAGGAGGGTGGAGGAAAGGTGGGGTAGAAAGAGGGATCTGATTACAAGGATCTACATATAACCTCCTCCATGAGGGAGGGACAACAAAAAAGTGGGTGAAGGTAGATGTCGGACAGTGTAAGATAGGACAGAATAATAATTTATAAATTATCAAGGGTCTTTGAGGGAGGGGGAGGGGGAAGGAGGTTAAATGAGGAGCTTCTACCAAGGGCTCAAGTAGAAAGCAAATGTTTTGAGAATGATGATGGCAACAAATGTACACAGTGGATGTATGTATAGATTGTGATAAGAGTTGTAGGAGCCCCCAATAAAATGATTCTTTTTAAAAACCTCAAAGAGAAAAACACACTATGGTTTATTGTACATCAATGATATTTCAATAAAATTACATAAAAGAGGGGGAAAAGAAGTGGAATTTAAGGTAAAGAAAGTATTCCCTTTGAAGACCATATTGCAAATATATATATAGGCAGGCAATTAGAAAAAGACATTTTAAGTCTGGGCTTCTATACCTGCCATCTGTCTGTTATGAAAAGTATAATTAGCAACTAGAATCTCTCATACAAAATCAACTCAATATGGTCTTTCTGGTCTGACCTCCGTGGTGTTCTACTCTGCTTTGATGGAGCTCATCATATCATGACTCTATAACAAGATTGAGGAGTTATTTGCATCCATATGTGGAAGGTAAATCTGTTTGGCCATTCTGTTAGACTAGTTCATTTTCTTTCCTACCATCCCATCTGCCATTGTAATTCAAAACAAGGAGAAAAGCATGTATGTGCCTTTTGAGGAAGGAGAAGATTTTGGTGTGGAAGAAATTCTCTTCTAGACTGCAAGGTAAGTATTTACCCCCTCTAGCCCTGTTGGAGGAGGGGAAAAGGAAGAGAGACAAGGCAAAGAGAACAACATAGTTAGTTTCATGCCTCCTTCCTTGACCTGGGGATTGAGGGGAATATCAGTGACTATGGACCTGTTGTGCTCCCCATTTGGAAGCATGAAGAATAGAGGCTGCCAGGCAGAGCAGCCCTATGGGAAGTCACTGAAGACAAACATATAGAGAGTGCCATCAAGTCTACTGTGATCCATGGAGACCTTATATGAAATGGAATGGAGTGCTGTCTGATCTTGCACCATTGTCACACATTCCTGAATGTTGAAGTCCATTGCTGCAGCGATTAGGTCAATCTGCCTCAATAAGGACTTTCCATGTCCTTCTATTTCATCAAATATGATGTCTTCCTCTAGCAATTGTCCACTGATAGTGTGTCCAAAACACATTAGTCAGTCAGTGTTCTCTTGTGATCCATAAGGTTTTCTTTCGGAAATTTTTGGAAGTGGACTGGCAGGCCCCTCTTCCTTTTCTGTCTTAGTCTAGAAGCTTCACTGAAACCTGGCCACCATGGGCAATCCTGCTGGTATTTGAAATTCTGGGAACAGAGCTTCCAGCATCATAACAATACACAAACCATTATAGTACACCCAACTGACAGATGAGTGGAGGATATCTATATATTTCCATATATATATATATATATATATATATATATATATATATATATATATATACACATATATACATACATATATATATATATGAAGAGAGAGAGTAAAACTGGCAATGCTGTCTGATTAGGCAGTATTCTGATGATCTGCTGCTAACAGAAAGTATCCCCACAAATAACATCTTAAAGTAATGATAATATCAATTTTGCTCACAAATCTTCAATCTGGGCAGAGCTCAGTGAGGACACTAGTTTTGGCTTCATCAAGCATTAGCTGGGGTAGCTCAAAGGACAGAGGCTGCAGCTCTCTTAAGACTCACTCCCTCACACAACTGATACTTCTTTTGGTTGGAGCTCAAGAAGAACCCTATATGTGACATTTTCATTTGGCTTGGTCTTCCTTGCAACATCCTGACAGGGTCCCAATGGTGAACAACTCAATACGACCAGGTGGAAGTCACAGAGCAACACTTCTGCCATAGTCAAAGGCCTGCCAAGATGCAAGGAAGAGGGAAAGCAGGCCCTGTTTCTGGAAAAGTGAACACAAACTCATCTTGTAACAAGAGAATGTGCAATGTGAAAGATTAGGACAGTCATCTTTGAAGGACACAACCTGCCACGAGCCAAGATACAGAGACAGATTTCTACGAAAGCGAAAGGGCAGGACTTAGACTTAAAGATAAAGCCACAGACTTCATAGGACAAGAGCAATAGGGAGACAAGCAAAGGAAAGCTCTAGGATGCAAGCCTAACATGGCTAAAGATAGGGACAATGTCAGGACTGAACTGGAAGCAAGCAGACACCTGTGCAAGGCAGAACCCGTGAAGTTGTGAGTGCCTTCAAAGCTAAGTCAAAGTACCTTGGGGCGTGAGATGGAAGGAGTAGGAGAAGAAATTAATGGGTAGGTTTATGGAATTTGTAAGTTTGGGGACAGAGCATCAGGAATTGCTGGGTTCTGGCACTCAGTTGATACCATCAGAGTTTGAACCTTTTCCTTTCAGTGCTGTTTCCTTTTGATTTTCACGCAAGCTTCCTGATGACAGCTGTAGTTTTATCTAGAAGCTCAGGAATTCTATTAGAGAGAGGCTCTTTTCCTTTCTAATCATTGGTGGTACTATCAGGTAAGCATTGGATTGCTAACTGCAAGGTTGGCAGTGCTACCCTACCAGCTACCTCATAGGGAAAAAGATGGAACTTTCTGCTCACATAAATATTTACAGTCTGAGAAACCCCACAGGGACCTTGTATGATTCAAAATGGACTCATTGGCAATGGGGCAATTGTTTCTGGGGCATTTTTTAGGGTTAGATATCATTAACCTAGCATGAGTCACATACTGAGTCTGACCCAGTCCCTTTGGACAGAGGAAAGTCATGCCCTGACTAGCCAGGCCTGGAGCTGGCAGATTGGGTCAATGCCAGCAGAAGCATGGAGATGGAGCATGGTGGAAGAGTGATCCCAAAGATGCAAGCCATGTGCTGTGAGTGGAAGAAGGGCCAATGAATGGTGCATTAATTAACCAGTCATTGACAAAATGAGGTTGCATAACAAATGGCTCCAAAACCCAGCAGTTCAACAAACAGCCCAACCCCTTCCCTCCCACACACACAGTTCTTAAAATTCAGGATCAGGGAGATTAACTGGAACTTTGAACTTGGCACTTCAGGGCTTGGAAGAGGTGACAGCGCATGTAAAGGCCTTGGGGCAGGAGAGATGGGGCAGGAGAGATCTTGGTGTGACTGAAAGCCCAGAAGAAGACTAATTTGGGGGAGGTGAGATAATAGGAATGGAGTTTTCAGTGAGTATTTCCTTGAGAGCCTTCAAGCAAAAGCGATTTTTCTATATTCATGTTTTAGAAGTAGATCTCCACCCATTGGGTAAAGCTTTGGGTATTAAATTGGTGTCGGTATGCAGGGAAAAAATAAGTGGGCTTGTTATGGATTGGGAGCCTGTGGTAGTCACCTAAACTTGTGTCAAGTTAAGGATTAGGAGTGTAGGCGTGGAGTCTAGGCTGCCATCTGGATATAGTCAGTGAGATTTTAATGTGGGCATAGCCTTCTCCTGAGAACTCTGAGAAATCTGGTACTTCCTCCTTGGAGGTGGAAGACACCTCTCTCTCTCTCTCTCTCTCTCTCTCTCTCTCTCTCTCTCTCTCTCTCTCTCTCTCTCTCTCTCTCTCTGTGTCTCTCTCTTCTACTCCTTGGGAGACATTGCAGAAGGCAAGCCAAATGGATGCGACCAGACCTCTGAAGCCAAAGTAGCCTCAGAGAGATCGCTGCCAGCACTGAGATGCTTACAATGCCACTGGATCCACAAGACTTTCCACCCATTGGCCTGTGATTATCCTGCATTCAGCATCACTGCACATGTTTTATGGGTCTGAAAAGGAATTTATAGATTGGTATCAGACATATGGGCTAATATCAGACTTATGGATTTGATCTGCACTGGGCTGGGACGTTTGCTTAATGTACAATTACTGTTTGATATAAAACTCTCTCTCTGAATTTATAAGGTAGAATTAGGCCAGAACATGTACTCTGGTACAGACAGGAGCTGGAAACACAGGGAATCCACGACAGATGATCCCTTCAGGACCAGTGGTGAGAGTGGCAATACCAGGAGGGTGAAGGAAAGGTGGGGTAGAAAGGGTGAACCGATTACAAGGATCTACATAAAACCTCTGCCCTGGGGGATGGACAACAGAAAAGTGGGGGAAGTGAGATGTTTGACGTGTAAGATATGACAAAATAATTTATATATTATCAAGGATTTATGAGGGGGGGACGTTGGAAGTGGGGAAATGAGGAGCTGATACCAAGGGCTCAAGTAGAAAGCAAATGTTTTGAGAATGATGAGGGCAACACATGTACAAATGTACTTGACACACAATGGGTGGATGGATGGATGGATGGATGGATGGATGGATGGATGGATGGATGGATGGAATGACTGTGATAAGAGTTGTATGAGCCCCAATAAAATTTTCAAGGGTTCATAAGGAGGGGGGAGTGGGGAGGGAGGAGAAAAATGAGGAGCAGGTGCCAGGGACTTATGTGGAGAGCAAATGTTTTGACAATGATGAGGACAATGAATGTATAAATGTGCTTTATAATGGAAGGATGGATGGATTGTGATAAGTGTTGTATGAATCCCTAATATAATGATTAAATAATAGGGAAATGATTTTTAAAAACCACCAACTCTCTCTCATACACATGAGTCTCCCTCGATTTTTCTCTAGCATACCCAGACTAATACACAGTTCGCCCTTGTCCTACAGGGCCGCTATGAGTTGGCATGGACTTGAGGGCAATGGGTTTGTTAGGGCTTTGGAGTTCAGCAGGCCTTTGTTGGTGTGTTTGAATCTATTTTTGTAGCTGTTGTGTGCAGGTCAGTGGCTCATCTTCCAGCACTCTATAGGACCATATTTTGTTGTGACCCATAAGGCTTTCATTTGTTAATATTTGGAAGTAGATCACTAGGTCTTTCTTCCTAGTCTGCCTTAGGCTAGAGCAGTGGTTATCAATCTGTGGGTTGTGACCCCTTTTGGGGTCCAGCGACCTTTTAACACGAGTCACCCGATTCATGGCAGTAGCAAAATTACAGTTATGAAGTAGCAAGGAAAATGATTTTATGGTTGGGGGTCACCACAACATGAGGAATTGTATTAAAGGAAGGTTGAGCACCACAGGGCTCGAGGTTCCACTGAAGCCTGCCCATCATTGCTGACCCTTCTGGGGTTTGTCATATCGGTGGCACGGCTTCCAATTTCACAGCAACACTCTAGCTACCACTGCACCACGAACTGATAGACAGGTGGTGGACTGTTCTTAAAAGCCACCTGATTTACGATGCTTTGTTTTGACAGCCCTGGAAAATGGATACAGAATCTAGTTTCATAGTCAATGCAAGACACACCTTGGCGCAGTAGGGATGGCATGAAGTGAATAGATTCAAAGTATATTTTAGGGAGAGGAAGGATGACAGTTAATGCCTGGGGGGGTGTGCAAGAAGGAAGGAAGCACAAACACCAATGATATTAAGTGCCTGAGTTAAGACAGGAATTTCCAGGGAAGCTGGTGGGTCATGATGGGAGAATTTCATACTCCCCGGGGACGGGGGAGCATTGATTAGTTCATATGTCTGCGCATCTTCTCAGACAATAGAGGCTTTTTTATCCTCAAATGAAGCATGCAGTTGGAGCTCAGAGAGGGCATGCAGTGCAAATGAAGACTGGGTTGGTTGAGATGGGTGGACCAGGGCCACTAGTCAATTCTGAGGAGCTTCAGCAAACCTGCCCAGTGTCTCTTGGAGAGTGGGCATGTCTCATGGCCACAGAGGGCCTTTTAATGTTTCACCTCCCACTGCAGCAGTGAGAGGCTCTATCAGCTCATCCTGGAGAGGAAACATACTACCTGCCATCAGGTTCATTTCTTCAAAAAGGATGGAAGAATACAAATGAAAGACTACAGTTTGAAGGGGTCTTAGGCAGACTATCAGGCTCATTAAAGCTTCATTTATTAAAACTTCATTATTCAGAGACATTCTCCCAGTAGGATGTATGCTGGGGTGGGGGTGGGCATGAGGAGGAAGGCTTGGAGCAGGGTAGGGGAACAACCCCACACCACCAAAAAATACCTTCCCATGAAGCAATTCCAGTGGGCACAGATTAAATAGAAGTTTCATCCTCTGGTCACTTGATGTTTGTCCCTCTCTTTTATCTGAATGCTCGTTCCACATTGCTCAGATGAAGCATCACATTTGTATTAAAATGCAAGTTAGGAAGCATCATCCCCAACCAACCCTGTTCATCAAAATGTTAGTGCTCTCTCCGGGTACCCTGAGTTCAGTTTGTCAACAAGCTGAAGCAGTTGAGCTGGGGCTCTGTGAGGCCCAGGAGCATGAGTTCATTAATATCCGACCCATAATGCCTTGCTGGGTTTATGCCAACAAAGCCCTGTCACTCCTTACCTTAGGATTTACTCACTCCTTGAAACAGGCATTTATTTACACACAGTTTGACCTCATGATGGTGTTCAGCAGATGCGGATCTTACTTATTTGCATTGTTCTGTGACAGTTGCAAAATTCGTTAGTGGCTCAGGGATCAATTCTCTGTGGACTGCCCCGAAGCTAGATGAAGCAAGCGGGTTCTCGCTGATTCATCCTCCCTCCTTAGCAATGCTTGCTAGTCAGGATAACATAGTGCTCATTAAAGAAACTGCCTGTATTAGTTTAAATTTTGACCTGGGCGGGAGGGAGGGTCATGATCACAAGTGACAGAAACTGACACTTGACTAGCTTAGGGAAAAAGGCCTAATGGTGGCTAAATGGTGGGAAGACAAGAAAATGTGGCAAATGCCTGGGCAATCTCAGGGCTGTGAAGCAGGTACTGGCGAAACACTGCTCCTGAGGCCAAAGCGTGCCCTCTGTAGTACATTAAATCACATTCACACACACCCATTCATGTTCACATGGAACCTGAGGCTATGACCTTATTTGGAGAGGAGGTCTTGGCAGATGTGCTTAGATAAGGATTTCAAGAGCTCCATCTTTCTGGGTTTAGATTTCAGATGGATGCTAAATGCACTGATTGGTGTGTTCTTCTAAGAAGAGGAGTGGGCACACAGAGACCCCGTGTGAAGACACTGGCAGAGATTGGATCAGTGCATCTATAAACCAAGAAATATCAAGGATTAGCAGCAGTGACCAGAAGCAGAGAGAGGCTACTTTGATTCTCCTTCAGAGCTCTCAGAAGGAATGAATCTTGCCCACACCTTAATTTTAACCCTCTGCCCTTCAGAAAAGTGAGAGAACAAATGCCTGCTGTTTAAGTCACTCTATTGGTAGCCATTTGTTACAGCTACCCAAAAGAACCATTATGGATTGATCTGTAGCCCCCTCAAAATATGTGAGAAATGTGAACCTTGGTGGACATGATCCTGTTTGAAAAGAAGGGAGTTCTTTTGTAATATAAATGAGGCCGTATGGCCACTGGAGATCCCCTCATAGAGGGGTTTAGAAGAGGAGATGGGTCAGTCAGGGTGCGTGGTAGTACCGATGAAGAAAGCAGCTTTCCCCCAGATCCTGTATGCTTCCTCCCCCCAACTACCATGATCCAAATTCTACCTTGCAGGGCTGGATAGGGCAGAGGTTGTACACTGATGCATATGGCGGCTGGAGGCACAGGGAATCCAGGGTGGATGATACCTTTAGGACCAAAGGTGTGAGGGGAGATGCTGGGAGAGTGGAGGGTGAGTGGATTGGAAAGGGGGAACTGATTATGAGGATCCACATGTGACCTCCTCCCTGGGAGATGGACAGCAGAGAAGGGGGGGAAGGGAGACTCGGGATAGGGCAAGATATGACAAAATAACAATGTATAAATTACCAAGGGTACATGACGGAGGGGGGAGAGGGGAGGGAGAGGGAAAAAAAAGAGGACCTGATGCAAAGGGCTTAAGTGGAGAGCAAATGCTTTGAGAATGATTGGGGCAGAGAATGTGCGGATGTGCTTTATACAATTGATGTATGTATATACATGGATTGTGATAAGTGTTGTATGAACCCCTAATAAAATGTAAAAAAAAGAAAATGATTAGGGCAAAGAATGTACAGATGTGCTTTATACAATTGATGTATGTATATGTATGGATTGTGATAAGAGTTGTATGAGTCCCTAATAAAATGTTTTAAAAAATGAGGCCATATGAGAATAGGCTTGTGCCTAAACCTAAACACTTCTGAGTTAAAGGCCAGGATAGACCCAGTAACACACAGTACGGGGAGAAAGATAGCGAGGAATGCCAAGGAACTTTCTGGTATCCACAAAGAAGGACCCTGACCTAGAGTCGCACCCCAAATTTGAACCTGTAAGCTCCAAAGCAGGGGGAAAAGTGTTTTAAGGCTACTGACTTGTTGGATAATTTTTGGTTAAGGAGATTAAGACAAGAACTTAAGACATCCTCCAATCCTTCTTCTGGCTTCGTTCCATTTTTCTCACATTCAAGAGTCCTCCCAGAGGATTCAGTCAAGTGGTTGTTGTTGTTGTTGTTGTTCAGTGTCATAGGGAGGGTTTGGATTCATTGTGACCTTACATACAACATAATCATACACTGCCCGGTACTGTACCATTCTCACAGTTGTTCTTAAGTTTGAGCCCATAGTTGCAGCCACTGTGTCAATCCCATTTGTTGAGGGCCTTCCTCTTTTTCATTGCCCCTCTACTTTCCAGAACATGATGTCCTGCTCCAGGGACTGATCTCTCCAGACAACATGTCAAAGTTAAGGCGAAGTCTCATTATCCTTGCCCTGAGGAACATTCCGGCTTTACTTCCTCCAAGTTAGATGGGTTTGTTCTTTTGGCAGTCCATGGTACATTCATTGCTCTTTTACATCACTATTAATCAAATATATCTATTCTTCTTTGGTCTTCCTTATTCAGTGTTCAACTTTCACATGAATATGAGACAGTTGAAAATACCATGGCCTGGGTCAACCCGCCCCAGTCCTCAAAGTAATCTCTTGCTTTTCAACACTTTAAAGAGGTCTTGTGAAGCAGATTTGACTAGTGAAATGTGTCATTTGTTCTCTTCTCTGCTGCTTCCATGAGAATTGATTGTGGATTCAAGCAAGACAAAATCCTTGACAATTTCGATCTTTCCTCCATTTATCATGATGTTATCAATAGGTCCAGTTGTGAGGGTCTGGGCTTTCTTTACATTGAGTCATAATTCAAACTGAAGGCTTTAATCCTTCATCTTCATCAGCAAGTGAATCAAGTTCTTCTCATTTTCAGCAAAATTGTGTCATCTGTATAATGCAGATTGTTAATAAGCCTTCCTCCAACCTGATGCTCCATCAGGCACTGCCCCTTAATGAGTTTAGGTCATGAAGGATAGTCCTCCATAGGCACATTGATTATTACACTACCCCCCTCACATAATAAATTCAGAGAGAGAACATTTCCCCAAAGCAATGGAAAGCTTACTAGAGAAGTGGAGGGTGCTCAAAGCCAAAGGTGACAGAAACTGGAAATCAATACTAGTTTTCAATACCTGCAGTCATCTAATAGTTCACTGCACTATCTAAGGAAAGGTGAGGAGAACTGGGGCAATTCCATTAAAAAAAGACAATGCAGGGTATATAAGTCCGTCATACCTCTGGAGAAGAAAAACACATAGTTGGGTTGTAGAGCTTTGTTTGCTAATCAACCGAATGTAGTTGTAAGGCAGGGGTGTGTGTGTTTGCGTGTGTGTGCGTGCGTGCGTGCGTGTGTGTGTGTGTGTGTGTGTGTGTGTTGAAGGGAGGGGCTTGCCATTCTATTTCATAGCCAGGAGAAAGATGAGCCTCTTCCCATATCTTTTGCTCTGTGGCAAGTTACTGATCTACAAGGAACTTTTATTTGACAAGGACATTGCCGGAAAAAAAAAAACGGGAAGCTTGTGTTCATCTCTGCTGAGAGGTGGAGTCAAAGAGATGGGCTTTATGACAGACACCCTGATCGTGCAACCAAACTATGAAATGGCCTCGTACATGCAACACACATTTGCTGCACCTCCCCAGTGTGCTGCCCAGATATTACCAGGCAGAGTGTTTTATGGGCAGCATTTTAGAGTTAGGCAGGCAGAGGGAGTGTCTTTGTGGGTGTTGCCTTTACCAGTCCTTGGATTGTTCTAGGACAGGCATGGCTTTTTCCTCTAAAGTAACTGATCGCGTGTAAAGAAGGAGTCTCCTCAGTAAGACGGGTTAAACCAAACCCAACCTATTACAATCATCTCAATTGGAACACATAGCGACCCTATACAAATACCCGTAGGGTTTCCAAGTTTGTAACTCTTTTGGGGGGTCAACTACCATATCCTTCTCTTTCAGAAGCACTACAGACTTGACCGTTGTGTTAGCAGCTGAATGCTTAATCACTGTGCCCATTTTGTTTGCTGAGCCGCCCTCAAAACACTGAACAGGTTTTCTGGGTACCAAGTATGTCCACTTCTATGTCTGACATAGGGTGTTTGCTGAGCCGCCCTCAAAACACAGAACAGGTTTTCTGGGTACCAAGTATGTCCACTTCTATATCTGGCATAGGGTGTTTTCTCCAAGTTGATAGGAGGTGCAAATCAGTTACTAGGGGTTTGGCAGAGTCAGTATGAAAACGGGGAGGGTGTGTGAAATTTGAACCAGAGTAGAACAATTCCAAGACACTTCCTAGGGATTCCTGGTATATAATATGCAAATGATAGTCAAGATATATAACTGTGTCTCTGTTCTTGGTTCTGTCATTACCTGGTGTGGCCACAAAGGAGAAATCAGGTCTCCTGCTATTTTGAGCATCTAGTGTGAATGACAGGAGATAAGTCACATGCTAATGAACCCTGGTGGTGTAGTAGTTAAGCACCATGGTGCCCGGCTATCAAAGGATATAGCATCTGGGGTCTTAAAGGTTTGAAGATATACAGGGGGCCATCTAGCTAAGAAACAACAAAGCCCACATGGAAAAAGCACACCAGCCTACACCGACATGATCGCTGAAGACAAACCGGGTGCATAAGCACATGCGAACATGTTTTCTTGATGTGCACTCACCCTTTACATACAACTCTCTTATACATATGTGTTTCTGTGGATTTGTTTCTCGAATGCACCCAGACTAACATAAGCAGCGTGGAACGCATTTAAGAAGCCTAGACAAGGGCAGGGAAGGATATTCGGAGGGACTGGATCCAGAATTAGAGAGGAAGGAGCCCTGGTGGCAAAACGGGCTGCTAGCTCCCTGTCCCAAGGGGGACAATGAGACTGCTGGCTCCCATGAAGATTTACAGTCTTGAAAACTCCATATAGGGTCACTGTGGTTGGAATCCACTGGACGGCAGTGACCTTTTGGGATTGAAGGTGGAAGCCACCAATGAGTTCCTGCCATTGAGCCAAGGAGCCTCCGGAGAGTGTGTGAACTTCTGGAATGCAGTGAACAACCTCTGCACACCTGATTTTCGTGCTGCCCAAGTCATGCCCTTGGCCTTTGCTTAAACATATTCATCCAGAAGTGAACCATCACAGCTGCTCCCTCGGGAAGTGGGGGCTGAGCTCTCTGGTTCCACTCTGTCAGCATTTCTGGTCCGGGTACCTCCCCTCTGACCCGGCACAGGCAATGTGCGTTGGGAAGCAGTGCTCCCTGGGTAGTGGGTGTGATTTGCCTCCTCTGGCCTAACATGATGAATGCTGAGAGGGGGTGGATACTAGGGGGTTAAACTCCCTGAACTTTACCTAGCCCAGGGGAAAACTTATTATTTAAAGTAAGTTTTAGACAGAATCTTTAGAAAGATAAATTGTTAACTTTATGTACACAAGTACTCCCCAACACATAGGCTCAACCTCATAGGCTGTGGATGACCTTGAGCAGGTGCTCAGTCACAATGGGTTTCTATCAGGATTGAGAGTTCAGCTCTCTCAACTCTCCAACTGATTATTAGTACCATAGTCCCGTTTCTATTTATGTATTTACTTTGTTTTTAGGGGGAAAAGACTCCCAATTCAACTATATTTTATTAGGAACTCCTTTGCTAAGTTTTACACAAGAAAAAGGCACAAACTGCTGTTCTGGATGAAGGAGAGCATCCGCATGAGGCCACAATGGTGTCAGAAGGACCCACAGCCACAGTGACTTAAATAAAATGACACCCATTCTGTCCTGCTGACTCTGACTCATAGTGACTCTGTGTAGGGATCCTGAAGTTGCTACCTTTACAGGAAGCAATAACCTCATCTTTTTCCTGTGGAATGACTAGTGGCTTTGAACCAGCAACCTTGCTCTTAATAGTCCAACACTATCCAGCATTACCACCTGGGTTCCTGAAAACTTAAATAAGACATAGAAAACAAACAACTTTGTCACAAAATTGTGACTGAAGACAGATCAATTCATGGCGTTGTAGGAGGGCCTGTGAGAGCATGAATGGGACCTTCATTGGGATGTGCACACTACCGTATATCGTGGAGTCTGGCCTGGGGAGTGGACGCAAGCACACTGCCTGAGGGACAAGCTTTCCAATGCCAGTCAGCAGTAGGAAAGAACTCAATGGCGGCTGAATCTGTGGCCCCTCAAAATGGATGTAGGGTCTCCACATAGACTCTCACTGTGAGCCACAGCCTATTGCTCAAAATTTAAGCTCAAATACGACTTAAACGCCAAACATTCTGTTTCCTTAAAATAGGGTACTGCCGGGATCAGCTAGAAGTCTGCATGACCTATCAGATCTCAACGCCGATCTCAAATCACTTCACATGATCCATTCTACCAGTCATGTCAAGGACAACTAGAGGTCTGCATGAGCGAGCCCAAATCGCCTCCTCACTTACCCATTCCAGAGGCTGTGCCTGTATAACCTAACGACTAACACATTCCCATACGCCGTGGTTATGAAACCAACCATCATGCTGGAATAAGGACCAATCACGATGCAAGGGTCATGGTCAATGGGAAAGCAAAATAGGGGCTGAGGGGAGCCAAGAGGGGTCCCTTCACTCAATCCCTAATCCTGACCTAATGTCACTAGACTGGGGTCTTCCTCACATCTCAAGGGCACCCGATTCATGATTGAAGTGAATTGTGCTTATTCAATCATTGTTCTGCTTGATGTCCTGCTGTGCTGCATCCTCTTCTTGCTTTTTTGTGCATGGCTCCCTCTGTTGTGGTGACAAATGGCTTGAGAGGGATTTGACATAGGGAGAAAGCCCACCCACATCAACTGTCACCAGAAGCAGACACTAAGTCCATTTCTCTCACCTCACAGAACTATGCACACCAGACACTGGTAGGGCTGCCTGGGAGGGGAACCCTTAGTGCAGTGGTTCTCAACCTGTGGGTTGCGACCCCTTTGGGAGTCATATGACCCTTTCACAGGGCTCACCCAATTCATAACTGTAGCAAATTACAGTGATGAAGTAGCAAGAAAATCATTTAATGGTTGGGGGAGGGGGGCATCACCACAACAAGCGGACCTGTATTAGGAAGGTTGAGAACCACTGCCCGAGTGTGTTTAGGACTTTGCTGCCCTCAAGGTCATCAGACATTCCTGAAGGCAGAGGCACTGCAGGAAGCCCTTCTGGGAAATGCCCTCAAGACAGGTCTCAACCAACTCCACCCTCACCCTCCGAGATCCTAATCATAGGACGCGTGGAAATGCTCCCTGCCACTTCGAAGACTGTAAGTCCATGGGAGCAGAAAGCCTCCTCTTTCTCCCTTGGAGTGGTGGCTGGTGAGTTCAAACTGCTCACTTTCTGGCTAACATAACCCACAGACCAGCTACCCTTGAGCTCAGTTTGGTTTGCCGCAAAGCACACATTGTTTGGAACCTTCTGAAATAGCTATGCACATGTGCAGGTTGGGGGGATTTCGCACAAGATGCAGTTTTCCACCCTCTCTTGGCAAAAATAATTTTTGCAAAAGGCTTGTATTCTCTTCTGGATCTGAGTAGCAGCTACTCTCATGAAGTCATAGCACATACATTCATGCTACAGTCCTCCCAACTCCCTAATGTCTTACGCCGAGTCTGCTCCATGCTTTTCTGTGTCCTACATGGCAGCTGTAGGCACCCAAGGCATGGGCCCTGCAGCCTGGGTCCAAATCTCTCCTTCCCACTTCCTCACTGTGTGATCCTAGGCTCATGACTTTATCATCCTGTGCCACTGATTTTTCATCTGTAAAATGAGGCCAGAATAGAGTCCACACATAGGCTTGTTAAGTGGAATAATTGAATTATTATACACAAAATGCTTAGAACGGTGCTTGGCATCTTGCAAATACTATTAGGTGGTTTAGCATAGGGACTGGGTCATCCATTACATATGCTCAGGTTCAAACTTCCGGCCAGGAAGGGGTGGTACACCTAGGTGGGCATTACACCTGGATTGGCCCACCTGGGCCAGATGTTTCAGCTTTTCCCAGAGATCCTACAGAGTCGCCATTATAGCCGAGAGGTAACAGGGTCTGTGACCATGGGCAAGATGGCACCCACCAGTCCAAACATGTGGAAGGGCGCTGCCTAGGGAGCTGGGTGAAGAGGCCTGGGAGTTAGCCCTGCCTGGTCCCAGGAGCCAAAAGTTTCCCTTTTCCCCTCCATTCCCTTTGCCTTTCTCCTGGTTTTTCAAACAAGCTGCAATAGCCCTATAATGCCAAGCACAAAATTGTCATGATTCTTAATGAAAACGTATCTGGTACCCAAATTATAAAAGTGACAATTTGGTCACATTTCAAAAACACTGAAAATGTTATGCTTTTAAAATATATTTTGAGTGCCATATATATTGATAACTATGAAAGTAAAGAATTAAAACCAAAAAAATATTTCCTAAATTTAAAACTTGAGGCGTTATAGGGCTAGTGTTCTTCCAGATGTGGTTTGTTCCTTGTTACAGGCTGGTTTTCCGTGGCCCAGGCTTAGGCCAATGGCGTTCAGAAGCCTAGACAGAGTCACTGTTACCTTTAGGCTTTCAGCAATGCTGCTTCAGGCACTTTTGGGGACAGCTCTTACTTAATACACAGCTCCTCTGCCATGATGTTCCAGCCAGAAATTCCAATTTCCCTTAGGGTTCCCTGAGCTGCCACGTGTCCCTTCCCTTCAGAGATTTGAGCGTCAGCCCCGCCAGCAGGCGTCTTGGAGGGCCTTTGGGCCATCCCAAGCAGTGGTCCTCCTAGCCTGTTGTCCAGAAAAATGGTTGGACCTAAAGGTCGCCCTTGGCGACTGGTCCTTGACCCTTTCCCTCGGGCTGAGGCATGAGATTCAGGGCAACCCAGGGGTGCGCTCTCAAGTGGGGGTTATTGACCTGGAGGCTGCAAGCTGTCAATCGCCTCCTTGTTTTGTGCTTTCTAGATGGGACTTAGCAGCTTGATGCTCAGGAATTGCCCCCTTGCATGAATCCTGTCCAATTGGGATAGAGTTGATACAGAGAGGCTGGGCAAACAAAAGCTGATAGATTCACTTTGCAACTCTATTTGGCCACAGTATTGTTTTGAGAAAGGAGAATGGTGGGCAGAGAATGGTACTCTTTCCCTTCGAACCGTGATTCACCGGGAACAGTTCGGTAGATTGCCGGGAAAGTGGGCAGAGATGCCAGAACTTAGAACATTTCTCCTCTCGAGGAGCAGTAGGAGACCTTCATCCCCAGTGCACCCAGGAACCCCTAAGGCAGGCGTCCTCAAACTGTGGTCCATGGGGCACATGTGGCGCGATGCCATTTATCCCACCCTCGGGGTGTTTTTGCTGCCACTGCCTGTCCTGCTTAGCAGCCGAATCGTGCAGTGTGCATAGGAATTTGTTCATAGGTTTTTTGAAAACCATAGTCTGGCCCTCCAACGGTCGGAGAGACAATGAACTGGCCCCCTGTGTAAACAATTTGAGGACCCCTGCCCTAAGGGATCCTGGACTTCAGGTCACTATTCTCCCAGCCCTGAACCCTCCCTGAACATTCTACCCCTAGTAGAGGCACCAGGGACATTTGGTCCCCGGGTAACTTACAAGCCTTTTACTCAAATGGAACCCGAGAAAATTAAAAATGACACAGGCAGTTACTCTACTTTTGATCCCTGTTGACTCCGCCTGTAGCATCCCAATATTACAATTTAACCCTATAACGCCGAGCATGACCTTTCCCTAACATTTAATGAAATGAATATAAATGTATATATATTGATAACTATGAAAGTAATGAATCAAAACGAAATTTTTTTTGTCCAAAAATTTAAAAGTGAGGCGTTATAGGGTTAAAAAGAAGGATGGTTCTTATCAGAGGGGCCAATGCCTTAGGATCATAAGTGAAGCGGTGATCCCACTGCACCCAGTAGTGCCCAAACCCTGGACCCCCCTAGGGGAAATTGTGAATGCTTTTACCCCATTGCCTGTACTTAGAATGAACAAACACACACGCCTGATAATCCTAAGATTTTTACTCACTTCCTGTGATACTCACCTACTTTCAAGGGCACTCCCACCTCACAATCCTAGCCTTGTCTCAGTTAAACTGTTCACCCTTTTGTGCGTTTGTTGGTTTTTCCAGAAGTTCTCAAGTTACCAAAGCCCCTAATCCAAGTGTGCCAGCTCCAGGACCACCATCTCCGGGAACACTTCAACCTTATCCATCCTAGCGCTGAATGGACAACCCCTCCCAGCAGAGCAGGAAGGGTGTGGACCCAAAGCCCCACTTCGCCCCTTCGCCAGCAGGAAGTAGCTAGAGATGTCGTCGCCCAGTACCCCAAAGGTTTGGGTCCATATCTCTTCAAGGTTGAAATGTTAGGTAGCTAGCATAGGGACTGGGGTGTCCATTACACATGCTCAGAGGGCCCAGTTAGCGGCCCAGGAAGGAGTGGCACACTGTGCGGGCTCAGAGGTCCAGGTTTCCGGCCAGGAAGGGCAGGTCCACCTGGGTGGGCGCTGCACCTGCATCGACCCACCTAGGCCAAGTATATTCAATTCAGCCACTAGGATCAACCAGGCTTGCCCACCACACATCCCCAACTCTCCTAAACTTCACTTGGATCACAAACCAGGCTTTGGCGTGAATTCTTTCTCACGCACAACCAAGGACCGAGGGATATCTGTCCCCAGAGAGATCTGACCAACCCAGGAAGGCTCTTTGGAGGCAGCAGGAGTGGACGTGAGCAGCTGGTGGATACTGTTCAGATGCATGGCTTTCTGCTTGGAAGGGTTTTTAGTCTCAGCTGACAGGATCAGAGGAGGTAGTATGTCTGGATCACATAGTATCCATGTCCACAAATGAGCTGCCCATTCCAAAGTCCTGACAGTGCCTTTGGAAAACACTGTGCTTTGGAATGTCACTCCTTGCAGAGGGCAGTGGGAGTGGCTGGGACCCAGGTATGCTGCCCCTTACTCCCAGTTGCCGGTTTCTGGATCCTGATTATATCTCTCACAGGATCAGTTAGTGGGCTTGTTGTCTGCCTCAGGCTTTGTTCACCGAGGTCCTCCAGCTAGGTGGTGGTGTGTGTGCATGAGCAGAGGCTTCCTGCCAATCCACCATGAGTTGAAGAGCTCCCCTGGTGTGGGCTCCGTGAAAGAGGTGCCCCAGACAGCAGGACTACCCAGGAGGGTGGGCCCTGCAGGAACCGGAGGGCCTTTCCCCCTGTGGAATGACCTCAGAGCCCCGCCTCTCTCACTGTCCAGCTGCCGGGGCTGTGGACCCTAAGCATCATGCCTGACACAGGAATAGACACAGGGTGAGGCGACTGCAGCACCTGCTTTTGCTGGTTTAATCCAGCCTGAGATCATCCTAGCATCAGCCCTCTGCCAGGGTCTTTTTTTTCTCCCCTTTTATAGGGGCTCATACAACAATAACCACAATACATGCAAACATCACTGATATAAGGCACATTTGTACATTCATTGCCCTCAGTATTCTCAAAATATCTTCTCTTCACCCAAGCCCCTGGCCTCAGCTCCTCATTCCCCCTGCCCCCATTCTCACTACCCCTCCTCATAAATCCTTCATCATTTACTAATTATTATTTTGTCATATCTTGCACTGTCTGATGTCCCCCTTCACCCCCTTTTCTTTTGAGGTTTTTTGTCGATCCTTGTCATCGGTTCCCTGGTGCCAGCCTACCCTCCCTCCACCCTCCCAGCATCCCCATTCATAACACTGGTCCTAAAGGGCTCATCCACCTTGAATTCCCTGTGTTTCTAGTTCCTATATGTCCCACTGTACATTCTCTGGTCTAGTCAGATTTGTAAGTTATAATTGGGATCTTGATAGTGAGGGGAGGAAGCATTGAGGAGCTAGAGGAGAGTTGTGTTTCACCGTTGCTGTCTAGTACCCTGTGTAGGCTTGTCGCTTCCCCAAGACCTTACTTAAGGGAATGTCCAGTGTACTGCAAATGGGTTTTGGCTCTCTACCCAGCATTCCCTGCTCATTCACAATGAGATTTTTTTGTGCTGACGATGCCTGATCCCTTTGACACCTCATGATCGCTCAGGCTGGTATGCTTATTCCATGTGGGCTCTGTTGTTTCTGAGCTATATGGCCGCTTGCTTACCCTTCAGGCCTTTAAGACCTCAGACGCCATATCTTTTGATAGCAGGGCACCATTAGCTTTCTTGACCACATTTGCTTATGCAACCGCTTAGACTTCAGGGAACGTGTCGGGAAGGTGAGCATCATAGAATGCCAATGTAATAGAACAAGTCATTCTTGCAATGAGACAGTCCTTGAGTGGAGGCCCAAAGGCCATCTGCTACCTTAATAGGAAACCTATAAAGATATGGACATAGGTGTATTTCCCCATGCTCACAGATAAATATATTTACATCTGTGTGTGCCTTTCTTTAGACCTGTATAACTGGCCCGTGCTTCCTAGGTCGCTCTGCTATACCCTTTCATTTCCCTCTGTGCCCACTGCCATACTCAGACTTCATTTGGGTTTCAGTAAATCCTCTTGGTTCCTTCACCCTTGATCACGACCTACCAGGATTCCTACAACGCCCTCACCTCGGATTTGCCTTGTCTCTGGGTTTCTTAACATCACTCCCTTTCCCCCCAACTCCCTCTTTCCCGTGGCCCTCCACCGAAGTGTTGGTCCCCTTTTTCTCTCCTGCAGATTGTGCATCCAGCATCCCTTTTTAGACATACAGTAGAGGTAATAACATGCACAAACACAAGACAGAGCAAAAGCAAGCACCAAAAGAAAGAAAACAGCCAAAATCCAATGACCATTAAAGAAAACACAACTCATCAAGAAAGGAAAGTTCGTAGTTAGTTCACGGACTGTTTGTTGGCCCTTAGCATCTTTTTCCAGTCCAGTCTGTGTGGGCACCAAGTCCTGCCCCCAAAGTCCTCCTTTGGCATTCCCTGGGGACCTTGTTGCTCCACTTCCTTGCTCTTCTGCTGCACCCCCTTAGTGCTATGCCTCGGTGTGGCGGGATCCGTTCCCGCACTGTGTCTCCAGTGTTGTCCCTTCTAGGGCTATGGGTCTTTGAGGGACGTCGTGTCTCATCTTGGGCTGGCCATGTGGTCTTCTGTGTGGACTGTCTTCTCTGAGTGGGAACATCATCCTCAAGGCCTGGTGGGCCAGGATGTGCTCCACTCTCCCCTCCTCCCCCTTCGTCTGCTCCGTGTTCTCCATCAAATATGTCCCTTTCCCAGAGCTGCAGATTCAGTGCCATCCTATGAAAAAACATATTCGGGCATGGGAGGGGGGCACGGGTGGGGAGGATCTGCTCAGCTCTTTTGAGGGTCCAGGAGAGGGTGACTGCTCAGCTGGGCACAGGCATGTGGGGCTCTGAGCTCTGGCTCCAGACACTGGTTGGGAATGTGGCTTTGTTGTTAACCAGTTGTGTTCCTGTGGGTCAGTACCTGTGTCTTTTTGAGTGAGTTTTCTCATCTGGAAAGTAAAGGTATGCCATGGTCTAGTGTCCCATGTCACTAAGTGATCGAGAGGGGTTAACCAGAACCTGATTCAAACCATGTGCACATGTCAGGCGCATTCTAGATCTGGGGTGGCGATTCAGAACCCAGGACAATGATAATGTCCAAGAGGTGATATAGGTGGCTTCGTATTGAAACGGGAAGCCCACTGTGGAGGTTTTGTCCTTCCGCTGATGGCCACTTCAACTCCTGCTAAAAGAGTTTCACTGGCTCAACAGCCGAGCCGGGAGCCAGTGCCATGAAAACCATGTGGCTAACTGGGACATAGGGCAGAGAGACATTTTTTACCTTGATGGCTTGGGAAGCCCCCCAAATCTCCATGCAAACCTTCTGGTGTGAGTACTTTGGAAGCAATCATAGGCTGACAGTAATTCCAATCTTTCCTTTGACAATGTGTCCGTTCTCTTTTTTGAACCTGAGAAGATGGCCCCTGTGTCCTCCAAGACATTTCCTGGCTGGCCCCCGACTTGGACAATTAGCACGGGATCCTGGGGGCCAGTGAAACAGAGCCCTGACACATTCCTTCAGCTTCCTCAAGCGTTATTGTCTCTCGCTTGGGTTTTTCTAGGCGAGGACGAGGCCCGTCCTCTCTAGTGGAGGTTTGTCTGTCTCTCCTGGGCTTTTCAATGCAATGGTTTTTCCAATGTCTGTCTCTTCTGTAGTAGGCACCTGGATCCTTCCTTCCTCGGGGCTTGGTGGTGCCACAGGTCAGTCTCTCCGTGAGTGGTCCATGATCTCTTTTCCTGAGTCTCTGGTGTGTCTCATGGCAATTCCTAGTATTTTAGCTATTTCTTTGTCTCTGTTTTGGTAGGGTCATCTGTGTTGTGATACACCCACTAAGACACTTCTACCAAATCATGAAGTTTGTTCCCTTCAAATGCTTCCCATTTCTTTTCCATGTCTGAGGCGGGCTGAGTAATAAAGGCAATACTTATTTCCCTCTTGTTCTCGGGGGCTCTGGGTCCTTGGGGGTACAAAGACCGCAGGCTTCCATCAGCCACTCTAAAAAGGCAGGCAGGCAGGCAGACAGACATTCTCTTGTAGGCGCCTGAAAATTCTCACTGACCTTAGATAAATGCATAGGTTTCCTAGCTGTCCCGCAGAGGCCCTGCAAGAGAAACTGGTGATACCTGACTAAGCCCTCGGGGCCTTACTGGGAGTTTGGGTGCCACATTATTCGTGGAGTGGTAAAAAGAGTTTCTCTCCAGTGGGGAGTGCCCGCTGGCTGACCATCAGGTCTATTGACTGCTTTCTGGGCCTCTCTCTTGAAGGGCTCCCGTTCTTCTGTTGTGAACAGCACCTGGAGGAGTGGCTGGCACTTGTCTGAGGTGGGCTGGTGCATGTGGAAAAGCTAGTCTAGCAAAGAAATCAGACCTTGTGGTTTCTCAGACAGGGGGTTTTGTTTATTCCAATTATGCAATCCCTGGGGAAAAAAAGGTGACATAGACCCAAAAAGGGACTCGGGGGGTTTTCCCCAGGTGTTTGGGTTGCTTGCGTTAAGCAGAGAATGCTGCTGACCTGTGATCCTTCTTGGGGGGTGGAGAGGACATGCCAGTCCTAGTGCACGTGTTGGGGGGTGACTTTAAAATGGGTGGTATTTCTCTTTCTTTGGGCCCCCATGAACTGATAGGCAGGCAGCGGTCACAATGGGTCTTAAGCCAGCTATCCCGCTCCGGAGTCGTCCTGCAAAGTGGGATAAAGACGACGGGGATGGGGAGGGGAGGTGAGGGACGGCCTCCACTTTGGTGGCTTTAGGAACTTGAACCGGTTGTCTTTCCTGGTCATGCCATGTTTCGTGAAATCTTGGAGAAAAGAACCCATTCTGTCGGGGGAGGGAATAATTCTTTTATATATGCTGGCTTACTAGTGGCCCTGTCAAGTCATACATCAATTTTATCTAACCCTGACCCTGACCCTGACCCTAAGACTAACCCTAACCCTAACCCTAACTCTAACCCCCTAACCCTAACCCCCTACCCCTAACCCCCAACCCTAACCCCCTAACCCTAACCCCCTAACCCTAACCCCCTAACCTAACCCCCTAACCCTAACCCCCTAACCCTAACCCCCTAACCCACTAACCCCCTAACCCCCTAACTCCCCAACCCTAACCCCCTAACCCTAACCCCCTAACCCTAACCCCCTAGCCCCCTAACCCCCTTACCCCCTAACCCCCTTACGCCCTAACCCTCTAACCCCATAACCCCATAACCCCCTAACCCCCTAACCCCCTAACCCTCTAACCCACTAACCCCCTAGCCCCCTAGCCCCCTAGCCCCCTAGCCCTAGCCCCCTAGCCCTAGCCCCCTTGCCCTAACCCCCTAACCCTAACCCCCTAACCCTAACCCCCTAACCCCCTAACCCCCTAACCCCCTAACCCCCTAACCCTCTAACCCCCTAACCTCATAACCCCCTAACCCCCTAACCTTCTAACCCCCTAACCCCCTAACCCCCTAACCCCCTAACTCCCTAACCCTCTAACCCCCTAGCCCTAACGCCCTAGCCCTAACGCCCTAGCCCTAACGCCCTAGCCCTAACGCCCTAGCCCTAACGCCCTAGCCCTAGCCCTAGCCCTAGCCCTAGCCCTAACCCTAACCCTAACCCTAACCCTAACCCTAACCCTAACCCTTACCCTTACCCTTACCCTTACCCAGCAGAAGACCTCACCAGAAAGCCAGCCTTTGGTGGTGGTGGTGGTGGTGAGCCATTTTCAGTATATAATGTCTGCCTCTACATTTTGCCAGACCTGTTAGATTGACTAAGGGCCCTTGTGGCATAGTGGTTACAAGTTTAGCTGACATCCCAAAGGCCAGTAATTTGATACCACCATCAGCCCTGTGGCAGAAAGATGGTGCTTTCTGCTTCCATGAAGTTAGTCTTGGAGAGTCACAGGGACAGAGCTACCCTGTACAATAGGATCCTGTTCAACAGGGTCCCTCACTATGAGGTAGTATTGACTTGATGGCCATGAGTTTAAGGGCCATTTTGGCTTCCTTTTCAAAGGAACCTCATTCAGTGAACTGACTCTTTCTGGTCAATCCTCTCCTCTGACTCTGGTCTGAATGTAGCACCTCACCTGGGGAGTGAAGAGGTCTGAAGCTTGGAGCTGCCTCCCAATGAAAGAAAGTAAACCATGATAGTTCATAAAGGCACTTGTGCAAATTGTAAACCACCAACCTTGGCTTAATTCCTTTTTTAATTGGATAGAAAGTACTCTAATTATGTGGATGACAAATAAACCAAATATATATATGTGGATACACACATACACACACACACAAATACACACACACACACACACACAAGACGGATGTTTAGGGGCATCTACCCAGCTCTGTCAGAGAGATTTGTCCCAGGTCTGGGCATAGGAGTCAGTCTTCTTGCATTTCAGTGTCTGGCTCTGTAACTGACCTTAAGCCACATGACCTTGATCAGATTGCTTAACATCTCTGAGCCATTTTGGCAACACCGTGTATCAGGGCTGAGAAGGGGCACTGGGGGTAAGCCCTGACACATGATGGGGGAGGGACTCAGCCAAAATAAAGCATACAAGGGTAATGACCATGGCATTCTCTCCAGTGTGGGCTTCAGAGCAGCTCTGGTTCTAGAAAATTCCACAGAAATAATTTTACCAACCTGGGCATTCAGCCCTCACGCCAAACTTCTAATTTCTAATCCACACAATGTTTACAACTTTGGGTTCTCATCCCTCTACTTCTTCCAAGAGACCAAGGAGAATGGAGTGTTTTAGCAATATCCAGGCCACATGACCATCTTTCTAAGTTCTTAACTCACCTTTTCCTCTCTCAAGCAAAGTTTAATGTTTCCATGAGTGTCCGTGGCTATGATAAAGAATACGTGTTATGGGAGGTAATCAGGGCCTGTGCCTTCCATAAAGCAGTTGCCAAAGACTCTTTACAGATAGGTAATGGTAGGCCCATATGTTTTACTTACCTATTGCTGCTTAGTGACTTTCAATCCCACTCGGTGTATTATTTGCTCATAATTTTGTAATTTGAGGAAGGTTTGGCTGGGGCAGCACATCTCCACTCCATGTGGCATTGGCCAAATCAGCTCAAGCAGCGAGACCCGGCAAGATGGGTTTGCTTTGGTTCATAGGTCTAGGGCCTGGGTTCTTGCTGTTGCATTGGCTCCCCAATTTCCCTCCATGTGATCGTATCATGTGCTTGCCTTTAGCGTCCTCACAGCAGGGTGATTTTCAAGATAGATTTTTTTGTCAGGATAGTTGGGCTGTAGGCCCATTGACAAAATCCCTTAAAGGAATTAAATTGAATGCACAATTTAATACGTGACTGCCAAATATCCCCCAGAGCACACAAGTTGAAACCACAAGACTTCTCCCTAAGAGAGGTTCCTTGTAGCTTTTGATTGTCTTCTAAGTCCCTTTTCCTTTTCCACAATAATGTCTGGGTTGCTTTATCAATCATCTTCTTTTTTTTTTATGTAGCACTATCTCTGGCTGTTTAGTCCAAGCCAATGCAGTTCCTTCCCAAAGTTACTGGGTTTCCCTTGCACTGGATTACATGATGCATTCCATTTTATTAAAGCCATGTCCCCACGTCTCTTTGAAATGGGTCCCTCTCTGTTTTAGGCTGCAATTCAGCCTATTTAGACTGTAGCACAGCCTTCTGGAGACTCTTAGAAAACCTTTTGTATACACGAGACTGTCTACAAGGCACTGGATTACATTCTTTTGTGATCTTAGTACAGGGCATGAAAGTTATCTTCTTGATCTGATCCAACGCAGAAGTCATGCTCATGCCATTTCTATTTTGGGACATTATATTTTGGCAAGAAAGACTTGGGGTTGAAAAATAGATTTTGTTAGGCAGATAGGCAGGAATGAGCTGCCCATTGACGCATGCCCAGGAGAACCAAGCATAGAACAAAAGCCTAGGTTTTCCCGCTGGTGGGTACGGATGGGCGTTAAACCTGGATCAGCCCACCTGGGCCAGGTGATTGCAATTCAGCCAATGGAATCGACCTGGGGTCATTCGCCCTGCCTCTCCCCGGGAATCCTTGAAAAGGCAGGAGCGAGGGGGAGAAAGGAAAAACTGGGGACAGGAACTGGGGAGAGAACTTGAGAAAGAACATGAGACAGGTCTTTTTTTGGAGGAAAACTTAGGAGAGAGATCTTTGCGTGACCTCGAGCAGTCTCTGCCAGGCTGCATGGTGGGGAGGAATCCTAGGGGAGCCGCGTAAAACCTGAAACTTCTTTAAACTTTCATTAAACTCACTTGGATCACGAGCCAGGCTTTGGCGTGAATTCTTTCTCATGCAGAGCCAAGAACTGAGTTGTAACTCTAGCCCGGAGAGAGATCTTACAATTTATATTTAAGTCCAGCAAGTCCCTGCTCCTTCATAGTTCATATTTTCTGCTAAAAAAAACACATAACTAAACCCCAAACAGAAGTAACTTCTTTAGCTTTTCTTTACCCTTTTGTAGTTTATAATTATTTGTCTTTTGCCTCCATTGTTAATGACGCTGAGAGTTCAGATTCTAGATAAAGCAGAAGAATGTCACTGTCACCCAAAGTAGTTGTTCTTAGTGTTAGTTGGTGCCCAATCAATCCCTGCCCATCCACTCACTTGCTGCCATTGAGTCAATTCTGACTCATGGCAGCGGAGTATACTTGCCCTGGTAGGTTTCTGAGACTATACATCTGTACAGTAGAAAGCTTCAGCTTTCTCTGTCAGACCAGCTGGTAGTATTGAACTGCTGACCTTATGGCTAGGAGGACAATATATTACCAGGGATCCTTTTCAAGACTGTGCCCTTTCAGAAACAGATCACCAGGCCTGCTTTCCTAGGAACCTGTGGGTGGGTTTGAAGCATCAACCTTTTGGTTAATATGCAAGTGCTTAACAAATGGGCTTTATCCTGGTTTGGAAAACCTAAGTCACTGGTCTTTTGCCTAAAGAGTCACTTTCAATGGCCCTGGGTTGTTTCATGGGAAGGGCCAGTTCAGGGGCTCCCGGACAGATGGTGGGGCAGGATCCTTATTTATTAGGGCCATATTGGGTGGGGCGGCAGGGAAGTGTGTGTGTGCTGTATGTGTGTGTAATCTGCATCTTTAACAAATGCCCCCCCCCCCACTCAAATGAGAAACACTGGCCCCAATTGTCCTCTGCCTCTCTTGTTGCTGCCTTTTTTGGGATTTTTCTGGCTTTTAGCAGCCCTGGAGGCCCCTCCTATCTAGGCAGGAAAAGGAGCCAATAAATAAGATCACACTAAGGTGCTAGAGAGTGATAATAGCTAATCCCTTCCAAGGGCAATTGCTCTCCTGAAAGAAAGAAAAAAGAGAGAGAGAGAGAGAGAGCTCAGGGGCTTGGGGGGAGCAATTTAACTCCAATGAATAGTGTCTCCTGGAAGAGTACTACACTTTGTCGCTGCAATGGGAGTCATATATGAACATGTGTGTGTGTGAAACCCCTCGCATCAGTCTCTTCTTCTGCTTTTGTGTAAATTGGACTTTAAACACATTCTCTAGGAAGTGTTTGAATGCCTCTGTTTATGGAAGCTTCTTGACAGAAGGGGAATTTTGTCTCTTTTGTTCAGTGAGAGAGCCCCAAATTCTGGCATTTAATAAGTAAGTAGCAAGCTGGTTGAATGAATGAGTGAATGAGTGAGTGAGGTAAAGAAGCCTTCTGCAGCCTTCCAGGTCGAGACTGCCCCCCTCAGAAGCCTGGCTCTTGTCTAAAGTGAGGTACACCTCTCCCTCTTCCCATTTCATGCTTCCCCGTGGTCTGCCTGGGATTGAGTGAAAAATGATTTTTCATGCACGTCATCCTCATTATATCATTATCCCTCAGAGCAAAGCTCTCTGACCACCCTGAAGACCTGTATTTAATGTGAGGAAAGGTGATTTAATGGAGTGGAGAGTGCAGCATAAAACAGACAACCCTTTCAGAATAGCAGAGCAGGCTGTCCCTCCAAGGGGAAAGGGACAAAAAGGGAAAAGAAAAGAAAAATGGCGAGGGAGGGGGGGCAACTCTCACTCTCCTAATAGGCTGAAATAAGAAGTCCTTTTGGTCAGCTTCATCAGAAGACAAACCGGAAAGGGGCCCCTTGCCCTCCCCGCCAGCGCATAACTGACTTACCATGCATTTTACCTTGGAGCTGATTATGCTCTGAGTTGAGGCAGACGGGGAGAGTTTATTGACATATGGTCTCCCTTCACACATTTCGTTACAGCCAGACATCAGGGTCAGAGCTGCAGGATATTAAAGGATTTGGAAGCGTTATCAAGGAATGGTACATATTTATCAAAACCAGGGTGATATTACAAAGCTGGGTTGCTGCTACACCTGGGTGTGTTATGTGATTAAAAATAATGACAATGCATCCTCTTGATGGGCTTTGCACCTGGGCGAATACTGAGCAGGTCTGCTGGACCACCCTTGGTAGAGAATTCACACCTAACCACCCCTTTGGTCTCAGAAGAAAATTGTGGCTGCTAGCTCACACTTGGAATCCAGGTAGGGTGATGTTTAAGCACTTCACTGTTAACCGAAAGAGCAACACTTGGAATTCACCAGCTATCCTGAGTGAGAAAGATGTGACCATGTGCTGCCACAAAGATTACAGCCTTGGAAACCTTCCGGGAGTTTCTTCCCTGGCCTACAGGGTTGCTCGAGTCAGAATTGACTTCCATGGCATTGAGCTGTTTTGAGTTTTGAATGGCTGAATTGGAGACTTCAGGATTGCAGGAAGATTTGAGAACAGCCTGAGATATGCAGGCGACCAGCCTTGCTTGCTGCAAGGGAAGAGGAGTTGAAGCACTTACTGATGAAGTTCTAAGATGATAGACTTCAGTATGGATTACAACTCGAGGTTAAAAGAACAAGAATCCTCACCACTGAACCAATAAGCAACATGATAAACAGAGAAAAGATTTAAATGATGAAGCATTTCATCTTACTTGGACCCATCCACAACCAACGCTCATAGAAATATCTGTAAAGAAATCACTGGATAAATTGCTTTCAGTGAATTTGCTGCAAAAGGCCTTTTAAACATTTTTTTGAACCAAGGTGACTTTGTCACCTTAAAAACTCAGGAGTATCCTATCCCAAGGCATGATTATTTTCACGTGGAAGCTGGAAAATACATAAGGAAGTCCCACGAGAAGAATTGATGCATTTGAAATATGGTCCTGGTGAGGAATATTGAATACACCAAGGAACATCTAGGAGAACAAACAAATCTATGTTGAAAGAACTACAGCCAGATTGATTCTTAGAAGCGAGGATGGTGACATTTGGCTTCATGCACTTTGGGTGTTATCAGGAGGGACCAGTCCCTGGAGTTGGGCAGCATGCTTGGTCAAGCCAAAAGGAGGACAAGCCTCCACAAGATGGGTTGACACAGTGGCTCAAATGTAGGAATGGCTGTGAGAAATGCGCAGGGCACCGTGTTGTTTTGTTCTGCTGTACATAGAGTGGCCATGAGTTGGAACCAAATTGACAGCACCTGGTTACGCAATGGACTAATGGCAACATCAACCATTCAAAACCACCAGCCACTTCTCAAGAGAAAGATGAGGCTTTTTTACTCCCGTAAAGAGTCACAGTGTGAGAAACTCACAGGGGGAATTCTACCCTGTCATATAGGGTCACTGTGAATCAGCATTGACTCTACGGACGTGAACGGCAACAACAACAACAACAACAACAACAACAACAAAACGCACTAATGGTGGCTGGGTACATGCGCAGACACCCATCCACTCGCACTGGAGCTAAGTTAGTGGTTTCAGCAGGAAGCTTACCTCGGTGGTTTCCAGAACTCCCCTGGGCTGAACCAATTTACACGAGGTCCTTCAAATATTCCTGATACCCCGGGCATCTTTCATTTCCCAGAGTTGGTTGCATAACTTAAGGCTTGATGATCATGGGGCCACATGAAGGACGCCTATGTACTCCAACCACTGCCTTGCTAGAGAGTGCTGTGGACAATTACCTTTAAGTCAGCCAGCTCCTGACTCATGCGGACTCCATGCGCTACAGAACTCAATGCCCACTGGTTCTGCCCCATTCCTTCAATGGGTTGTCAGCTGAGGGGTTTTCAGTGGCTGATGTCTTGAAGGAGGTCACCAGGCCTTTCCTCCTAGTCTGTCTGTAGGCAGAAAACATCGCTAAAATCTGTTCAGCATCATAGCAATATGCCAGCCTCCACTAGCAGTTAGGTGGTAGCGGTAACAGGAGGCGCACTGGCCAAGAATCAAACCCAAATTTCCTGCATGGCTAGTGAGAATTCTGCCATGGAACCACCATTTCCTCTCTCCTGGTTTCTAGTGTTTATGTGTATAAGATTTCAGTACCTTCTAACAAGCAGTAAGTAAGACTGCACCACGGGTCACCTCTATTTAGCTCTCCCCCAAATTTTTCCACATGAATTATAAAGTGTGTGACAGTTATAATATGTTTCTCTTTTTAAAAATTGCTGGGTGAACTTAAAACAGCACAAGGAAGTGCCAGCATAGCAAAATGATACCCACCTGCTTATTTATCTTAAGAGAAGAAAAGTCGTGAATGCATTCACTCAGGTGAAAATATCATTCATGGAAAGAAGTGCCTAATGGTCACCAGGACCCATGGTTAATCCAGGCGTGGTCATCTGATTCCAATCGATCAGACCTAGCTATAAATCACTTATATGTCTGGGTAATTAAAAGCAAATATAAATTTTCAAAAAAATAACGTTGCATGGGATAGAAAGAGAATACATAACAACATCAGACATAAATATGCCTCCAGACAAATTCATTGTGCACATCCAGAATACATAATGGCTCTTGCTAAGATGCGTTTCCCACTAGACCCTACCCCAAGCCAGTAAAAGCCAGAAACTCTACAGTAAACTGTGGATTGAAATGGGAGCTGTGTTTCTAGACCTAATTTGGGGCTGTTCGTGCTGAGGACTCACCAATACCTGCTGCAGTAACAACAGTCCAGGTGAGAATAAGGAAATCTGGATGGCAGCCAGGATATAGGATCACTGAAACCTCAAATTGCTTCTAGGCGAGCATGGCCTAATGGGCTTCCATTTCTGCACCTCTGGCAGGAGGAGTTTGTTCTGGAAAGTAATGGTTTCTAAGAAAGTATTTCTTAAACTTTCACATGCATGCATTTCCAGGTTCCTGGAAATCTGGCTGGGGGCAGATTCTGATTTTGTGGGTTCAGGGTGGGGTCTAGGATCCAGCAGTTCTAGAGGCCCTGGTACTCTTGGGCTGTTAACCACAAGGACAGTAGTCCTAAACCACCAGCCACTCCTTGGGAGAAATATGAGGCTGTAGAATCCGGGCAAGAGTGACAGTCTGGGAAACCCACAAGGGCAGTTCTACCCTGTCCTGTAGGGTCACTATGAGTCAGCATCAACTCGATGGCATTAGCGTGGGAGAAGCTAATGCTGATGTTGCTGGTTCCTTGACCTATCATACTTTGAGTGGCAAAGTCCCAAGGGCCTTCCCGGATGTGATGGCCAAAAGCAGTAGTGTTCACCCTTGGTCATACTTTGGAATCCCTTAGGAGCTTTCAAGCCTCCCATTGGCCTGGCCCCATCCCAGACCAATGAAGCAAGGCTTAGTGGAAGCAGGATTCAGGTCACGGTCAGTGAGAAAGACCCCTTGGCAATGCCAACGTACAGCCAGTGCAGAGTCGAACTGGTCAACGACTCCACATGATTCCATATACTTTGGTGAAGCCAGCTGTTTGGGCAAGGTTTTCAGAGTTACCACCCATGTAGACTTGTTGGTGATAGTGCATTAAATAGGGCACATGCATTGCATTGCATGAGTGGCCTATGTCATACAACCACATCAGGGGGATGTTGAGCCAATTTCTCTGGGAGACCAAGGGTGTTGGCTCCATCATGAACGTTGGCAGGATAATGGACTGACACAGAGGAAACTCATTCTCTTTGTGGCGGTGCACTATTGGGTCCTTCACAGAAGGCCAAGTCCATGGCTGCAGATGCAGATGCTCACGGGGCTGAGGGAGCAGGTCAAATCCTAAGTCCGAGGTGGGTGTTTGCATATTTACATGCCCTCACTGCCATCAAGTCCATTCCAACTCACAGGCCCATGGGACTGAGTAAAATGGCCCCCGTGGGTTTCTGAGACTGTGATTCTTTAGAGGAGTAGAAAATCTCCTCTTTCTCCAGAGGAGCGGTTGGTCATTCAAACTGCTGACCTTGAGATTAACAGTCCAACTCCTGACCACTCTTGCCGTCAGAATTCTATTTATATATATATATATCCAATCCCAAAAGAACTCCACATTTTCAAATCATTCTTGACACTCATGGCCTTTTTTCCTTTATAGCCATGCCTTTGGTTGAAACACAGATATAAGAGAAATATTTATCTACTTATAGGGGTACAAAAGGAATTTTGGTGGCATAGTGTTTGCATGTTGGGCTGCTAACACCAAAGTCAGCACTTTGAAACCACCAGCCACTCCGTGGGAAGAAGAGTCTGTCTACTCCTATAAAGAGTTACAGTCTCAGAAACTCACAGGGACAGATCTACTCTGCCTCATAGTGTCACTATGAGTCAGTATCACCTCCCTGGCAGTGAGGTAGATTTTGGTTTCATAGAGATACAAGTCAGTCCTGAGCTGCTAAAGACAAGGTTGGCAGTTTGAACCCACCAGCTACAGAGAAAGAGGAGGCTTTCTATTCCCATAAGGAGCTACAGTTTCAGAAATACCCACAGGGGAAATTTTAACCTCTCCTGTAGGATCAATATGAGTCAGAATCGACTTATCGGTGCTGAGCAAGTGGAGGGGACCCTAAAGAGGTTCCGGTGGACCTTAAGAGTTCTACTAATTGTGCATGCTCTGTAAAATGTAAACCAAGATTTTACTTTTGCAAACATTATTTTTTCTAAACACGTCTAACTGTGAAACTATACTCGCATGTGGGTCTTTGAACCTGGTCAGTGGTCTGGGGAAGTGAAGGGCCCTGACATCCTTTGTTGTTGTTAGTGCTGTCCAGTCATTCTGACATCACAGGGACCTTCTTTGCAACACAAGGCAGCACTGCCCGGTCCTTTGCCAGCCTCAGGGGTAGTATGTTGGAGCCCATGGTTTCAGCTACCGTGTCCTCCAGTTCACCAAGGAGTTTCCTCTTTGTGCTTCTTACTAAACCCGTTTCGGAGGAGTCCATTCCAACTCACGGTGACGCCGTGTGGGTCAGCACCACGGGACCCCACAGAGCTTTCAAAGGCTGGTCGTTCAGAAGTCAATCAGCAGGCCTTTCTTCTGAGGGGCCTTGGATTTGAACCGCAAACCTTTTAATCAGCAGTGGTTGAGCGTGCTAACTGTTCACATTACCCGGGGACACCCAACCCTTCTTACCCTCATCGCTTCATAGGTGAACCATCTCCATTCCAAGAGGGCAGAGAAGATAGATAATACAGCCTGAGCTGCGTATGTCAGGTCCAAACTTTTCAGTGTCATGGAACAAATAGCCAAAAACCTTGATGAAATGGCTGGGAAAACTCAGTCCAAATCATTCCAAAGAAATGAGTAGCGGTGCACTCTTGGGAACTTGCGCTGTGACAGCAGCCACCAGGGAGACCCGGGTAGTCCAGAGCCTTGCCACTCCAAATATGGTCACAGACTAGCAACATCAGGAGCTTGTTAGAAGTACAAATTCTCAAGCCCTACACAATGTCCACTGAACCAGCGTGTGCAATTTACCAAGACCACCAACGGATCAGGGTACCTGTGAAAACCAAACCAAACCCATACTCACTGCTGTCCAGCCGAGTCAGACTCAGAGCAGCCCTATGGGCCAGGGTAGAGCTACCACTGTGCATTCCCAAGACTGTAATTCTTTAAAGGAGCAGACAGCTTGTTGTTCTCCTTCAGAATGCCTGCTAATTTAGAACTGCTAGTTTGGTGGTTAGCAGCCCACTGCCTAACCGCTAGGCCACCAGGGCTCCTTTTGTGCTTGTGAGAGGTCGAGCAAATACCATTAGCAACTAGAGAAGAACCTGGAAGAAGAAGAGCAGGGTCGGAACTGTGAGTCAATTTGGTCATTAGCACATTTCTGTGTTCACTTATTCTCTTCCTTCCCTTGTGTATTCAGTCAACAATTCTTCTTTGAACATCACCTCTGAGCCAGGATCTGTGATATGCTAATTAAGTTGGTTTAGGAAAGGGGTCTGCCTAAGTGACTCCTGCTTCCTGGCTTTTCCTGCTTCCAGATCCCCTCTCTTGACTTCCTTCCACCTTAGAAGCACATCCTTACATGTGCAGCTGATCCCTAGTTCAGGACCGGAAGTTACATGTTGGCATGCATGCTCATAGCTCGCTCAGTGGGAGTGCAAAAAGTCAATTCCTTCAAGAGCCTAGCACAGTCTGTAAGGTTGGGATGGTGTTAAAATTGGTGGGGTTGGTGTTAGTTCCCATTGAGCCCATTCTGCATAGGATGCCTTCATGTGACAGAGTAGAAATGTCCCCATTGGGTTTCCTAGTCTGTCATCGTTACCAAAGGAGCGCCGGGGGGTACTTTAAGGGAAGTGTTGGACTGTCAACTGCAAAGTCAGGGGTTCACACCTACCAGCTGCTCCGCAGGAGACAGATGAGGCCCTCTGCTCCCATGAAGATTTACAGCCTCAGAATCCCATGATTGGGTCGCTATGAGCCAGGGTTGGTTCCATGACAGACCCAAAGCCCACTTTCTGTCGAGTTGATTCCAACTCATGGTGATCTTATATACTTGTTGTTGTTGCTGTCGGGTGCCATTGAGTGGTTTCTGACCCAAAGTGACCCTATGCACAACAGAACCAAACACTTCCAGGTCCTTCCCCATCATCACATTTGTTCTCTGCCTGAGTCCATTGATGCAGCCACGGTGTCAATCCAGCTCATTGAGGGCCTTCCTCTTTTGTGCTGCCCCTCCACTTTACCAAGCAGGATGTCCTTCTCCAGGCAATATGTCCAACATATTTGGGAGGCAAAATCTTGCCATATATGCTGTCAAGGGCACTCTGGCCTGACTTCTTCCAAGACAGATTAGGTTGTTCGTTTAGTAGTCCATGGCAGGGTAGAATTTTCCCTATAGGTTTCTGAGATATTATGTCTCTATAGGAATAGATAGCTTCATCTTTCTCCCACAGTGAAGCTGGTGGGTTAGAACTGTTGACTTTGCATTTAGTAGCTCTGTGAGTAGTCCGCCATGTCACCAGAGGTCCTTTGCGTTTGATGGCAGTGGGGTGGAATGTTTACAATGGCAAGACCTTTTTCTCATGTATTGCTACTGACCGCGGTCTAAAGCCCAAGTGCTTAGCCATTGGGCCACCAGGATTCTTCGTGGTAAGGATGTGTTCCTGCCAAAGTTCATGAACACTACACAGCAGTGGGGTTTTGGAACTGCTAGGTAGTTTAGCTTAGGGACTGAGGCATCCATTACGCATGGTCAGCAGTCTGAGCCTTTGTCCCATGAACGAGTGGTACACAGTGCATGCTCAAAGGCTCAGGTTCCCAGCCAGGAAGGGGAGGTACACCTGGGTGTGTTCTGCACCTGAATTGGCCCACCAAGGCCAGGTGAATTCAGTTCAGCCAATGAGTTCAACCAGGGTCACCAGCACGCCCCACCTCTTGGAGTAATTTAAAAGGCAGGAGCACAGAGCAGACCTCGTGACTTTCAGGGAAGCTTCTAAGGAGATGCACATTTCTGAAGAGCCCTGCAGGTGCCTTTATAAACCTGAAACTTCTTCTAATTCTCATAAAACTCACTTGGATCACAAACTAGGCTTGGAGGTGAATGCTTTCTCGTGTGTAGCCAAGGAGCAACGTATATCTCTATCCTGAGAGATCTCACAGAACCATTGATTGCCCTGGCATGTTTTGGAGTCCTGATGGTGTCATGGTTATGCTTTGTGCAACAGTTTAAAACCACTAGCCACTCCACAAGGGAAAGATGGGGCTTTCTATTCCTATAAAGAGATACATCCTCAGTAACTCACAGGGAAATTCTACCCTGTCCTATAGGGTTGTAATGTGTCAGCATTGACTCAATGGCAGTGAGTGAGTGCCCTGGCAAGTAAGCCTTGGGTATCTACATTGACTCCCAGTTTCTGGTTAGCTTTTCACCACTTCACCCCATGAACTTGAACTGCAGTGGATGAAGGTTGGGAGCTCTGGCTCTGGGGCTGCTTGCTTGAATTTTCACATCATGGCCCTGCCCGTGATGGGACCTTTGACAGTTGGGCAAATGAGCTCAAGCCCGAGTTTCCTTTTCGGCAGCATAGGCTGAGGAAGGAGATGTCTTCTTTCTTTTGTGCTAACTGACTTTTACCAGTTAGAGTGAATTAGATATTTCCACGAGGAAGATCAGGGAGAAGGGGGAAGGATGAAGCAACTTGGATAGACGTGAAGGCAGCGTGAGTGGTCAGAGAGAGATGAAAGGACCACCATGTCACCTTTGACTACTCTTAGTGAGGCTGGCTTGGAGTGCAGGAGACAGGGAGAGTGAGGACACGGGCTAAAGGCAGTGCTCATTCATTACTTCCTGGCAGAGTTCAGCCTTTGGCATGTTTGTTGGATGCTGGCGCTGTGTTCATCCAATGAAACTTCAAACTTCTGTCCTCTCATTAACCCTTTGTCTCTCCTTTGTTCACGATTTAGAACTTCTATTCTCGGGTTCTCTTTAGAGCCCCAGGAAATCAGAAGTCACAAGTCACTTCTGTTTACAGAGAGGCCCCCAGCATGCAAAGGCAGGAGGGTGTGTTAACAGCACACCGATCCAGTGGCTGGTCACGCCCATGCAGTACATTCTCCATCCCTTAGCTCAACAAAAGGAAAATCACCAAAGAAAAATTTTTTTCTTTTTCATGGATATTTACTTTTTCTGACTCATAGTTACAGGATACAACTGTCCTTGTGGATTTCTGAAACAACAATTCTTGTGGGAGTTGAAAGCTGCCCTTTCTACAGGAATGCAGCAGGTGCGTTTGAACTGCCAACACTGCAGTTAACAGGCCAATGTGAAGGGATTTTGCCACTTTGCCAACAAGGATCCTAAAGGTAGCATGAGGAGAACATTTATTAAATCTTCCATGGTACACAGGCAAGGGGGAGACCTGAACTACAGCTCTCGGGATTCTTGGTGCCTCGCAGTGGACAGTTCCAGCCGCATCGGATCCAGGCTTCCCAAGATTTGCAGAGACACCAGCATAGTCTTTGCTCCTCTCCAGGATTCACAATTGCTTCCTGGTTGCTCAGGTATGTAGGAGTTTAGTGGTTCTCTAATGCAATCATCCCATTTTGCAAAGAAGATGCTGATGCCCAGACCGGGGAGAAGATTATCTGAGGCCACTGAGAAGGACACCATCACTTCAAGTCCTTCTGACCCCCCACAAGTTTCTGCCAACAGCACTGAGCTCTGGGTTACCTACTCAGTCTTTTGAAGCCTTAGCCAGCTGATGCAGCTGCCAGTTGGATTAATCAGGGTATATGACCCAGAGCTCCTTAGAATGCGCCCCCCAAAATGCAAATTTACTGCATTGAGTTGATACTGACTCATAATGACCCTAAAAGACAGGGTAAAATTTCCCCTGTAGGTTTCTGAGACTAACTCTCAGTCTTTCTCCTGAGAAGTGCATGGTGGTGTGGTGGTTTAGATCTTGCAGTTAGCAGCCTTTTAGCATGAGAGGTAGGGTCACATTTCTGTTCTGATTATGCTCCATTTTCTGAGATGCCAGTGCCGAGGCTCCCCCCCTGCAAATAGAAGTGAGATTTTTCTCACTAAACTGTGCTGGATGGGAAACTTGGGGCAAGTAGTGCATCGCAGCCAAGGAAGATCTCATTGACAGTGCAGTACTTGAATAAGGCAGGAAGACACAGGAGTGGCCATCTGGAGGTGGGGAAAGTGTTCCAGGTAGGAGACAGTCAGTGCAAAAGGCCTTGTGATTGGGTTCTCCAAGCTTCTTCCTGGAACAGCAAGGAGACCACTGTGAGTGGGGCATGACACTCTGTGTAGTGAGGAAAGATGATCACTGTGTGGGCCTCCTGTATGATTGAGAAGCCAAGGGGAATTTTTAAACCCTAAGCCAGATCAATGCTCAAGGAAGCATCAGTGAAGACATCATATGACACGTTGCATTGGCTAAATGTGCTACAACAGATCTTTTAAAAAGACTGAAGATCAAGTATGTTACTTTGAGGACACTGCCTGATCTTGTGCCAAATCTCGCCATGGTTGTTAGGTTGCAGTCCATTGTTGCAGCCATGGTGTCAGCCCATCTCCTTGATGGTCAGTCTCTTCTCTTGTGGACGGACCTTCAGTTTTACCGAGCATGATGTCCCTTTCCATGGACTGGTCTTTCCTGATAAAATGTAGTAGCTACCAGATTGGATGTCATACCTTTGGAACAGTGGTTCTCAACCTTCCTAATGTTGTGACACTTTCATATAGTTCCTCATCTGTGGTGCTCCCCCCAACTATAAAATTATTTTTGTTGCTACTTCATAACTATAATATTGCTACTGTGATTAATCGGATGACCCCCGTGAAAGCATTGTTCGACCCCTCCCCCCACCCCCATGGGGGTCGCGACCCACAGGTTGAGAATCACTGCTCTGGAACATTTTCATCATAGAAGAGAGTCCGGTGGCACAACTCTGAGTTAGAGGGTGAGACGGGTTATTTGACATTCATTTGCTGATGTGTTTGCGAACCCAGTGGAAACACTCGGGAAGAGCATCTTCTTTAGCCATACTCCTGGATCATTCAAATGCCATCTCCCCTGTGAATGCCTCACTCCATCCTTGGCTTTCCATACTTGCCATATGAAAATGGGATAATATTCAATACTTAGCATTATATATAACCCAGTATTTGGTAGTCTGCCTCAAACAGATGCGAGTCTCTCTCTTTTTCTACTAATATTTAATTTTGATATGTGAAAACATACAAAGCAAAATCTGTTCCATTTCAACCCTTTCTGGACACAATGTTCAGTGACATTGGTCACACTCTTCATATTGAATTAACATTCTTGTTCTTTCAATTCTAGGTGTTTCCTTTCTTTTTATTAATCTCTCTGCCACAACCCCCTCACATATATTTTGAATTATCTGTAGCCCATTTAGATTTGTGCTGATTTTTTAAAGACTGGAATACTCAAGGATGCAATCCTTTAAGAGCTAAATTGTTATTTAGTTTAAAGATGACTTCAGGGGACAGTTTCAGTTCAAGGTTTTAAGAGTAACTCAGGGTCATAGTCTCTGGGACTCTTCCAGTTAAGTAAGTCTACATATTTAAAGAATTTTAAATTATGTTCCACAAGGTTCTCCCTTTCTATCAGCATCCTTAGGAATCATGGTGCTATGGTGCCTGCTAACCTCAAAGTCAATAGTTGAAACCACCAGCCACTCTGCAGGGGAAAGAAAAGGCTTTCTGTTTCCTTAAAGAATAGCAAGCGAGGAAACCACAGGGGGTGTTCTATACTGAGTCAAAATTGACTCCATGGCAGTGAGTTTATGTTGTTATCAAAAAAAGAACACATTATAATGGGGGCTCTGACAGATAATATAACAACCCATAAATCAATTAGATCAAGCGAGTTTGTACATATGCTGCCTCAAAAAGATCATTAATAATACAGGAAAGAAAGAAAATACTATAGTGGATATCAGAGGGGACTGTGAAACTTGCTCTTGAACCTAAAGCAGCTAAAACAAATGGAAGAAATGATGAAATAAAAGAGTTGAACAGAAAAATTTGAAAGGCCAGCTTGAGAAGATAAAGTAAAGAATTATATTGTAACATGTAAAGACCTGGAATTAGGAAAGCAAAAAGGAATGAGTACAGTCAGCATATCATGAATTGAAAGAACTGAAGAAAAAATCCAAACCTTGGATTAAAATGTTCAAGGATTATTTATCAAACTATTGAATGATGCAGGGAGAATCCAAAGAATATGGAAGGAGTATACAGAGTCTCTGTACCCAAGAATTAGTTGAGGTTCTACTAGTTCAAAAGGCAAAGAGGAAGTTGAAGCTGCACTGTAAGCATTAGTGAAAAGCAAGGAAGGGATAGGAATGGAAATATTTCAACACGCTCATGCAGTGATAATCCATGTCAAGAAATTTGGAAGATAGCTATCTGGCAACCAACTGGAAGTGATTAATATTTGTGTCCATTCTAAAGAAACATGATGCAACAAAATCTGCAAATTAATGTAAAATAACATTAATATGACATGCAAGTGCAATTTTATTGAAGATAACTTTAAAAGTAGTTACAGCAATATGTCAACAGGAAGCTGCCAGAAATCCAGGCTGTATTAAAAGAGGGCATGAGGCAAGGTATATCAATGCTGATTTCAGATGGACCTTGGCTGAAAACAGAGGATACAAGGAAAATGCTTACTTATGTACTATTGACTATGCAGAGGATGTTACTGTGTATCATAACAAACTTTGGGTAGCATATGAATATATATGAGAACAATGGGAATTCCCGTACATTTAATTGTGCTCCTGTGGTACCTGTACATAAACCGACAGGAAGTGGTTCGAATAGAACAAGGGGCTACTGCGTGGTTTAAAATCAGGAGATTGTGTGTTGTGGTTATATCCTTTCACCATATGTGTTAGACAGGGTTCTCTAGAGAAACAAAACCAGGACATTTATGATTTGATAGATAGATAGAACACGAAGGACTATAACAGCTAATTAGTCAACATAGCAGTACAGAGGACTCAGTTTAACTCACTTCCATGCAACAGTAAATATGGCAGTACAGCCAGGCAGCAAACTGCAGAACTAGGTAAGGCAGCCACACACTGGTCTGGTCACCAGAGAGCAACTGAGAGATAGGTGTGGTTTGCTGAGCCATTTATCTCTTTGCCCACTAATCAAACTGCAAACTTATTAATCCCACATGTTCTTATTGGCCAGGTTGGCACTATAAACCTACCTATCTATCACACTATACTTATTCAAATAATCTGAGAAGCTGCTCTGTATGAAGAAGTTGAGGCATCTGGATTGGAGGAAGAATCATTAACAACCTGTGTTATACAGATGACCCAATATTGCTGGCTGAAAGTCAATAGACCTTGAAGTACTTACTGATAAAGCTCATATAGTACACCTTCTGTATAAATTAGTCTTCAACACTAAGAATACAAATATCTTCTCAACTTGACAAATATAAACCCACAACATCATTACAAATAGAGAAATGTAGCTAAACTCTATTTTACTTGGACCCACAATCAATACTCACAGAAGCAGCAGTCAATAAAATCAACGTATTTCAATGGAAAAATCTGTTGTAAAAGACCTCTTTAAAAAGTGAAAGAGCAAATGTTTTACTCTGGGTATTAGCAAGTTATGCCTGCTTTTAGCCTTGATATTTTTAATCACCTTAGATGCATGTGAAAGGAGTCTTAATTTCAGTGTCTGGTATGAGTTGAATGACTAACAGCAAGGTTGGTGGTTCAACCCACTTGCTGCTCCACAGAAGAAAGAGGAAGCTATTTGACCCTGTAAAGATGTACAGCCTTGGAAACCCTATATGGTCACTATGAATAAGAATAGACTTGATGGTAATGTTTGACATATGCATGTGAAAGATGGACCATAAATAAGGAAGACTGAAGAAATATGATGCCTTTAAAATATGATGTTGCAAATAATATTGAATATACCATGAATGCCCAGCAGAACAAAGAGGACTGTCCCGGAAGAAGTACAGCCAGAATGTATTTTAGAAGTGAGGATGGTAAAACTCCATTTCATATACTTTGAACATGGTATCAGGAGAAATTAGTCCCTAGAAAAGGACAAAATACTTGGTCGAGCATCATCAAAAAACAGGTAAACCCTGAATGAGATGGATCAACACAGTGGCTGTAACAATAGGCTAAACTATGACCATTGTGAGGATGTCACAGGACTAGAAAGGCTTTTATTCTATTGTGCATAGGGTCACTATAAGTGGCAGTGCGTGAGTTTTTGTTGATTAACAACACTGGGATATGAGCAATGTCCCCATGGCATATGCTAAACTGTCACCATGCTGGACACAGTTGATCTTTGTGGCTTTAGATTGTAATTATTTAGAGGGTTATGATTCCACTGAATTTTTTTTCTGTGTATTCAAACTATTCCATCCTAAGGTTCCACAGATCTATCCAAACCAAGCTCACTGCCATTGAATCACTGCTAACTCATATCGACCCTACAGGACATGGGTAAAATTGTACCTGTGAGGTTCTGAGACTGTACCTCTTTACAGAGTAGAGTCCCATCTTTCTCCCGAAGAGCAGCCGGTGATTTCAAAATACCCACCGTGCAATTAGCAGCCCAATGTGTAACCAAGAACTATTCAGGGAAGCTAGAGGGAGAGCATGAAAAGAAATGAGTAGTTGAGGTGGTTGGATGCACATCCATCCCTTTGTTCTACTCTCTATGACTTTTTCTGAGTTCATTCAAAATGTAAATTAAGACACAAAATAGAATTCTACCCAACCCTGCTATATGCCTAAACAGTATCCATTTTTCTCATTCTTACTACTAATAGAAGCTCAATTTTGTTTAGGGTGATAATGTACCTATTAAATCGCTCACTCCTAGGCTCCCTTGCAGCTATGCATAAGCATTTGACCCAGTTTGGGCCAAATATGTGTAGGTGAAAGATACTGAGTAGGACTCCCAAGAAAGTTTTTGTTGTTGTTTAAGGTAAAACACTCGTCTGGCATAACCCATTTCATTTTTGTCCTTGCCTCTTCTGCTGTCATGCTCCCTAGTCAGAATATTGAAGGATGGGAGAGTCACATAGGTTACATGAGTTTGGCAGACCAAAAAGCATGCATTCTCCTATATCCAAGATGAGTCCCTGAGCAAATACGCCAGACCTAGGCTACCTATTTCAAGACTTACTATTGTATAAGACAAACCCTTGTGTGGTGCAAAGGGTTAACACAATTCACTGCTAAGCCAAAGATGCCTTGGAAGAAAAACCTGGCAATCTACATTTAAAAATTCAGCCCTTGAAAACCACATTGAGCACAGTTCTACCCTGAATCATATGGGGTAACTGTAAATCAGAATCAATTCAGTGGCAACTGGTTTGGTATTTTTGGTGTTAATATAAGAAAAATGAAGCTTTTGTGATTAGACCACTAGAGTCGGTTTGTTTTTTCCCATGTAGCCAATGCAATTTGGACTGATAGAGAAATAATTAAAAGAATGTTGAGTTAAGTAAGCGTAATGATTATGGAACTAATCATTTAGCAATGGGCTGCTAACCACAAGGTCAGTAGTTCAAATGCACCAGTCGCTCAGGGGAAGAAAAGTGAAGCTCTCTGCTTCTGTAAAGATTTACAGTCTTGGAAGCCCTATATGGGGTTGCTATTATTTGTAATCAACTTGATAGCATTGTATTTGTTTGAGTTTGGTGACTAGTATGTAAGCTTTGAGGGGGTAGTAAGAGATACTTTGAATACTATTCTTAGCACTATAGGTATGTCTTTTGCAAATGGATAAATGAACAAAAGCGATATTCATTTTGTGTTTTCTGTAGTTTGCCTTATTCTTCCAAGAAGATTCCTCAGGTGTTAAGACCCAGTCTTCTCTGGCATACTTGAATAAAAGAATAACTGATAGACACAGACTTGAACCCTGGCCTGTGTGATCTTGGGTGTGTCACTGTTTTTCAATCCATTTCTCATCTGTGAACTGGGGATTACACACGAAGCCCACAGGGTTGTTTTGGAGATTCAGAGTAATGTGTGTGTCTTGGATTGAGTGCCCGTGCATGCCGAGCTTATTCCTCAGGCCTGGGTGCAGGGAGTCTAATTGAGATCTGATGGCAGGGAGTGGGAATAGGATAGCGGACGCAAGACTGAGTTAGGGGGAGAAGCAATCACAATGGGAACGGGGTGTTGAGGCTTTTAATGTAGGATACAGGGGCTTGATTCCCCCAGGACTTCTGAGGAACATGGGTTCTGTCCTAGAATTGTCTACCAGAAACAGGAGGCTGGGCTCTTCTTCGCCTGTAGTGGTGTTGAGCATTCCTCCTAGTAAGGTGACCTCTCCTACCTTCCTGGGTTTGGCTTTCCATGCCTTTGAAAAGGCTTCGAGGCAGAAGGACATGGAGAGGTGTGTGCTGCACAGTTGTGATAAGACACCATTTCAGCAGGAGCCTGCACTTACATAGAGCCGTTCGCCACTGCTTTGATGGATATCAGGAGGAGCCCTGGAAGTGCAGTGGTTACAAGTTGGTTTGCTAACTTCAAGGTCAGCAGTTCAAAACTACTAATTCCAAGGAAGAAAGATGGGGTTTTCTACACCAATAAAGAGTTGTAGTGTTTGAAACTCGCAGGGGGCAATTGTACATTGCCCCACAGGATCTTTATGAGTTGGTATTGACTGGAAGGCAGTGAGATGGTGTCAGAGATGGGTCAAAGGAATGTGGCATGGCAACTCTAAGAATCTGCTACAGAAAGTGCATGGGATAGATGAGTTTATTGTGCTTGACCTTTTAAAACCATCAAACGGGCAACAGTTAGAAAGACAAACATACCAAGTGTCATTGGAGATCCGGGGAAAGCAGAGAAACACTGCTAATGATGCAGGTTTGCTGCACAGCCATCTGGCAGAGCTTAGTGAAAGTCCATTGAATGGACCCTAGGACCTAGTGAGCCCCTCCTGGGCGTACAACCAAAGAAGCGCAGTCACTGAGTTGACATTCATTCCTCATGACCCTATCAATCAAAGTTGAATGGTCCCATGATGTTTTCAAGGCTTCTATTGGGAAGTAGACAGCCATGCCTTTATCCCACTGTGTGTGGAAGACGGCTTCAAACTACTGACCTTTGGGTTAGCAGCCAAGCACTTAATATCTCCCCCATCAAAGCTCTCTCCTGGATGTATAAAAACAAACAAAACCCCAGTTGATTCTTCCTCATTAGCAACCCTACAAGGCACAGTAGAATTGCTGCTTTAGGTTTACAAACAAAATTCTTACGACAGCAGACAGCCTCTCTTTGCTCCATGGTATAGCTGGTGGGTTGGAACTGCTCACCTTGGGGTTAGCAGCCCAACGCATAATTCCTGGGTATATAGGCCAAGGTATTTATCCAATTCACAGGGCCCTTGGGGCATTTTTACAAGAATGGTCACCACACTGAGGCCTGCAGTAGAGAAGAGTTGGAGCCGAATTGGATGCCAATCAACAGACAACTGAAGAAGGAAACAAAGGAAAGATGATGATTGCTCATGACCAAGTGGCACGCAGCAGCACATGCAATTGATATGCAGCATGGCAATAACTCTTAATGACATTGCAAGGAGTTGAAAAGGTCAGAACTGAATGAGATTTATATTGCAGTACCATTCATGGAAGCTGAAAGCCCATTCACTAAGCAGCATGGTCTAGTGCACATGACTATATGCCTATAAGGACACACACACACAAAGCACCCAGCAGGGGGTATTAGTCTGAAGATGGGAATGGAAGTGATGTGAATGTGGAAAAGGAGGGACAAAACACAAGCAGGGCCTGACATTGATCAGGGTTCACGGTGTGCTATAAAGTAGGCATGATTAATCACTTCCCTGTAGCAGAATGCTGAGCTAGATTTTTAAAGCAAGTCGAGTGCCTGGAACACAATGGTTGTTAGCTGCTGTTGAGTCAGCCTCCAGTCCAACTCACTGTGACAACCAGCTCCCAGTGACTCCATGGGCAATATTCTCGCTGGTCCTGCACCATCTCTTTGGTTGTGCATCAGATTGTGATTCACAGGGGTTTCCGTTAACTGGTTTTCAGAAGTAGAATGCCAGGCTCTTCTTCATCGCTCATCTTAGTCTGGACACATCACAGAAACAGGTTCAGTCTCATAGCCGCAGCCAACCAAGCTTCCCCATTTCAGTATCATAGCAACACAGAAATCAGTTCAGTACCACAGCAATAACCAAGCATCCCCCTGACAAATGAGTGTTGGATGCACATGAGTTGCATTGTCTTGGACTCAAACCCAGATCTCCCACATGGAAAAGGAGAATTCTACAACTGAACCACCAATTTACCCTCAGAATATAATAAGTATCCAGTAAATGGTTATTAAGAATGTGGCTGCCAGGAAAATCCAGCAATTTCCTGCCAAGGCTTAACACTAATATCTTCCCCCACACACTAGAAGGCTGCAGAGGAATGACTTTCGCCATGGCAGCCCTGGTATCTAGACAAGGGACCCTAGCACTGAGCCACTGAGCCCCAGCAGGCTGGGGAGCAATGTCAAATTGGATGAGGGACAATCCTGGTTGAATTAGTTTCCCTAAGCTCGCAGGGCAGTTTAGCATGTCCACAGCTGTGTTCAGAATAGCCATGCGATTACCACCGAGAGAAATTCTATATGCTTTCACACCCCATGCTAGTCGTTGCAGCCATCGTTGAGCACAGTTCATGCTCATCACTATCTAGAACTCACGGTGACGCTGTGGGTGAGCCATTGGGCTGGTAACCTCAAGGTTGGCAGTTCAAAGGCACCAGTTGTTCTCTGCGAGGAAGGTGAGATGATCTACTCCTGTAAAGATTTAGCCTGAGGAATTTTATATAGGGTCACAGTGAGTCAGGATCAACTCAATGGTGTGGGTTTGGTTTATTAGACCCACCATCAGATCATATTTAATGTATTTATTAACATGTATATTTGCCACAAATCCAATGTCTTTTATTTTTATCACTGCATTTCAATACAATTTGTGCCTTTGTGATTCTGTATTTCATTGGAGGTATTTGGAAATATTATTCTGGGGAGTGGGCAGATGTTCCATAGCCTTTCCTAAATGCCAAAAGGATCCATGGGGTTGCAATGGTTAAGACCCTCTAATAGAGTTTATCAAAGAGCCCTGGAGGCACAAAGGTTAAGTGCTCAGCTGCTATCCAAAAGGTTGAAGGTTTGAACCCACCAGTGGCTCTGTTCTTGGAAGAAAAACCAGGCAACTCATTCTTGTAAAGATTACAGCATAGAAAAGCCTAGAGCAGTGGTTCTCAAACTTCCTAATGCCACAACCCTTTCATACAGTTCCTCATGTTGTGGTGACCTCCACAACCATAAAAATATTCTCATTGCTACTTCATAACTGTAATTTTGTTACAGTCATCCTGTGCAAGGGTCCCACAGGTTGAGAACCATTGGTCTAGAGAGCTCTGCACTGATGCATTGAGTCAGTATGAGTTGGACTGGACTAGAAGGTTCCTAACAAAAACACCAACAATCATTTTTTTACCATGACCTTGTTAACTCAAAAAGATTAATAAGCAAATTCACAAATGAGGACATCCAGTTGCCCCTCCAATCTGGAGAAGCATGAGTTAAATGGTGACCCTTACCCCACGGTGTCCTCCAGCTGGTGCCATGGTGCCTTTATTCCCTCTGCCTCTCAGTTCTGTGGAGAAGAAGGGGAAAGGGAGGGAAATAAAAAGAAAGAAATGAAAAGATAATTTTCCCAGCTTCTTCACATCACTGAATTGAACTTTAGTTTTAATAAAAGTATTATGAAATGTAAATGGTGCTTTCACTATTTTGCTTTTAGGTGATATTCAGAGACATGGTGCTGGTAATTATTTGAGCCGGGGAGGTTAGTGTGCAGATTTTCTGAATATGGTTGAGCCAGCATGTCCCCTTCCAGGCCTAGCATTTCCCTGGGCTATGAGAAGTTGTGGACAGTCTACCCTCTTCTTCCTCTGACTTCGCTGCAAACCATGGACACACTGGTTCTGACTTCACCTGGCTCCAGTACAGAAAAAATATCCTCTTTGCATAATTGTAGTGCTTGCATTGGAAGGCACCCAGAGACAAATCTCTCTTCTGGTGGCATAATGGGTTATGTGTTGGGCTATTAACTGCAAGGTCAGCATTTGGAATTCACCAGTCGCTCCTTTGGAGAAAGATGAGGCTTTCTTCTCCCATAAAGAGTTATAGCCTTAGATGAGTATAAAAACTCAAAATGCATTGGCAGAGATTCCACAGAGAATAAGTCTCCATTAAATCCCCTGGGACCATTCACCAGGGATGGGATTAAACCCTGCTCACCGTCAGTACATCAGAAAGTGTATTGTTGCAGATAAGATTAGGTTAAAAATTAACATCTTATCATTTGTCTTTACTCTTAACACGTTTTTCATTTGTTCTTTTTTTAATTTTATGCTTTCCTTTTTATTGAAAAAAGTAACTAATGTCACTAAACCAGTAGATAATTTGTTAAATGAGAATCTAATCGGTTATGTAAACTTTCACTGAAAACATAACACAATTTTATTTTTTCAAAGAGTTATAGCCTTGGAAACCCAGGAGGCCGGAGTATTTTCTCTCGATAGGATTGTTATGCACCCAATGGCAAAGAGTGTTGTTGGATTTTGTTTCTTTATTGTTTTCTGTAGCTATGGTGGTGTATAGGGGTTATGTGTTGGGCTGTTAAACGCAATGTCTGAAATGGCAAATTTGAAATCCCCAGCCACTCCAAGGGAGAAAGATGAGGCTTTCTACTCCCCTAAAGAGTTCCATTCTCAGAGCAGCCAGTCCACAAAGAGAACAAATGGCTGGCCCCACTATGAGACATGATGCTCCTCAGTGACCAAGGGTGATACAGGGGACAATACTGGAGACACAGTGTGCGAATTGCACCTAACCTGATTCCACCACACCGAGGCAAAGTGTGGTGGAGTGCAGTGGAACAGCAAGGGAATGGAGTGGCAAGGTCCCCAGGGAATGCTGAAAGTGGACTTTGGGGCCAGGTTGTGGTGCCTCAACAGACTGGATTGGAAAACACTCCTAAGGTCCAACAAATGATCCTTGAACTAACTACAAGCTCCTCTTTCTTGATGTGTTTTGTTTTGTTCTTTGTCAGTGGTTTGTTTTTGTTGTCTGGCTGTATACTGTTGCTTTGTTTTCCTCTGTCTTGTTTTCGTGCATGTTAGTGTCTCCACAGGTCTGTCTAAATAAGACAGGGTGGATGAACTATCTGGAGGAAAAACAACAGGACCAACAGTTCCGGGGGCACTTGGGATAGGGGGAGGTGCGGGGGGGGTGGGGGGGTAAGGAAGTGGTGTTAACAAACACAGGGAAAAGGGAACAACATGGGACTCAAAATGGTAGTGAGGGGGAAGTGGCAGGCCTGGTAGGGAATGATCAACGGTAAGGTTACGTAAATAAGAGGTATAGCTGTAACCCACGTGGGGACGGAGCATGGTAGTGGGATAGGAGGAAAGTCATTGGTGATGGAGGAAAGAGCTAGGAGTCAAAGTGCATTTATAGAAGTCTAGACAAAGACATGTACATGCAAATATATATATATATATATATATATATATATATATATATATATATATATATATATATATATATATATATATATATATATATATATATGGGGAAATAGATCTATGCGTCTATATTTATAGGTTTAGTATTAAGGTGGTGGCAGGACCTTGGGCCTTAACTCAAGCACTCCCTCAATGCATGAATACTTTCTTTTATTAAATTGGCACTCTTCAATGCTCATCTCCCCCACACAACTGCTGAAGCTAAAACTGGTGAACAAGTAAATGTGGTGAAGAAAGCTGATGGTGCCCGGCTATCAAAAGAGATAGTGTCTGGGATCTTAAAGACTTGAAGATAAACAAGCGGCCATCTAGCTCAGAAGCAACAAAGCCCACATGGAAGAGCACACCAGCCTGTGTGATCACGAGGTCCCAAAGGGATCAGTTATCAGGCATCAAAGAACAAAAAAATCACAGCATTGGCTGCACACCTCCATGATACGATTGCCAAAGACAAACGGGTGCATAAGCAAATGTGGCGAAGAAAGCTGATGGTGCCCGGCTATCAAAAGAGATAGTGTCTGGGGTCTTAAAGGCTTGAAGGTGAACAAGCGGCTATCTAGCTCAGAAGCAAAAAAGCCCACATGGTAGAAGCACACCAGCCGGTGCGATCACAAGGTGCCAAAGGGACCAGGTATAAGGCATTATGCAAAATATATACATATACCATATATATGTTATATAAATGGTGTATATATATATCATAGTGAATGAAGGGGGAAGTGCAGAGTGGAGACCCAAAGCCCATTTGCTGGCCACTGGCAATCCCCTCACAAAGGAGTTTAGGAGAGGAGATGGGTCAGTCAGGGTGCGATGTAGTACCGATGAAAAACACAGCTTTCCCCCATATCCTGGATGCTTCCTCCCCCAACTACCATGATCCGTATTCTACCTTGCAGGACTGGATAGGGCAGAGGTTGTACACTGGTACATATAGGAGCTGGAGGCACAGGGAATCCAGGGTGGATGATACCTTCAGGAACAGGAGTATGAGGGGCGATACTGGGAGAGTAGAGGGTGAGTGGGTTGGAAACGGGAAACAGATTACAAGGAACCACATGTAACCTCCTCCCTGGGAGACAGACGGCAGAGAAGGGGGGGAGGGAGACTCCGGATAGGGCAAGATATGACAAAATAACAATCTGTGGATTATCAAGGGCTCATGAGGGAGTGGGGAGCGGGGTGGGAAGGTAAAAAAAAAGAGGACCTGATGCAAAGGGCTTAAGTGGAGAGCAAATGCTTTGAGAGTGATTAGGGCAAAGAATGTACGGATATGCTTTATACAATTGATGTATGTATATGTATGGATTGTAATAAGAGTTGTATGAGCCCCTAATAAAATGTTAAAAAAAAAAGAGTTCCAGTCTCAGAAACTCACAGGTGCAGTTCTACCCCATCCTATATAGTCGCCATCAACTGGATGGCAGGAAGGACACATAACGATTCAGACCTGGGCTTAGTTTGGGTTCTCACTGAAGCAGACCCTGGCCTAAGACTTAAAGGCAATGAGCTTATTTAGGAAACTCTGAGCATGCAGGTAATGATGTGGGGTTGTGAGCCAGTGGAGGGAAGGCCACCGATAACAAATAGATTGTGCATCCAATTACAAACCTGGGAACCTGCTGCTTAATCACTTAGGAAGTCTCCAGGGGTAGGTGTAGCACACGCCTCTCAGAGTTTTGCCATCCAAGGAGTGAGGGGCCTGGTCAGGGCTGTTCCCAGGGGCATATGTTCCACAACACATTCAGCCAGCACCAGCAAAGGGACCTTCAGAGCTGGGCCTTGGTGACTGAGGCGAGTACACGGAATCAGGAATTTGGGAGTGAAGAGAAGGAGCACCGGGAGTGTCTGCTACAGATTGGAGACTGGAAAGTCAACTCAGTGCTCCTCCAGGGGACAGGCGCTCCCCTCTCTGGATCTCACGTTTAACATCGATACACAAAGGTCGATTCTGTGAGGGTCACAGACTGGGGACTCCCATGGCTAAATGAGGACCTGTGTGGACTCTGGTTGGCCTGCTTATTCACTGCCATCTAGAAGATTCCAACTCACAGTGACCCTGTAAGACCGAGCAGAACTGCCCCTGTGGGTTTCCGAGGCTGAAATTCTATATGGACTAGAAAGTCTCATCTCTGCACAGCCCCCTACCCTATCCTTCACCCCCAGCTCCCCCAGTGTGACTGGTGGTTTCAAACTACTGACCTTCTAGTTAGCTGCCCAACACATAACCCACTGTGCCACCAGGGCTCTTTGGCCTACCCGGCTTCTATCCAATGTTACTGAATCGCCTTTGAAAAAATCAGGAGGCTTTTCAGAAAACAGGAATTTTGACTTTCTCTAGAAAAATCGATCTGGCATCACTGGAACCTAAACTAGAAGATCCACAATTCCACGTGGCTCTGGGAATCTCAACATTTCTTCCTCCTGCTCAAAGTGAAATGGATTAAGGGGACCTTTCACAGCTGGTGGGCTGGTCTCCTTTCTAGAAAGTTGCCTCTGTGAAGAAAATGCATCTTTCTTCCCTTTTACCTAGTTGGGGGTGGTGAGGGTAGCAGGAGCCATTGGGTTAAGAAAAAACAGTCCAGGTAGCTTCAGTCTGTCCTGCCAGGTCTTTAGAGTCCAACTCTTTTTTGCTCCAGCTGACTGGCCTGCTGTTTCCAGGGCAGCCCCACCATCTGTTCCCAGATGCAGGGAGGGAGCCGACTTTCCTTCATCACACCTGCCCCAAACTCAGGCCCAGAACTACTGTCTAAACACAGAACAACTTTTGTCTGTGGCCAAATGTGGGACCCCAAATTTCTTTCCTCTTTCCCAATACTCCTTCAGTGACTTGATGACCTGGGCCAGGCTGAGATGAATTAGCTTGCTCCTCACAGCTGGCTGCTGGGTTCCAGTCAACTCCCAGAGGCCACTGGCTGTGCCCATCAGTAGAAGTGGGAGTGGAGAACACTCAGCTCTTGGCTGAGCAGCTCTGTCAGTCTGTAGCTGTTGACTGTAGCTGGTTCTGACAGCCAGTCTAGCTGGTGCTTTAAGTCATTACAGTCGCTCCACCTCAGCTGTGATTAGTCTAGTCTCTAGCCTCAGAGGGAGGGGAAAACAAAACACCTCAATGACTTTGGATCAGAGTGGGTTATCCTCTTTTAAAAGGCAGAAAGTCTGAATTGGAGGATATTTTGGGGGGTCTCTTTTATGCATTTCACATTTATGAAATAAGAACTAACAGTATTTGTTCCAGTAAGTGGATCAGAACCACCTAAGGGCCCACTCCTTCCACCAGGCCACGCCTCACTAAGAATAGAGGTCCATCACTTGTCTGGCATTTTGTGGTACTGTGGTGACTTTTGTTTTGTGTGATACTGGGAGCTATGTGATTGGCATTTCATATACCAGCAGGGTCACCCAAAGAGCTTCCAGACAAAGAACAGACAATGAAGAAGGAATTGGCTGCCCGCATGGGAAGAATGAGCCATTGACAACCCTATGGATAGCAGCAACACTGTCAGTTACTAGACCCCCCCATGAACAACAGAAGAACATTGTCAGAACGTGTGCCAGAAGATGAGCTCTTCAACTTGGAAAGTACTCAAAATACGGCTGAGGAAGAGGAAGAGCTGACTTTTCATAGGCAAGTCTACCATAATGATGCAAATCGAGTATAGCCATCAGGACCTTCATTTGCTGATGGGGCACAACTCAAAATGAGGAGAAACAGTTCAAATCGTCATTAATAATTGAAACTTGGGATGTATGAAATATGAATCTAGGGACCTTGGAAGTCATTAAAAATGAAATGGAATACATAAAGATTGATATTGTAAGCATTAGTTAGCTGAAATGGACTGATATTGACCATTTTGAAACAGAAAATCTTATGGTTTTCTCTGCTGGAAATGACACAATCAAGAGAAACAACATTGCATTCATCATAAAAAGGACATTTTAAGATCTATTTTAATGTACAATGCTATCTTTGATAGGATGCTATCTAGCCCCCTTCAAGGAGAACCAATCAGTACAACTATTGTTCAAATTTATGCACCAACCACCCAAAGCTGGTGATGCAGAAATTGAATAATTCTACCACCATATTCAGTCCCAAATTTGTCAGAATTGCTATCAAAATACTATTGGAATGCAAAAGTTGAAAATAAAGAGGACGGATCAGTAGTTGAAAAATATGATCTTGGTGATAGAAACCAAGCTGGAGATCGCATGACAGAGTTTGCAAGACCAATAAATTGCTGATAGCATATACTATATTTTCCAACTTCTGTTCTTTCCTCTTTGGTTCCAACATTTGCACTCCAATCAACGATAATTACCAATTTATCTTGATTGTATGTTAGAATTTTGCATGATTAATGATTTCTTCAAACATATGATCAACAACAAAAAAGGTGACCATAAATGTGGACTTCTCCAGATGGAATACACAGAAATCAAATTGACTACACCTGTGGGAAGAGACAATAAAAGAAGCTCAATATCAGCAACTGAAACCAGTCCAGGGTCTGATTGTGGAACAGATCAGCAATTGTTCATATGAGAGCTCATGTTGAAGTTCAAGAAAATGCAAACAAGTACACGAGAGTCAATATACAACCTTGATAATAACCCACCAAATTTTGAGAACATCTCTGAATAAAGCACAGTGTCATTTAAAAAAAAAAAGGAAATAAAGAAAAGATACAAGTGCATTTCAGAAGAGACTCTGAAACTTACTCTTAATCAGAGAGTAGCTAAGGCAAATAGAAGAAATGATGAAGTAAAGAGCTACATAGAAAATTTCAAAGGACAACTCGAGAATACAAAGTAAAATATTATCAAAAAATGTGCAAAGGCCTAGAGTTAGAAAAGCAAAACAGAACATATTCAGCATATCTTAAACTGAAAGAACTGAAGAAAAATGTCAAGTCTCGAGGTGCAATTTTTAAAAATTCTATGGGCAAAATATTGAATGATGAAGGAAACATCTGAGGAAGATGGAAACAATATGGTGTCACTGTATCAAAAAGAATAGAACAACATTCAACCATTTCAGGAGGTAACATATGAGCAAGAACCAATGGTCAGGAAAGAAGAAATTCAAGATGCATGGAAAGCACTAGCCCAAAACAAGATGCCAGGAATTGCTGGAATATCTATTGAAATGTTTCCACAAGCTGATAAAGCACTGGCAGCACTCACTCATCTATGTCAGGAAATTTGGAATACAGCTACTTGGCTAACGGACTGGAAGAGATCCATATGTGTATACATACCAAAGAAGGGAGACCAACGGAATGGTCAAATTATGTAACACTATCATTGGCATCACATGTGAGTCAAATTGTACTGAAGCTAATACAACAACAGTTGCACTGATTCATTGACAGAAAGTTACCATATTCAGCATTCAAGAGCCATCGTGGCACAGTGGTTACAGGTTGGATTGCAAACCCCAAGGTCAGCAGTTCAAAACCACCAGTCACTCCGTGGGAGAAAGGCAAGGTTTTCTACTCCCATAATGAATTACAGTCTCAGAAACTCACAGGGGCAGTTAGTTCTAGCCTATTCTATAGGGTCAGGATGAGTTGTCATCAATTACAAGGCAGTGAGTTTGGTTTCCCAGAGATTTAAGCCAGATTCAGAAGAGGATGTGGAACAAAGGATATCAGATATCAGATGGATCTTGCCTGAAAGCAGTGAATACCCAAAAGATGCTTACTTATGTTTTATTAACACCCAAGTTATCTGACTGTGTGGATCATAACAAAACATGGATAGATTTGAGAAGGGAATTCCAGAACACTTTGTCTTGCGCATGTGAAACTTGTACATGGATTAAGAAGCAGTAGCAGAAATAGAACAAGGGTAGATTGCATGGTTTAAGAATCAAGAAATTTGTGCATCCAGGTTGCACCCACTTATTATACTTTTTCAATCTGTATGGTGAGCAAATAATCAGAGAAGCTAAATTATATGAAGAAGAACACAGAATCAGATTTGGAGGAAATATTATTAACAACCTGCTATTTGCAGATGACACAGTTTGGTTTGCTGACAATGATGGTGGACTTGAAGCACTTGCTGGTGAAGATCAAGGATTACAGCCTTCAATGTGGGATACAACTCAACACAAAGAAAACCAAAATCCTCACAACTGAACCAAAAGGTAACATGATGATAAATCGAGAAAAACTTGAAGTTGTCAAGGATTTTGTCTTGTCTGGATCCACAAGCAATGCTCCAGGAAGCAGCAGCCAAGAGATGAAAAGATACATTGCACTGGGTAGATCTGCTGCATAAGAGCTCTTTAGAATGTTGAAAAGTTAGGATGTTACTTTAAGCAGGAAGTGCACCTGATCCAAACCATGGTATTTTCATTTGCCTCATCTGCATGTGAAAAGCTTGCCATTGAGTGAAGAAGACCCAGGTAAACTGGATGAATTTGAACCATGGTACTGGCAAAGAATATTGACAGTATCATGGACTGCCAAAAGAACAAACAAAATCTGTCTTGGAAATACGGCCAGAATTCTCATTAGAAGTAAGGTTGGTGAGACTTTGGACATGTTGTCAGTGGAGACCAGTCCCTGGAGAGGCATCATGCTTAGAAAAATGGAAGGGCTGTGAAAAAAGGTTGAAGGCCCTTGAAGAGCTGGATTGACACAGTGACTACAACAAGAGGACTGAGCATAGGAACACTTGGGTGGATGGAGGAGGAGCTGTTATTGTTACATTCTGCTGTGAATAGGTTTGCCATGGACCAGAACCAACTGGATGGCAAACTAACAACAACAACAACAACAACAACAACAGGGAGAGACATAAAAAAGCCAAAGTCACTGCCATTGAGTTAACCTTGATTCAGAGCAACCCGTGAGTTTCCCGAGAGTGTAACTTTTCACAGGAGGGGACAGCCTGTTTAACCTACTACTTAGCAGCCCAGCCCAACACCAGGGCTCCACAAGGATAGAGAGAAGCTCTATTAGGGCTGGATAGGGTAGAGGCTGTACACTGGTATATATGAGGGCTGGAGGTACAGGGAATCCAGGGTGGATGATACATTCAGGACCAAGAGTGTGAGGGGCGATGCTGGGGAGTGGAGGGTGAGTGGGTTGGAAAGAGGGAACTGATTACAAGGATCCACATGTGACGTCTTCCCTGGGAGAGGGACAGCAGAGAACCGGGGAAGGGAGACTCCGGATAGGGCAAGATATGACAAAATAACGATGTATAAATTACCAAGGGCACATGAGGGAGGGGGGGGAAGGGGAGGGAGGGGGAAAAAAAGAGGACCTGATGCAAAGGGCTTAAGTGGGGAGCAAATGCTTTGAGAATGATTGGGGTAGGGAATGTATGGATGTGCTTTATACAATTGATGTATGAATATGTATGGATTGTGATAAGAGTTGTATGAGTCCCTAATAAAATGTAAAAAAAGAAAAGAGGAGAAAAAAATGATTAGGGCAAAGACTGTACAGATGTGCTTTATACAATTGATGTATGTATATGTATTAACTGTGATAAGAGTTGAATGAGCCCCTAATAAATTGTTAAGAAATGATCCTCAATTCTATCTGAATCCTTGCCAGAGCTGCAAGTTGCCTTAATAAGCACGAGCAAAAAAGTAACTCTGGCAGCAGACCGCTCAGGTTCAAATCCAGGCTCTCTAACTTATTGACTATGTGACCTTGGGCAAACCTGGACCTCTCTGTGCTTCCAAAGACTCACTTTCCAAAAGGGAAGTCATAAGCTAACTTTTCTTATTCCTCACTGGGTTGCTTTGAAGATGAAATGAGACATCTGTCTAAAAATGCTTCTGACCATCCCTTGGTTCTCAGAGCTCCACAAATGCTATGGATGATTGTTATAAGATTATGAATGATTTTTTCCAAGGGTAGTGCAAAAATTAACATCAGTGCTACTTCTCTCTGACAAAATATAAATCCAAATTTCTAAATAGCAGGGTCTGAACGGATGCGCTGTTAACAGCATCTTGCTTTTCTCCCATCACTTGTCACAGTAAACCTAATAAGAAATGCTGGGCTAGGGCCTGCAGCCAAGCCCCTCACTGTCAGCGTGCAGGACCTCAGGTTGTTGGCAGGCCAAGGGGCATCACAATGGCAAGAGGAGACTCCACAAAGGGCCCCTGCTTCCTCCCCCACGCTCCCCTTCCCCACGTTCAGGGTGAAATGTCAAAATACAATTTTTTTGTCACCTGGTGAAATAATGAGCCCCCATTCCCTTTGCCTTGGTATCATCAGAGCGCAACAGCCACGTGGGGTAATCGCTGTCTCCTTGTTAATGCTGCTCGGTTCAAACATTTTCACAGGCCCTGGCAAAATGAAACCCGTGCTTTCTACCTAGGTAGAGTTTGAGGTGATTCAGCCCATTTGCTTCTGCTGAAAAGGCTACCTCAGAAAAACAGGAAATAAAAACATAGAGGGTGCCATTGACATTAGGTTTCTCGTTTTCTTCCTTTCTTCCCTACCTTCCTTTCTTCTTCTTGCCCTTCTCTTTTCTTCCTTCCCTTCCTTTGCTCACATCTTCCTGCCTGCCTTCACCTTCCATCTTCCCTCCCGCACTCCTCCATTTCTTCTTCGCTCCTCTCTCCCCACCCCCACCTTTCTCCATTCCTTCCCTGCCTTTTCCCTTCAGCCTCCCAGTCTCCCTCCTTCACTCTCTCCCTTTCCTCCTTCCTTTCCCCATCTTGTTTTGATCCAGTGATTTGTACTCCTTTCTTCCTCTCATCCCACCCCTCCCCATTGCTGGAGAAACATCAGTTCCTTGTGGCGCTGGTTTCTTGGCGCCAGACCCTGTTCTTTGGGTGTTCACAAGTCTGCTTCCTGTGTGCAAACATAAGACAGACATATGATCAGGGTTGGACAGAAGATGGGATTTGACAGGTGTTCTGCATCCCAAATCTTCAGGAGGCAAAGGTAAAGTCAGGCTCCTGCCTTTAAGGTTATGTCTCCCATTGTAACTGCATCCCACAGAGGCTACTGCCTCCTGGTCACCTGAGGCCTGCTGCCTGCCTTCCTCTAGCTCCTGGGGAATTGGGGGTGCAGTGGCAAGAACAACAAAAATCCCCAGGAGTTGACAAGAAGGGAGGCTGCCTTGCTTGAGAGACGGCCCCCTCACCCACCTGCATGTTGTTGAGATGCAGGTTCTCATCCCTGTGGCTGGGCAAGAAACGCCCCCTCCCCAAACGCAGTGGCTTCAAACAAGGACCATCATCGTGTGGTTGCTGGGAGGCCACTGGGTCGTGCTTGGAGTATCCCATGAGTTGGCAGTCACATGGGAGCTGGGGCAGGGGCCTCTGGTGACTCCAGTGCCTACACGTGCACTCAGAGGGCTGACAGTTGAAGCTGGCCGTTAGCTGGGTGCTTAGCTGGGTTGTTGGTTGGAGTGTCTCCACGTGGCCTTTGCAGGTGCCTCAGGCTTCTTTCAGCATAGTGTCCGGGTGCTGAGAAGTGTCCTGAGAGGTAGCACGTGGAGGCTGGACATTCTAAGGGTGAGCACTCAAGAAGAAGTCTTTGAAGGGATTTTTCAGAAGCTGTGAAGCACTTTGGGGGAGGGAAGGGGGTTGCCCAAACTAGATGTCACAGTGTCATCTTCTCCATAATCTATTGGTCACAGAGGTCATGAAGCATCCCAATTTAAGGGGAAAGGGCATAGACTCTACCTTCCTATAGGTAGCCTGTCAAGGAATTTGGGGGTCACATACGAAGACTGGGAGACCCTGGGTGGCACAAATGGTTAAGGACTCAACGTATCAAGAGGTGGGCAGTTGCACCCCTCAGAACAAATAACTAATGGCCTGCTTCTAGAAGCCCACAGGCTTGAGAATCCTGTGATGTGTAGTTTCTCCCTGGCACCCAGGGGGTCCTCGGGAGCCAGAACCAACATAACAGCAACGGGTTGGGTTTTTGTTGGTTTTGTTTGGGCTAATATTAAAACGACTAGTATGAAATTATATATGTATTGTGTTTAACTCTCAGGACTCTGATTATGCTGAAGTTGAACAAAACCGTCTGCCTCTTCTATGAATGCCAGCCGATGGAGGCAAAAGTGAGGGTCTAGAAAAAGAATGAATGTCACATTCCCGTCTTTATGTTTCAGTTGTCCTTAAAGGGCACAGGGAACAAACCAGACGTCTTTGACATGATTTTAGCCTAATGATGTGCTAGTATGATGATGAGCAGCCTGAAAAGTGGTTTTAACTAATGTGATCCAATATTTGAAAAGTTGACGATTTCACATCAAATTTTATATTCTCAGCATCTCAGTTACAAACAGAAAATCAGGCCTTAAAATCCTTGCATTTCCCCAAGGCAACAACAGTCTGGAGCTAGAATTTGAATGTCCCCTGTGGATGAGCTGACACGTGCCTGTTAACCACAGTCCCCATCCATACCTATTGCCCCCAACACAGAGGTTGGCTGCAAGTATCCTTTATCTATATGGCTAAATAGGTTAGTTGGTTTGGATTGGGTTGCTAGTTTTTCCTGTTTTGTTTTTGCTTACTTTTGATTTTTTTTGGGGGGGGGGGGCTAGGAAATGGCGTGTATTTTGGTACCATGTCTTCCAAAGCGAGAAAATAAAACACAGTAAGCCAAGAAGGTCAAACAGTCTAGATTAATGATGAAAGGAGGAGCCCTGTTGGTGAAGTAGATTATGAGTTGGACTTCTAACTGCAAGATCAGAAGTTCGAAACTCCCCCCACCCCCACTCCACAAGAGAAAGATGAGATTTTCTACTCCTGTAAAGATTTACAGCCTTGGAAACCCACAGGGGCAGTTCTATACTCTGTCCAAAGGGTTGCTATATGTCAGAATTGATTCCAGGGTAGTGAGGTTTTCTGGATTGATATAAATAATTTTTGGTGAGTATTGAAAAAACCAGTCAGTATTATTTTTAATACACATCAAAGAAGGTCCACATTAATTGTTCACACAACCCTGCCACCTTCTTTCTTTATTCCCTTGCCTCCCACTCTCCTTTCTTCCTCCCTATGGTCTTTTATCTCATTCTTTTTCTTTCAAGGGTTAACCTAGGAGTGGGAAAGTCTGACTAATTCTTAACGAAAAGGCTAAATTGGTTTTATTGTTGGTGTTATTACTTGGGTTAATTTTTTTTCTTTTCTCTTCTTCTATTGGTTTGTGTCATGTAACCCAGAAAATGGGGAAGTATTTGGAACATCAAAACACTATCATTTCTCAGTAGACTACAAGCATTAAAGGCAACGGAGATAAATACTCCAATAATAACAATAACAAACAAGGATAGCTAGAGAGATAAAGAGATAGATAGAAAAACCACAAAATCTGAGCAGTTGTGGGAAGGAGAATGGGACTAGCCCCATGAATAAATATAGGTTTGCCAGAGAATAGTTCTATATACATATTAGCATATACTACAAATATGTCCATGAATATAATAGTGCATCAAGGAGGCATAGTTATGAAAATGTCTTAGCTATAACAAAACCCCTTGAGGGAGCGTGTCCTAAATATGGGGGGTCAGGAACATAGCTCTGAGAGACCTCAAGATCAACTGGTACAAACTAGCTCACAAAGACAATGTTCTGTATTCATCAGGGAAGTGACTGGGTCTTCAAAATCTAGTGAGTAGCAAACTAAAAGTCTGTTCTTGGTCTCACCCTATGTGTTGGACAGGGTTCTCTAGAGAGACAAAACCATATTGCTAGTAATTATATATAAATATATTTGTAAAACTAGATATACAATACAAGAAACGAACCACTAAATTATATACAGATAGATAACACAAGAAACTAACAGTTAAATTATAAAACAGTGAGACACTAGCAGTCCTTTAAGGCTTGAGAGCCATCAGTTGCCAGTCCCTTTCTGTAGAGAGAGCTGGGCTCTATATACCCAGGCAGCAAACAGCAAGGCAAGTCACCAACTGTCACCAACTGTCGGTCCCCAGCTCCAGAGACGAACATTCCAATCATGTGGGATTAAATGGACCTCAACTTACAGGAACACATTCCACAAGCTAGGTATCCCACAGGCAGTGTACCCCCTTTAAACTGAGGCACAGAACAAGCAAGGCGAGGCTCACAAAGCCATTTATCCCTCTGCCCTTCGATTAATCCTACTTGTGTTTATCGGCCAGGCTGGCACAATAAACTATTGCACCCTGTCTGGAGCAAATAACAGTGAAGAAAATCAAGATGCCTGGCAACAATTAGTCCATATCAGTAATGGACTATGCGTACCTCAGCCTCTATGATGCTAAGGTCAGAAGAACTAAATGGTGCCTGCCTATCACAAACAGCTGCTCTGAAAGGGATCATGGTACATGATCCTAGATAGAGTGGGGAGTAATGTGTAAGAAAACTGAAAGTCATACTACTACTACTACCAATAGTAATAATAATAATGATAAAAGATGAGGTTTATTGGTTAGATAGACTAGTGAGATCCCCACTACTATGGTCCTTCATCACCCTTCAGGCCTGGAACTGAATTCAACCCCCTGAAAAATAGACATGTTTATAAAGTGAACCTTATGAGAATCAAAGATTGCAGCCCTCAGTATGGATTACAACTCAATGTCAAGAAGACACACATCCTCACAACTTGATCAATAGGTACCATGATAAATGGAGAAGTTTGTTGTTTTTTTTTATTTGTTGTTATTTGTTGAAGTTGTCCCGGATTTTTGTCTTGATGAGGTCTATAATCAATGCTCCTGGAAGCTGCAATCATGAGATCAAATGGCGCATTGCATATGGATACATTTGGTGCACAATACGTCTGTAGAGTGCTAAAAAGCAAGGATGTTACTTTGAGGACTAAGATGCACCTTACCCAAGCCATAGTAATTTAAGTTGCCTCATAAGTATGTGAAAGTCAGACATTGAATAAGGAAGGCTGAAGAAGAATTGATATGTTTGAATTGTGGTGCTGGTGAAGAATATTGAAAGTAACATGGACTGCCAAGGGAACAAACAGATCTGTCTTAGAAGAAGTATGGTCAGAGGGCTCCTTAAAGGCAAGGATGGTGAGACTTCCTCTCACATACTTTGGTCATGTTATTAAGAGAGACTAGTCCCTGGAGAAGGACATCATGCCAGGTGAAGTAGAGGGACAGTGAAAGAGAGGAAGCCCCCTAAGGAGATGGATTGACAGTGACTGAAACAAGGGGCTCAAGCTTGGGAACAATTAGGAGAATAATTCAAGGCTAGGTAGTGTTTCTTTCTGTTTGGCATAGGGTCAATGTGGGTTGCAACTGGCTCAATGGCACCTGATAAGAACAACTACACCAAAATGAATCATAGCACTGAGGAGCACACATTCCTCAGAACCATCAACCATTCAAAAGCAAATAGGCAGTATTTGCCCAAGGCCAAATTCAAAAGGCAGGCAAGGTTAGGGGAGAAGGGTGAATGAAAACAGGAAGCAGAGTTTCAATGGCATGAGTGATCTTACATTGCAGGAGATTGTCATCAATGTCACATAACAAAACATGTATAAATTGTTACATGCAAAGCTGATTTTCCCTGTAAATCTTAACCCACCTTACAATAAAAAGTTTCTTTTTTTAAAAAAAAAGACACCATCGTTCATATAATAGACACAGCCAAAGATCTCCTGGACAATCCTAAAATGATCTCCCAAATGATTTGGGTAGTTCGCCCTCCTCAGGGAGTTCTACCCATTGAAACGCTGGGCGGTTATAGCTGCAATTATATTTCAGGCCAGAAGAGGCAGCAGAGGCCTGGTTGTTCAAAAGCTGCAAAACTACCAGACAATGGGCAAACAGCTTCTTTCCACAGACGACTAGGGGCTCTGTCATATCCATGTCTGGTGTTCAACACTTGGCGACAGAATCCAGCCCGCTGGGTTTGGGTGGGGTCTGTTTCTCACCCATGCTTGGCTTGGGATTGTTCTATGGCATCCACAAAGTGGAGTCCTCTCCTTTCTGATGTCCCAAGAAAGCTGTTTTCTCCTTTTTCTCTCTCTGGCCCTCTTCCCAAGAACCCTGGGGATCACTCTGCTTACCTCTGGTTGATGTTTCTCAGGCAGTTACTTGACCTTGGTTCATCTACTGCAGGTGACCATTTGCAAGTAACTGTACCGTCCATGAGCTAGGCTGCGAACTACGGGTTAAAGTTTTTAGTTCACCCAGAGGTGCCTTCCAAGAAGGGCCTGGTGATATGCCTCTGGAAAAAAACCCACCCCAGCCATGGAAAATTCTAGGGACCGGACATCTCTAACACACTTGGGCTCTCCATGAGTCCGAGTTGACTCAATGGCAATTGGTTGCTGGTATTCCTGTAAGTAGAAGACAACAATCTTTAAGCAGTCCCTCTTGGATTCATGGGAGAAGGATGGCTTCCTTTGAGAGAACTTCTCAGGGCTCCAAGGGCTCAATGATCTTACAAAAAATGAGAGAAACGATGAGCCTGATGACAGAGGATATTGCTATGCAGGCCCCGTTTCAGGAAGCTCAAGTTTCCAGGTCTTTCCCTGACTCACAGTGGAGCCCTGTGAGGTTCCAAATAGAAGGGCACCCTTGCTCCCAGGACCTGGAGCCTTGTAGCTGAGCAGAGCGGTCATGATGAGTAAGAGGACCCAAGGGGGAAGTCAGGGGGCTGCTTCACTTTTCTCAGTGTCAAGCAAACAAATGTTTTGGCAGGAAACTTCTCTTCAAGAGTGTTCTGATTTCTTGAAGGAAATCTTTTTCTGAACCATTTCCTCAGGGGAAAACCACTCAACTACCTCGGGAAGGAAGATTTTTCTCCTTCCAAGCTTACCAGGCTGTGCTAACTCACAGAGGAGGTGTGACTAGCAGGCAATGAAACTGATTTCCAGACTCCTATGAAAATCAGCAAGTGCTCGGCTGCTAAGTGAAAGGTCGGCAGTTGGAAAACCCCAGCTGCTCTGCAGGAGAAAGTGGTGGCTGACTGTGTCTGACAAGATGACAGCTTTGGAAACCCAATGGGGCAGTTCTCCTCTGTGCTCTACAGTTGCTTTGAGTTGGAGTGGACTTGACAGTGATAGATCTGATCTTTTTCCCCATGAAAATCGGCTTTCACGAATACATGTGCATTCATGGATGTCTGTGTCTGCTTTGGCATGCATGTGCACATATGTGCCTATTTGCACGTGGATGGATACGTCTGTGAATGTGGGCATCTCTATTTACTTTGCCATGTGTGTGCACATGTCTGCCTTTGTCAGTATGCATGCGGGCTGAGGCAGCATAAAGAGATCACAGAGAAACTTGGAGAGAAAGAGAAAAGTAACCTATTTTCTCATGGGTCTCCCATACCTGATGGTCTACTGGCATCCACCACCACGAAGACCAGAGGTCACTTCATGCCATGTGTCCAGCTGCCCATTGCTGGTTGAGGTCAGTCACCAGGGAGGCAAGTCAGACTGGCCTCGCCAACCTACCACCCACCTGCAGGAGTGATTCCCACCATCTGTCCTGGAGCCCCTCCCACCTTACTCAGCCTCCCTAGACCTTAAGTGAAAGGCATTTCCAACGTTTTTACATAAAGATTTCTGAGATTGACTGAAGAAATGATTTCATTTGACAAAACATGAAGCTTTGAATTTAAAGATTTGAGGCAAGTGCCCTCCAGAGAGGGGGACACAGGATGGGGCCATGCTCCCTTCCGGTATGCACAGGGGTTGCTATGAGTTGGAACCAACTTGATGAGCACCTGCCAGCAACAACAACAACCAGAAATTGTCCAAACTTCTGTGGCCTCACTCGGAAATGAGAATATTAATATTGCCTCCTAGAAAGAATTCAAGGTATGTACAATTGGTTAATAGGTGTTTGGAAAGTGAGTACATTAAGTGGACTGATGACATTGATAAGGCAATAAGAAACTGAGAAGGCTTCACTAACAGGTGCTTTCACATCTGTAACCAGTAGATTCCTCCCTTCTTCATCTCTTGCCATCATAATCAGCCCCCACACTTTCCAGCCAGCTTGAGGGATTAAATGTTCTGTCTGATCCTATTATAAGCCTCAGCCTCAGAATCAGAGGCTTTACCTGAGGTTTGAGGAGCTATACTGGGAATGAGTGAGAGTAACCTGTCTTTTCTATTGCTCTCCTATCGCTCCCTCTTCCCTAGCCCTTCCCTGTCTCTGGGCCTGCCTTTCCTCCCTAGAGCAGTGGCTTCCGGGAGAAGGGGATGGAAACAATGAGCACAATGAGCACATTCCTGACAAGGCCTCTTACCATGCTATCTTCCAACCCTCTCTTGGGAGGGCCTCCACGAAGTCCTCTTATGTCATCTCACAATAACTTGTTAGATACCATTGAGTGAGCTCCTGACTCATAGCAAAAGTACACACAAGAGATTGAAGAACCACCTGGTCCTGCACCGTCCTCACAATGGTCCTTGTGTGTGAGCCCATGGTTGCAGCAGTGTTGAGGAGATCCTGTCCAAGAAGACTGCCAGTGGGTGGGAGGGGCTGCAGCTTTCAGAGACTTTGGAGGATGCCAAGGTGGATAGTTCACGGCGTATCATATGAGGTCAGCCAGCGGGCCTTGGGGGCCCTTCCCATTATCCATAGATATATGAAATAAATGGAGGCCCTCAGCAAGATGGGCTGCAGACACCTTCAGGACTCACTTGATCCTTGGGAAGCTCCCTTAGCCTTAGGACACCACCTGCTGGAACTGTGGCTTTGCTGCCTCTCCTGGATCTCAACTTCCCTCCTAGAGGACTCCAGCCACCTTTCTCCTTCCAGATCCTTGCAGCAGGAGGCAGATATTGGTCTCTATGCTTTTGCATGTGGGCAGTTTTCTAGGGACAGATCAGCCTCTCCCAAGAATTTGGGTTCACCAGAGTGAGCGTTGCCACAAGTCTGCAGAGCATACGACCAGGCCTCTGAAGAGAGAACTGCTGGAAGATTTGCCCCTTTTCAAAAGCGCTAATTCCACAGTTGAGAGCTCGTCTCCTGGGGAATCAGCTTGAGTCTCAAGGAGCACATCCCCTTTGACACTGCTGGCAACTCGAGGTGCTCAGGGTCATTTTCTTGCCGTTGGGGAGTGCAAGGGAAATGCTACAATCTGTCCCTTCACATGAACCACCAATCCTTATCTGGAGAACTCTCCGAGATGACAGGGATGGGAGGGAGATATTTCTGGGGCACGCTTTCACCTGCACATCTCTCAGGTGAGTCAAACATTTGACCCCCAAAAGTTGAGTATGATGGTGAGAGTTCAGGCTGGGCGATAGAGTGTCTGGGTTCAAATCAAGAGACTGCACATCTCAGCTCCCATGGTTCTCCTGCATAAAACACAAGCCAAGCAGTTTATCACTTCCCTGCTGAGCATTCTACTGAGGCCAGCTAAACTCATTCTTTGCTGATGACAACGTTGCTTGTACCAAATGGCTTTGCCATGTAGCCCTTAGCAATGGCCAGAAGGGCTGCTCATCAAACCACAGAGCAGGGCTTCTGGCGCACATGCTAAGAAGGGGGCTATTCACAACAAGGTCGGTAGTTTAGAACCCACTAGCTGTTTCTCTGGAGAAAAACTGTGACTGTGTGCTTCCATAAAGATGCCCAGCCATGGAACCCCCCTGGAGAGGGCCATGATGAGCTGGAGTGAGCTCTACAGGAGTGGGATTTTTTACTGTGGATGTAATCCCACCTGGGCAGAGATTTTCTTTGTGACATTAAAGAGGCTGTACTTTACACCAATCACTTGGCTGATACAAAAGGATTCAATTCAACACTGAAGCAAACCAACTCCATGGGAAGAAGGCAGAGAGCTCCAAGGACCACCAACCATGGAGGTTATTGAAGCCAAAACAAGAATACCGCCCACCAGTCCTCAGCCCCAAGGGATGGACAAAGAGAGCCTGCCCATCAAGCTGGTGCACTGGCATGATGCTGTCAGCCTCCGGTGCTGTGAGAACATTGACTTTGGTGTGTTAAAGGCACCCACTTGCGGTATGTTTGTGATGTCAGCGTGTGGAAACTATGGCAAGCCCCCCTCCCTGCCTCACAGCAGCAAAGCCTCGCCATTAAAACCCCGTGCCTTCTGTGGCGCTTGCCAGCTGTGAGAGGACAGGAAATGCCCTTGGCTTTTCTGCTCCTTGTTGCGACCTCCCGCTGAGGCAGGGAGCAGAGGATGTGAGGTTGGAATCTGTTTTGTTTCATCACTACCCTTTGTCATCTCTCTGAACACTGTCATGTGCTCCTCACCAGTGCCTCGCCCTCTCTATCACCAAGCCATGTGCTCTTTAAAACATGCACACACACACACACACACACACACACACACCTAATGTTCACATTTTGAGACACATTTGTTTTTAATTCACTAATAATAACAATAATTATTCAAAGCCACTTTACCATCTGAAAAGAAATCTCTATGCATACGCTTAGATCATGGATGCCAACTGCCTTCTTAAAAACATTTCCCAATGAAATATTCAGCAGCGATTATATTAAGCCTGAAGCTGTTCATCCAGTTTGTGTTAATCAAAACAAAAACAAGAGACGAAGGGATCCAAAAGGACATGTAAGTTCATAGACTGAAAGTAGCCCCATCGAGCACCAAAGGCTTGTCCAGAAGGGCAGAGCCACAGGTAAAAGTTATGTCTCTCTGGAGTTGCTGGCATTTAACTAGATGCAAAATGTCAGCGCAGGAAATGGCTTGCCCAATGCAAATACTAACAAGGGAGGCATGTGTTCTTGTGTAAATGGAGCTTCTGCCAACCCGGGCCTTCAGGATCCAGCTCCCATCGCAGCATCCACGGGAAGCACCAGGGGAATGTTCCATTTGCTTATTTTCCCTTTCTTTGCTAAGAAGAAAAAGAGCCTTTGTGGCCTAGTGGCTACAAGTTGGGCTGCTAATTGCTATATCAGCATTTTGAAACTACCAGCTGCTTTGTGGGAGAAAGATAAGGCATTCTGCTCCCATAAAGAGTTCGAGTCTCAGACACTCACAGGGGCAAACTCACAGGGGCAGTTCTACGCTGCCCTATAAGTTGGCTGTGAGTCAGCATGGATTCGATGGCAGTGAGTTTTCTAAGAGTAAGAAGTATCTAGGGGTGTAAAAAGTGAATGAGCTCTGCTATTAAGGGAAACGTTGTCATTCCCAACCCACTTAGAGGAGCTGTGAAAGAGAAGCCTGGCAATCTTCTTCAGAATCCTCGGCCATTGAAAAGTTTATAGAATGTATTGGCCTTGGTTGTTAAATAGATCCAGGTATATGGTGGAGCATACAGGGACCAATGTCATAAAACGGGGTGGGGGTGGAAAAAATCTCTGAGACAGATGCAAAAACTGTGAGGGAATGAGTTGTTGAGCCTGGGGGATCAGGACCATCGTCTCTGGGATTTTCAAAGTTCCTGAGCAATCAGGAAAGGGGCAACAGTTGGTCTCTCCCCATCCAGAGGACAGCAGAAGAGGAGAACTGATTGGGCCCAATGAATCAATGACTAGTGACTCAAGCAACGATCACCCTCCCCCACTGGAGACCAGAAGAACTAGATGGTGCCTAGCTCCCACTATCGACTGCTATGAAAGAGATCACATTAGAAGGGCTTGATTAGAGTAGAAGGGAAATGTGGGGCAAAACTCAAAATCATGATAAAACACCAAGCTTACTGTTTGGATAAAGGCTGGTGAAATTGCAAGACTATGGTGCTTAGTTACCCTGCAGGTCTGGAACTGAACTCATCATGGCTCGATGTTCAACCAAACAATAGACAGGTCTATAATGGGAACAATGACATTAGAGACATACAAATACCGTAGAATAATAGATCACATGAGATCAAAAGACAGCATTCCCCCAAGAACGAAGTTCAAAAAAGTTGAGAATGAAGGCAGCTTGGAGACAAGAAACAAGAAGATGTGGGGGAAGTGATGGTACATTGTGGGAATTGCTATCAATGACATGAAACAAAATGTGTATGCATTGCTCAATGGACAGCTGAGCTGCTCTTTAACCTTCACCCAAATCACAATAAAAATGTTTTTACTAAAAGAAAACATCATGGTTCACTTCTACTCTGACACACACGGGGTGATGAGGAAATAGTGTCAACCGGGTTTGCTGTGGTCCAACCACCAGACATGTGCTTATGGGAGAAAGAGCATTCTGACGCTGTTAATACCGAGAAGGACCAAGATGGTTTTATTTGCCCGCATCATGAAGATTGTAGGCCTGGTGGTGAGATGATTCAGAGCTCAAGTGCTAACCAAGAAGCCACCCAGTTTAAACTCACCCAGCCCTACTGAAGGAGATTTCCCTCCTCAAAGGTGTTGTTGGTTGTTATGTGCCATTGAGGCGATTCTGACTCCCTGTGACGGGAAGGAAAGGCACACTGTGCTATAGTGTTAGGGTTTTCAGCGGCTACTTCCTCTGAAGTGGGCAGTGGAACCCTTCTTTGTATTCTGTTCTTAGCCTGGAAGTTTCCCTGACACCTCTTCACTTGGGGTAACCCTGCTGGCATTTGAAATACCAGTCACGTGGCTTCCAGCATCACAGTAACACACAACTCACCACAGCACCACAAATGGACAGACAACAACAGGCTAGGAGTCTTCATGGGAGCAGGCAATCACGTCTTCACTCTCTCGATGGGGATCAGTGAGTTCAAACTGCCAGTCTCTCTGTTACAGCTGCACATGCAACCACTGTGCTGCTAGGTACATTTCCTTAAAATTCTGCCTAGAAAAATCTGTGGAACAGTTCTTCTGTCACAGAGGGGCACTGTGAGCCAGGATGGGCTCTGAGACACACAAATGCAACACCATGAAGCCACCTTACTCTGTCCTGCTCTTATGTAACTCTATTCTTTTCTGAGCTATCTTTTCCGTATATTCAGAAGAGACTGGCACTGAGCAGTGTTAATTCCACCAAGGCCAGGAAGGAGGTCAAAGAGTCACAAAGGACTATCTCTTTGCTTTCATGCCACTGCACTAAGGAGGCTTGGGTGGCAGCTGGAAGCTGCACATTTCACTCCCTGACCCTACACTCCTGGCTGAGTCTCCTCAGAGTGAGACTGCCCCTTTACCCAGCTCACTGCATTGGCTGTCTTGCTCTGAAAAGAGAATTCGCACATGTGAGTCTGACTGGGTGGCAGATGGGAATCTTAATGCTGCTCTTTGGAATATGAAAGGCCTCGGATCAGAGTGCTGCAAGGGACTTCTTGTCCTTTTACACACACACACACACACCCTTGCAGAACATCTGGAGGGCTTCAGACTTCGAGTTCTTTTTACACACTCATACACACACATACACACATACACACACCATTGCAGAATCTCTGGAGGGCTTCTGATTTCGTGACCTTTTTAGACACACACACATACACACACATACCCTGGCAGAACCTCTGGAGGACTTCCGACCTTTGTCCTTTTTAAACACTCTCACCCGCACACACTGTTGAAGAATATCTAGAGGGCTTCTGACTTTGAGTCCTTTTTACACACTCACACACACACACACCCTTACAGAATTTCTGGGCGCTTTACATTGTGTCTTTTTACACACAAAAACAAACACACACACACCCTTGCAGAATCACTAGAGGGCTTCTGATTTTGTTTCCTTTTTACACACACACACACACACACACACACACTCCCTTGCAGAACATCTGGAGGGCTTCAGACTTCGAGTTCTTTTTACACACTCATACACACACATACACACATACACACACCATTGCAGAATCTCTGGAGGGCTTCTGATTTCGTGACCTTTTTAGACACACACACATACACACACATACCCTGGCAGAACCTCTGGAGGACTTCCGACCTTTGTCCTTTTTAAACACTCTCACCCGCACACACTGTTGAAGAATATCTAGAGGGCTTCTGACTTTGAGTCCTTTTTACACACTCACACACACACACACCCTTACAGAATTTCTGGGCGCTTTACATTGTGTCTTTTTACACACAAAAACAAACACACACACACCCTTGCAGAATCACTAGAGGGCTTCTGATTTTGTTTCCTTTTTACACACACACACACACACACACACACACTCACACTCATACACTTGCAGAATCTCTGGAGGGCTTCTGAATTCATGATCTTTTTTGACACACACACACACATAAACACTCACACCTTTGAAGAATCTCTGGTGGGAGTCTTACTTCGTGCCCTTTTGACACACACTCATACACTTGCAGAATCCCTTGAGAGCTTCTGACTTCGTGTCCTTTACACTCACACCCACACACATCCTTGCAAATCTCTAGAAGGCTACTGATTTGGTTTCCTTTTTACACAAACACACACACAATCTTGCAGAATCCCTTGAGGGCTTCTGACTTCATGTCCTTTTTGCCAACACACACACACACTCACACTCACACTCATACCCTTGCAGAATCTCTGGAGGGCTTCTGAATTCGTGTCTTTTTTAGTCACACACACACAAACACTCACACCCTTTCCTAATCTCTGGAGGGCTTCTACATGGTGTCCTTTACACTCACACCCACACACAACCTTCAAGAATTTCTAGAGGGCTTCTGATATCGTGTCCTTGTTAAACACACACACACACACACATACTCACACTCATACACTTGGAGAAACATCTGGAACAGTCTGGTCTGGAGACTCTGATCCTGAGACTGTGGTGTGGGGGCACCAGGCTCACATGGCTGAGGATGTTTTAGTACAGGGTGGAGCCAAGCACCCCAGAGCTCTCTGTATTCCAGAGGTCGATGGTGCTGTCAGAAGAGCAGGTGATAAAGGAGTTCGGGGGCAGGCAGGCCTGTTGACTGTCCTTCAACTCAGGGTAGACCTGGTGGAGCACAAGGACCAGAGGGACCTGGGTCAGACCTTGGCTGCCCACAGAGATGGGACGGGATGAGAGTAGAGAAAAGGTTGGTCAAGACTTAGCCCCAGGCTTATCCCAGAGCAAGCAAGTCATAATGATTAGCTCTTGTCTTTAACAAGTAAAGGAATATACATTAACCAAGCACCTAGTAAGTACTAGGCATTCTAAATCTCCCAATTACATTGTCTCCTTTTCGTAAAAATCAAATGCATCAGGTATGTCATTTCACAATTGCAGAAACTAAGGTTTGGTCAAGTTCAGGAACATGTCCAAAGAGGCCAAGCTAAGACTGCACAGGGGCATACTGAAAAACGTCTGAGATGAGTCAGCACTAAATTCCCCTCCCATCCTCACAGCCAATTAACAGATAGGAAGGGACTCAGGGGCACTGCTGGGGGAGCAAGGGTGCTGGAGGAAACAAATTCCACACTTGAGGAACTCCAGCTCCTAATGGTAGCCCAGGAAACACGGTCAGTCTCAGCAGACCTGGCCCACGTACCTCTACACTCCAGAAGCAGGAGGAATGATACAGAGCTGAATAAACCTTGCCCACTTTCTTGGGGTCCTTCACATCCCAGACATAAATACTATGGTCATTGTACACACAAGACAGCCACTGAGTTACAGGATCAAAGGTCAAGGCGATGGAGTCCGGATACTTCGCATTGGCCACGCCAGCGAAAAGGCGACTGAGGAAAAAGGGGGCGGGGTGTCCAGGGCAGACAGGGCAAACTGGTGAGTGAGCACTAATGAAATGGGGCACTCAAGGGAGGAGCGGCAGGTTGGCCAGCAGTCACTGGAGAAAGAACGCAGCAGCTGGCTTGGCATTCCTTGCCATGGGGCTCTCCAAAAGAACACAAGCTATTTCATAGCCCCCAATGTCAGGCGGGGACAGTGTGTGGCCATAATGCAGCCAAGCAGATGTCAGGCCCTTCTAGACTCACGTCAGAGGACAAGGAAAGACACTGTGCAAGCCACAACCATGGTCATATATCATTTCCTACCAATTGCAGATTTAGTCCCCTCCTGCCTTGAAAGAGAAATTAATACACCCAACTGCAAAACTGCCCCGCTTCCTGACAGCACTGAAACCAGAGCAAAACTTCACTTCCTGCAATCACCCAACCCAAGGCCCGAGGCTACAATAAGCCCCTCCTACCGCAGCTGCAACGCAGCACCACCCTGAGGGAGAAAGGCCTGCTCCGTCAGGTTTCCAGTCTCTCTCAGAAACCCTAAGGAACTGCCCGTCTGTCCTAGCTGTGGTTTTTACAGGACAATGCATTACCACACGGCAGACTCAGATTACCACGGTTGCCCACACTGAGCAAGAAATGCTAAAAGACCCACCTGTGCTTGACTGCAAGGGTCTTCCCAGAGGTCTATGTGTGCCCTCCTCTCCTTGCAGCATGCCAAGGATGGCCTGGCACAGAGTGGGGCTCTGACAGGACTCAGGGGCCCACCACACCGCTCACCTGGCCTCTGTGATGCTGGCAATGTCTGTCCACAGGTCATGGGGCCGGGGCAGCGTGCTGAGGAAGTGCTGGTTGGAGGGGTTGAAAAGGCGCACGGTGCCGTCAGCACAGCCACAGAAAATGTAGTCCTGGCTCACCGAGATGCAGTGGGCCACTGTGGTCTGTGAGCACAGAAGCCCCAGTCAACAAGGGCGTCTGCCCACTCCTTCACCAGACACCTCAACAGCTATGAGCCAAGAGGCAAAGACAAGTGCAAGGCAGGCCAGCTGCCCTGGCCGGAGCCCTTCAATGCCTTCCCTCTAACAGCAGCTGGCCAGAGGGCCCACAGCCCCGTGCAATTAGGGGGAAGGAGTCAGCAAGCCTTATAAGGCACCTGAGGTTTAGGCAAAGACACACTCAGAAAAGGCCGGCCATGAGAAAGGCAGCAGAGGCAGCAGACAGGGCCAGCACACTTACTGTGATGCTGTCTTTGTGCTGAGCAGAAGACGAAAGCAGAGGAAGAGGCAGAGACAGAGAGCGCGAGCGAGCAGAGAGGTTCCCAAACACCTTCCTCCGCCTGGGGCCTCCCCCAGAGTGCATGCAGACCCCGCTGCTAGCCCCAGGACCCCCGGAGCCTGGAGGTCACAGACAGCAGGGTGCCGACAAAGCATTCACTTACCCTCAGCTCCACTCCCTTGTCCAACAGACTCCGGTCACTGAACTCGCACAGCTGCCCCGAGGATGTGATACAGAAGGTGCTGTCAGCCTTCTTCTCGCGGCCACAGGCTACATCAGTGAACAGGTTGTTCCGCAGGTCCCCCAGCAGCCCGGAGCGGCCCAACAGGGGCACAGTGTCATTCACCTGTGGAGGCACACCACAGGTGCCACCCACCCTGCAGGCTACCCCCTGGAAAGCAGGCCCTGGGGAGAGAGGGAAAAGGCTTCCCTTGCAGATTGACATAGACCTGGCCCAGCTGAGACTTCCAAGGGGCTTTTGAGCATGCAGAAGGGGGCGCAGGTGGAACAGATCTGGGCAGACCCCACCCTGGTGGCTACTTGCTGCCTCACCTTTGAGGTCTTGCTGTCATCAAGGTACCAGAATTTGATGTGCCGGTTGCCTGCAAGGACAAAGTAGCTGCAGTCCTCAGAGAAGGATACTGCTGTTACCCGACTGGACACCTTGTTGGAAGCCACTACAATGATTTTCTGGAGAGAAAGTCAAGGGAAATCAAGGCTCTGCTTCTAGGAGCTGAGGGAAAAGAAACTTACACACTGAAGGAGGTTAGACAAGCTGTGTACTTGACCTCTCCTTCTGCCCCTTCTTTAGCATCCTAGATACCCAGTTGCTCCTTTCTGCTCAGAGTTCTCTAGAAACGGATTGAGGCCAGCAGGCGGAGTGAAGGCCACCTGTCAGCAGTTTCTTGGTTCCCCTCCTGGCCCTGCCTGTCCTGAGGCCAGCAGCCCACTCACCTTCCAGGCCCAGACAGTGACGATCATGTCATGCTGGTAGCCCACTGAGACAATGTACTTGGTGCTGGGTGAGAAGGCCACACACGCCACGCCATACTTATGCTCCTGAAGCTCTGCCACCTGGCTGCGCTCCAACACGTCCCATACCTGCACAGCAGGCATGTGTCCACTCTGTGGGGACGAAGACCCCAAAGTAAAGGCCAGAGGCAGCCAGCTCCCTCCCCATTCACGGAGGCCTGGCTCTCCCAGCCACTGGATAAAAGCCTGCACGTAAATGAAGGAGACCTAACCTAATGTGCCTGCACATGAATCAAGGACACCCCCAGAGGGAATGTGATCAGTGTTGGGGAACAGGGACTCTCAGGGATGGGCTCCTGGCGTGATTTGGATTGGCAAGAACCACCACTCCTGTGGTTTGCTCCCACAGCCTCACAGGGCAAGTCTATGGGAGGGCAGCCCTGTTCCACACTGTGACCAGCAGGGGGACTCCAGGGATAAGGAATGTTTTAAGGAGGTGTTTTCCAAAATGTGGTTCCCAAATTGGCAGCTTCAGCCTCATCGGGAACTACTTGTTAGCATTGCAAACTGAAGAGAGCCACCCCAGACCTGCTGAGCCCAAGAGCCAGCAGTCTGTACTATGGGGCCACCATAGCACTTCTGACGCAGGCTACAGCCTAAGAACACTGCTCTATGGCAGACCAAACACCCAAAGTGGACACCAGTACAGAAAGTCAAATTTGGTACCAGTCCTATGCAGGCCACAGGCTGTCACTCTCTGCTAAGGCCAGGCCACCCCCTGTGCAGTGCCTGAGATTCCTTCCTCACTCACCTCGCTGGTGACCAGGTACTTGCCATCAGGAGAGAAGGCAAGGGCAGTGATGGTTTTCCTGAAAGTAATGCGGCCAGTCTCAAGAGGGGCACTGGCAGCCTGGCCCAGGTCTGGCCTCTCAGAGTCCCCTCTCAAAACAAGGGCAGCAAACCCGCCCTCCCTGTGCTGTTTCCCTTGCAGGCCTGGGGCCCAACAGGGCCCAATGCCACAGAGAAGCAGGTGGCACCCCTCTGGCCGTCCCTGGGGAAAGGTGGCACTCCCCAAAGCCCCAGAGCCCATTTACCTGGAGCTGTTGAGGATGTGGTGCTGCTTGTGTTTCCGGGGATTGAAGAGCACAACCACACACCTGGGGAGAGGGAGAGGGGGGCACAGCCTTAGCACCCCACCTCAGTGGCCCAGCCCAGAGGACCCCATGTTGCCAGAGTGCAGCTGGCTCCTGGCAGCACTCTTCTGCCTTTTTCCCCATCTGTAGCCCCACACAGTGCAAGGGCCTGTAGGGAGCCCTGCCTGCCCAGTGCTCTGTGCACCAGCACCATCGGCCATGCCCCATAGTGATGGGGTGGCCGGTCTTCCCAGAGCCCTTGTCCCTACCCCAGGGCAGAGGGCAGAGAGAAGGATGCACATGATTTGGGTAAGAACAGGCCTCAGCTGTGCCCTTGTTTACAGACCTCCCAGTTTCCAGGAGAGAGTGGGATCTCTCATGTCTGCACCCATGTGTGTACTTGGCAAGAGCCAGCCATCCACATGTTGGATGAGGAAGCAAGTGGAAGGTCAGGGCCCAGGGCCAGGCCTGCAGGGAGACTAAGGGGAATGCAGAGGCAGAAAACTGCCTGAGGAGGGAACTTCATGGAGTTGCTGGCCCACGTCAGACTCTTTAGCCCAATGAGAGTGAGCAGCGCCATTCTAACAGCCTCCAGGCTCCCTCTCCAGTCAGGCAGCAAGGCTGGGTGAGATTGCATGGATGCTGAAATTCAAGAGTGAACTCGAGAGAGGAAGGCAGGTAAGAGTCAGGGACAAGGAGCTAGGAGCCAACAGCTCACCAGTGTCTCAGGGGCCATGGCGCTCAGCAGGTTTAGGCCCTCTGCCCAGCTGTCCCCTCTCTTCATTAGCGCTATTCCTACTACTTGCTATAGCTGGCCACAGCAAGCCTGGAGCCCATCCCAGGCTGGGGTTACATATCCCAGGCCCTTGATGGGGAGGCCTCAGGTAAGCAGTGGGCCCAATGGAGTTCTGGGTATGTGGGCTTGGGGGAGGGGAGACACCTTTGGGGCTGGACCAACCCAGGGCATCCCAAGTGGGATGGGGTGCAGGGGCCTGGGCAGGGTCCCTCTTCCTCTCCATCCTCCATGGCCAGTCAGGCTAACAAAAGATCTTGGGCAGGCAGGGGGCCTGGGGAAGTGCCCAGATGAGCCAGGGGCTAGCTGGGCAGGGGGTGTTTCCTGGGTAGGCAGAGGGCCTCGGGCAGGGTCTTTGTGGCAGGCCCAGACCCAGGTGGGCAGGGACCTGGAACAGGGATCCCAGGTGTGTGCCTGGCCTGGACTGGACCCAGGGTTGGCAAGGGCCCTGATGCAGGTTCCTGGGTGGGCAGCGGGCCCAGGGCAGAGTCTTGGTGGTGAGCAGGCCCAGGGTGGGGGCAGGGGGTCTGGAGTGTGGTCCTGGGTGGGTCAGCTGGGCAGGGCGGGGATCCTGGTGGCTGGCTAGGTGCCTGGTGGGCTGCAGACCCACATCAGGGGTCATGGTGGAAAGGCCCTCCCTGGTGGGCAGGAGTCTGGGAAGGGGCCTGGAAGGCTGCACAGGCCACACCTGGTCTTTGAAGTCCTATGCCTTGCGCATCAGGTCATAAAGACCCATGGAGGCAGTGCGTCTCTGAGGCTGGCTCACAGCCTTCAGAGCTTGGCTCGCTCAGCTCCTGAGCCCTTGACCTCTATAGGAAGTGCTGGCTGGCCTCCTGTCATGTTCTCAATAGGCTCCAGCTGCTGCCAAGTAGGCCAAGCCTTAAAGGGGCCATGAGCTTCCACCTGTGCGCCACTCCTCCTCACCCTTAAAGGGGCCGCGTGCTGCCACCAGAGACCTCTTTCAAAAGTGTTCTTCAAAGTGTTTAAGAGCAAGAATGTTACATTAAGGTGCACCTGACTAAAGCCATCTTAGTCATATTTTCGATGGCTTTCTATGCACGTGAAAGTTGGACATTGAAAAGGAAGATCAGAGAAGAATCAATGCATTTGAATTGGGAGGCTGGTGAAGAATATTGAAAGTACTCTGAACTGCCAAAGAACAAACAAATGTGGGTTAGAAGTACAGCCAGAATACTCCTTAGAAGCCAGGATGGTGAGGCTTCCCCTCACGTACCTTGGACATACTGTTAGGGAGAGACCAGTCCCTGGAGGAGGAAGGACGTCCTGCTTGGTGAAGCAGAGAGGCCGTGAAAATGAGGAAGAACTTCGGCCAATGGATTGACACAGTGGCTGCAACAAGGGGCTCAAACATAACAACAATTGAGAGGATGGGGCAGGACTGGGTTGTGTTTCGTTCTATTATCCATAGGGTGGCTAGGGGTTGGAACTGACTCAATAGCATATAACAACACAAACAATGTGTACACCCACTACTAACAGGACAGGAAGTTTCCCAACCCCTCTCATCTCTCAACCCCAGGAACAGAGATGCCACCTTCCTTCTAGCTGTATTCCCAGTATCTAGAGCAGAGCTCAGCAATGAAGTACCTAACAAACCTGAAGTAGCTGTTACTTAGCTCCATGCCTCAGAGGTCTCAGTTCCCAAGTCCCAAAACAATGACATCAGTGTTGTTGTTTGTTGCCATCAAGTCGGCTTCCACTTACACCTGCGTCACACCTGCCTACCTAGAATCCCACCTTATGAAAATAAGCCAGAACAATGATTCTTGCCCACGGTGTCTGCAGACTATGACTCACCACTCTGAAGGGATGTCATGTAAACGTTGAACTGCTAGCTCAAAGGTTGACAGTTCAAACCACCAGCTGCTTCAAGGAAAACGATGAGGCTGTCTGTTCCAGTAATGTGGGACAACGTTTGAAAATTTACATAGGGTCTCCATGAGTTGGAATTGACTGGACAGTAATGGGTTTGCTGTACCTGGAATGATGATGCGACCAGAGAAAGAATGAGAGGGAATTCTGAAAAAGAAGCACCGACCTGCCCCTCCATCGGGCTGTTTTGTGATTTTTTTGCAGCAGATTGTTCAAAGGGAACAGGGAATGAAGAGGCGGAGTGCATGGCACAGTTGAGGGCTATTTGCCATTCTGACCAAGTGCCTCTGTGAGAAAAGGGGGAGGGGAGGCTTGACCTGGATCTTGATCATTGCCCAAGAAAATATATGAATTTCCAGAATGAGAGAGGTTTCCCAAGTCAGGGTTGTAACAGGAGCTGACAGTTCTAACCTCCGACCCTGTGGGCCCTGTTCAAAGAATCTCCTGGACTGGGTGGGAGGTGGGTGGTTAGGCAGAGAGACAAAGAGAGAGTCGAACTAGGAACTCTGGCTCTTTCCCAGCCTGAGCCTGAGCCCCTGAGCCTCCTCAACTCCACTCTCCCCCTTCCACGGCCCACCACAGGGACACCTTCTAGAGGTCTTCCTGTACCCATATGTAGGTTTTGGCTCTTCCTGCTTTTGGTTCTGCTCAGTGGCAGGGCATTTGTAGGGTGGTTGTGGGATTTGTACAGTTGACATTAGGGTAAATGCGTGATCATTTCTTAAATTTATCCTACTGCAGCTTTAGGCTGTGTTTCCAAACTCCCTGTCCTCTCAGAGGCTCTGCAGAGGGGACAGTGGCTCTGATTCCACCTGGAAGTTCCTGGTTGAGCACATGGATTTCCCATCCCAGTCTAGCCATGGCACCAGGGATCAGGGTGCTAGGAGAGGGGCAAATGGGTCCCCAAAGGAGATGTGTGGTGACCACAAAAGTGACACACTGGTGGTCACCTACTAATTGTACATGGTGGTGCTTGCTCTCTCAAGGTGGAAACATACAATTTCGCCTATGCCTCTTCTCTAAAAGCAAGTGGACCTGCTTGTGAAATGAGGTTTTGGAAAGTTCTTTCATGGGCCACAAAGAAGTGTGGCTGGTCCAGTGTCTCAAGCTGATTTCGAGTAGTGTCCAGAGAGTTCGTGGTGAAAGGGGGTAGGGAAGTGTGGGGGGCAGGCCAGGGAGTGAACACGGAGTAATTTGAGCCAGACAGAGTAATGAATGGGAGGCAGAATGGATATGGAGTTAATCTGGGGGACGAGTTTGGATCTGCCTCTGTGGGTTTCTGACACTATAAATTTGTCCATTGTCAGACGGCCCCATCTTTCTCCCTCTCGGAGCAGCTAGTGGATTTGAACTGCTGGCTTTGAGATTAGTAGCGGGATGCTTAACCCACAGCATCACCAAAACTCCGTAGCAAGAAGGATATTACCACAACCACAGCCACCACCCCTTTTTCCTAATTTTCTGAGAGATAGAGAGGAAAGAGTGCTCTCCAGCATTCGACTCCCTTTAAAGAATATGGGAGGGCCAGGGTGATGATAGCAGTTGGCTGGAACATCCCAGCCTGGCATCCAGGGACACCCGGAATGATCCTCCCTTATGGGCTCAGTGAAGTAGGCACACTCAAAGACCACAGGACCCCGGTCTCAGCTGTCGGCCTCGGGGCTTGGGTTTCTTAGTTCCTGCTGCTAGGGGAAGGGCTGCTCGATGAAGAGCCTCATCACTTAGCATCATGGCTGCTCAGATGTGATACCACTGAGTCGTGTAATTTACATTTCATGCACAATTGAAGCAGCTAATGGTGTCATTCTCCAAGGGGGGAACAAGTTGTCATAATGTTAATTACATTGCAGGTGTGCTCCCTCTCCTTTGTCCCCAAGTGCTCCTTGGGAAGTTCCCAGGTAGCAGTCGAGTGGGTGTCCAAGAGAGTGGCATTGGCTCTCTCCAAGGTGTCAGGGCTGAGGAGTGGTTACAAGGCCAAGAATTCTTTCTCTGACTTCGTTGTGGGTGTGTTGGCGCAGTGTGAGTAGAGGTGGCAGCTAAAACAGCCCAATGATCTCCCCATCCTTTTCTCCCCTGCGCGTGTGCAATCGGGCAGGGCTGGAGGGTGCCTGCTCAATGCTCAAGCTAATTTTGCTTGATAGGGGACAGTGGAGATGATGTGTAGGGAAAAGGAGGCAAAATCCAACCACTCTTAGTCCAGATATCAGCAGACGGTAGAGCTAAGCCTGTAGTCTCTGAGGCTGGTCTGCTGGGATTTAAATTCCAGCTCCCCCTTGGATAACCTGGTTACCCCTGGGCCAGATGGCTTCACCTCTCTGTGCATTCGTGTTCTCACCTATAGACGGAAGCTGATGCACTACCAATGGGTCAGTCGATTCCAACTCATAGTGAGCCTGGAGGACAGAGTGGAACCATTCTATAGGCGTTCCCATAGGCTGTGACTGATACTGGAGCAAATTGACGCATCATTCTCATGGGAAGCTGCTGAGGGTTTCACTGAGCTAGTGGTAAATAGTCAAGGGCTTCTCTATTGCCCAGCCAGCGCTCCTCTTAAAGGGGTTGCAAAAGTCACCAAAACCCCACTTCTCTAGAGTTCATTCAGACTCATAGCAACTCAGCCGGATGAAGTAATAACTGTCCCTGCAGACGTCCGACCCTGAAAATCTTTATGAGCTCAGACAGCCCCTCTTGATTCCGAAGAAAAGCTGGTGGGTTTGAACCACCGAACTTCTGGTTAGCAGTTCTAATACTTCACCCACACCAACACCCGTGGGATGAAATGAGTGAATGTACATGCAATGCTTAGAACACTAGTACATAACATGCACTTAGTAATTGTGAGCTATTGTGGTAGGAGGGGAGTCCAAAAACCAAACCAAACTCACTGCCATCGAATCCACTCTGACTCCCCAGGACCTGAGTTCTACCCTATAGGACAGTGTCCAACTGCTCCTGTGGGTATTAGAGATTGTAACTTTATAAGATTGGAAAGTTTCATGTTTTTCCCTGAGTGGCTGGTGGTTTTGAACTGTTGGCTTTGGGATTAGCAGCCCAATTTGTAATCACTCACGCCATTATTAAATGAGAGCTACGAGTTTCTGACATTTTCTGTGAGGTGGTAGAAGTATATGTCATTCCTATATTTAAAGAAGGTAAATCTACTGAAACAGAACAATTGCCATGGCTTTCCAAAGAGAGGAGAGATGTCAGTTTTAAGGATATATAGAGCTGTGAGTCATCCCTGGAGAGTACAAATGGTTAAAACACTTGGCCATTAACAGAAACTGAGGAGGTTCAAGCGCACCCAGAAATACCTTGGAAGAAAAGCCTGGCCATCTGTTTCTGAAAGGTTATGCCCATTGAAAGTCCTATGACTCACCATGAATCGCAATCAACTCAGTGTCAAATGGTCATTTTAAATTTCAGGATGGTTCCTGGGCAGAAAGAAAACATTCTAAGTTGTCTATTGAAGAGGAGGTTTGAGAGAGCACCTAGCCTATTCAAACACAACTGATGAGGAACCTCGGTGGGGCCACTGTACACAGACCAGGCCATGCTTTCTCCACATCTGGTTTTGTTGGATGCTGTCAAGTTGGTTTCAACTCGTGGCGACTCTACATACAACCAAAAGAAACACTGCCTGCTCCTGTGCCAGCCTCACAATTGTTATGTTTTAGTGCGTTGTTGTAGAAACTCTGTCCATCCATCTTGGTGAGGGTCCTCCCCTTTTGGGCGCCCCTTTACCAAGCATGATGGCCTTTTCCATGATGTTGCTCCTCATAGCTCCTGATGCCCAAGGATGTGAGATGAAGTCTAGCCATCCTTGCCTCTAAGGAGCAATCTGGATACACTTCTTTCAAGACAGATCTTGCTCCTCAACTGAAATTCTTGCAGAGAGAGTGAAAACACACCTGATTTTCCTAGAGTCTCTTTTCCCAAAGTGGGCAACACCACCCACCTACTGGGCACAGAAAAATCCAGAGATCTACAAAGCAGATATCTACATTTTATCCTGGATGGTGGGCTACAGTACAAAATTCTTTCATTGCTGGGCGGTCCTGAGTAATTTCTTTTTCTGAAAAGAGGGCAGTAGGCAGAATAAGTTTGGGAACCTTTGGTCTGGAGCAGGAGCTGGAAACCTGTTTTTCTGCCAAGGACCATGTGGTGATTTATAACATCATTCATGGGGCCATACAGGTCAAATATTTAATGAACTCACCCCTAAGGTGATGGCTACAAATGCTTCTCGTTGGTGAGATGTGTGAAGCTGGCAGCTATTGATTATTTGGGGGGCCCTATACAGCCCTCGGGCCATACGTTGGTCTAAGGTAGTCAATCTCAACCAGTGGGTCACGACACCTTTGGGGGTCCAATGACACTTTCACAGGGGTTGCCTGGTTCATCGCAGTAGCAAAATTACAGTGATGAATTAGCAATGAAATAATTTTTATGATCGGGGTAAACACAACCTGAGGAACTGTATGAAAGAATCATGGCATTCGGAAGGTTGAGAAACACTTGTCTAGGGAATGGTTGGGATCTCCATGTAGGCTACACATGAACTTCATAGACAGTCAGGGAGCATATCACTTGGGTTTTATTGGAGAGGAAAGAACTATTGATCATGTTTCAAGGACAAACAAATCTGGAAGGAAATGCTATTGTGGATGAAAACAAAACATAAAACAAACTCTTGAAAGATTTCTGTATGCTAGAGATGAATTGCAATCAAGAAAATTAAATGATATCTCTGAGGGATCCAGCAGAAAACAAACCATGCAGAAAGTTTAATTAAAGAGAGTTTAATGAAGACTATTCACAGTGGTGGGGATGGGCTTAAGAAAGCCAACAAAAGATAAGGAGGCCCCGAGGGTCTAACAAGAGCATAAAGCTGTTGCCACGTGTCCTATGGAATTTTCTCTTCAGCTCTTTGACTTTGTCATTTCTTCTCATTGTCTTAGCTACTCTATGATATAGAGCAATTCTGACTCAAAGGAATTTGATACTACTGTCCTCTCCCAATTTCCTTTATTTTCCAACTTCATATGTGTTAAAATATGCAGTATTGCATCAGATTTCCTATGCTCTAAACCAGTGGTTCTCAACCTTCCTAATTCCTTGGCACTATAATGAAGTTCCTGATGTTGTGGTGAACATCCATTCGTAAAATTATTTTCGTTGCTACTTCATAACTGTAATTTTGCTACTATGAAGAAGAGACCGACCCCTGTGAATGGGTAGCTCAACCCCCAAACAGGTCCCGATCCACAGGTTGAGAACCGCTGCTCTAAACTAAGAGGTGTTTCTTTAAGATGTAGTTCAGTATATTGTTAGACGCCCAAGACCTGTTCTTGTTGTTGTTAAGTGCCGTCGAGTGGATTTTGGCTCACAGCAATTCTATGTACAATGTACTGAAACGCTGCCCCGTCCTGTGCATTCCTCACAGTGGTTCTTTGCTTGCGCTCATTGTTGCAGCCACTGAGCTATTCCAAATTGTAGGGGCTGCCTCTCCTTTGCTGCCCTTCTACTCTACCAATATCTGTGTCTTCCTCTAGGACAGTGCTTCTCAACCTTCCTAAATCCACGACACTTTCATACAGTTTCCTTTGTAGTGGTAGACCCCCAATCATAAAATTATATTCTTTGCTACTTCGTAACTCTCGTTTTGTTACAAGTTATGAATAGTGCCACCCTATAGAGGGTTCGTCTAAGCCCCAAAGGGGTCACGACCCACATGGTGAGAACCTCTGCTCTAAATTGAGAGGAGTTTCTCTTAAGGTTTATTTCACCATACTGTTAGAAGCTCAAGTTCATTTGTTGTTGTTGTTAGGTGCCGTCGAGTGTGTATGTCTCATAGCAACTCTACGCACAATATAATGAAACGCCGCCCTGTCCTGTGACATCCTCACAGTGGTTTTCTGCTTGCGCTCATTATTGCAGCCACTGTGCTAATGCATCTTGTTGGGGACCACCTCTCTTTTCCTGCCCTTTCATACCAAGATTTGGGATTTCCTCTAGAGCAGTGGTTCTCAACTTTCCTAATGCCATGATATTTTCATACCGATTCTCATTTAGTGGTGACCCCCCCAAACATAAAATGATTTCATTGCAGCTTCATAACTGTAATTTTGTTACTGTTATGGGTCACGACACCCCTGTGAAATTTTCATTCCATATCCACAAAGGGGTCGCGACACACAGGTGAAGATCCCCTGCTCTAAACTAAGAGGGGATTCTCTTAAGATAGAATTCAGCATACTGGTAGATGCAAAAGTTCTGTTGTTATTAGTGTTAGGTACCATCGAGTGGGTTTTGGTTCATAGTGACTCTATGCACAATATAATGAAACGCTTTCCCATCCTATGCCATCCTCACAGTGGTTCTTTTGCTTGTGCTCATTGTTGCAGCCACTGTGCTAATCCAACTTTTGGGTAGCGGCCTCTTTTTTTGTGGCCTTTCAAATGTACCAAGACTTTTGTCTTCCTCTAGGGCAGTGGTTGTCAAATTTCCTAATGCCATGACCCTTTCACACAGTTCCTCATGTAGTGGTGACCCCCATCATAACATTATTGTTACTTCTTAACTGTAATTTTCCTACAGTTATGAATCATTTCACACCTGTGAAAGGGTCATTCGATCGCCAAAAGTGGTCGCGAACCACAGGTTAAAAACCGCTGGTCTAAACTAAGAGGAGTTTCTCTTAATATCTACTTCACCCTATTGTCAGAAGCACAAATCCTATAGTTATTGTTAGATTCTGTTGTGTAGCTTTCGACGCCTAGCAACTCTAAGCACAATAAGATTGGAAGGTGCCCTGTCCTGCGCCATCCTCCCAGTGGTTCTTTTGCTTGCGCGGATTGTTGCAGCCACTGTTGTGTTCCATCGTGCTGTGGGCTTCCTCTTTTTGCTGCCCTTCTACTGTACCCAGATCTATGTCTCCCTCTAGGGCAGTGGTTCTCAACCTTCCTAATGTCATGACTCCTTCACACCATTCCTCATATACTAGTGACCTCTCCAATCATAAAATTATTTTCCTTCTTACTCCATAACTATAAATTTGCTATTGTTATGAATCAGGTCACCCATGTGAAATGCTCATTGTTCCCTCCTAAGACGTTGTGACCCACAGTTAGACAACTGTTACTCTACACTAAGAGTTTCTTTTAAAGTCTTCTTCAGCATATTGTTAGAGGCACAAATCCTGTTGTTTGGTACCTTCGAATGTGTTTAGGCTCATACCAACTCTATGCACCATGTAATGAAATGCTTTCCCATCCTGTGCCTTCCATACAGTGGTTCTTTTGCTCACACTCATTTTTGCAGCCACTGTGCTAATCCATCTTGTTGGGCACTGCCTCTCTTTTCCTGCCCTTCTATACCAAGATATGTGTCTTCCTCTAGAGCAGTGGTTCTCAACTTTCCAAATGCCACAACCACTTCACACCATTCCTCGTGTAGTGGTGACATCCAACCATAAAATGTTTGCATTGCTACATCATAATTGTAATTTTGCTTCTGTTATGGATCAGGCCACCCATTTGAAAGGTTCGTTAGTCTCCTCAAAGGTGTCTCGACACACAGTTTGAGAACCAATGGTCTAAACGAATAGGAGTTTCTCTTAAGGTCTACTTCAGAATATTCTTAGAAGCCCAAGTTCTTTTTATTATTGTTTGGTGCCTTTGAGTGTGTGTTGGCTCATAGCAACTGTATGCACAATATAATGAAACTCGGCCCCATCTCGTGCCATCCTCACTGTGGTCCTTTGCTTGCGCACACTGGTGCATCTATTCCATCTTGTAGGGCCTGCCTGACTTTTGCAGCCCTTCTGCTGTACCAACATTTGTGTCTTCCTCTAGGACAATGTTTCTCATACATCCTAATTCTGCGGCCCTTTCGTACAGTTCCCAATGTAGTGGTGGACCCCAATCATAAAATTATATTCATTGATATTTCATAACTGTACATTTGCTACTGGTATGAATCAGGCCATCACTGTGAAGGGGTGTTTCGAAACACCCCCCACCTGAAAGTGTTCACGACCCAATGTTGAGATCCCTGCTCTAAACTAAGAAGAGATGCTCTTAAGATTTACTTCAGCATATTGTGAAACACACAAGCCCTGTTGTTATTGTTGTTAAGTTCCTTGAGGGGGTTTTGGCTCATCGCATCTCTATGCACAATATCATGAAATGCTTCCCAGACCTGTGCCATCCTGTCAGTGGTTGTTTGCTAGTGCTCATTGTTGGAGCCATATTTGGGGGGGGCTGGCTATTTTTTGTTGCCCTTCTACTCTACCAAGATCTTTAGGGCAGTAGTTCTCAACCTTCCTAATGCCACAACATTTTCATACCATTCCTCATATAGTGCTGACTGCCAAATCATAAAGTTATTTTCATTGCAACTTTGTAACTCTAATTTTTCTACTTATGACTGGGCGTCCACTATGAAAGGTTCATTCATCCCCAACAGGGCTCGTGACCCAAAAGTTGAGAACCGCTGCACTAAACTATATAGGAGTTTCTCTTAAGGTCTACTTCAGCACATGATAAGAAACACAAGTCCTGATGTTTTGTTGTCAGGTGCAGTCGAGTGGGTTTTGACTCAGCAACTCTATGCTCCATATAATGTAATGCTGCCCCATCTTGTGCCATCCTCACAGTGTTCCCTTAGCTTGAGCTCATTGCTGCAGCCACTATGCTATTCCATCTATTTGGGGGCTGACTCTATATTGCGACCCTTCAACTGTATCAAGACTTGTGTCTTCCTGTAGGACTGTGGTTTTCAGTAATCCTAATGCCACTACCCTTTCGTGTAGTTATAACTCGTGTAGTTATGACTACCCAACCAAAAAATTATACTGTTGCTACTTCATAACTGTAATTTTGCTACTGTTACGTATCGGCCCACGCCTATCGGAGGATCATTCGAACACCCCCAAAGGATTTACCACTCACAAGTTGAGAATGGCTGCTCTAAACTAAGAGCAGTTTCTCTCAAGGTTTATTTGAGCATACTGTTAGATGTATGATTCCTCCTGTTATTGTTGTTTGGGCCGTGGAGAGGGTTTGGGCTCATAGCAACCCTGTGCACAATATAATAAAGGCCTGCCCAGTCTTGCATCATCCTCACGGTGGTTCTTTGCTTGCGCTCATTGTTGCAGCCACCGTGCAAATCCGTCTCGTAGGGACTTCCTCTCTTCTGCTGCCCTTCTACTGTACTTGCGTCTTCCTCTAGGACAGTTTTTCTCACCCTTCCTATTTCTACGACCTTTCCATACACTTCCCAATGTGTAGTGGCGGTCCCCAAAGCATAAAGGTTTTTTTCTACTGTTATTCCATAACTGTAATTTTGCAAGTTTTATGAATCTAGTCACCCTGTGAAAGGGTTGTTCAACCAACCAAAGTGGTCACAAATCACAGGTTGAGAACTGCTGTTCTAAATTAAGAGGAGTTTCTCCTGTGGTATAGCTCAGTATATTATTACACGCACGAGTCCTGTTCTTATTGTTGTTAGGGGGCTGTCGAGTGGGTTTGGCTCATAGTTGGCTCATAACAACTCTATGCACAGTATCAGGAAACACTGTTCCATTCTCTAACACCCTCACACTTTTCTTTTGTTTTCACTCATTGTTGCAGTCTCTGTGCTAATCCATCTTTTGGGGGACTGCCTCTCATTTGCTGACCTTCTACTGTACCCAGATTCGTGTCTTCCTCTAGGGCAGTGGTTCTCAAACTTCATAATGCACGGCTCTTTCACACCATTCCTCATGTATTGGTAACCCCCCCCCAATCATAAAATTACTTTCCTTGTTACTTTATAACTAAAATTATGCTACTGTTATGAATCAGGTCGCCATGTGATAGTCATTCTCTCCCCCACCCCCCAAAAGGCATCACGACCCACAGTTTGACAACTGATATTCTACACTAAGAGGAGTTTCTTTTTAAGGTATGTTTCAGCATATTGTTAGAAGCACAAATCCTGTTCTTGTTTTTGGCTGCCTTCGAGTGGGTTTTGGCTCATACAACCCTATGCACAATGTAATGAAACGTTGTCCTGCCCTGTGCATCCTCTCGGTGGTTCTTCTGTTTGCGCTCATTGTTGCGGCCACTGTGGTAATCCATCTTGTTAGGGACTACCTCTTTTTTCCTGCCCTTCCGTACCAAGATTTGTGTCTTCCTCAAGAATAGTGGTTCTCAACTTTCTGAATGCCACTACTATTTCATACCAGTCCTCATGTAGTGGTGACTCCCCAACCATAAAATATTTTCATTGCTACATCATAACTGTAATTTCGCTTCTGTTATGGATCAGGCCACCCATGTGAAAGGTTCATTAGTCTTCTAAAGGCACTGTGACACAGTTTGAGAACCACTGGTCTAAACTAAGGGGAGTTTCTCTTAAGGTCTACTTCAGCATATTCATAGACGCACAGTCCTGTTGTTATTGTTTGGTGCCTTTGAGTGTGTGCTGGCTCATAGCAACTCTATACACAATATAATGAAACGTGACCCTGTCTCGTGCCACCCTCGCAGTGGTTATTTTGCTTGTTGTCATTGTTGCAGCCATGGTCTAATCCAACTTTTGGGGGGCTGCCTCTCTTTTGCTGCCCCTCTACTGCCCTTTCATTCATTTCCTCATGTAGTGATGAACCCCCAATCATAAAATTATTTTCATTGCTACTTCGTAACTTTAATTTTGCTACAGTTATGAATCAGGCCTCCACTGTGAAAGGGTCAGTTGACACCCCCCCAAAGGGCTCGCGACCCACAGGTTGAGAACCACTGCTCTAAACTAAGAGGAGTTTCTCTTAGGATCTACAGCACCATATTGTGAAAAGCATGAGTCCTACAGTGATTGTTGTTAGGTGTTGCCCAGTGGGTTTCGATTCTCAGCACCTCTATGCACAAGGTAATGAAACGCTGCCCCGTCCAGTGCCATCCTCACAGTGGTTTCTTGTCTGCACTCATTGTTGCAGCCACTGCGCTAATCTATCATCTGGGGGTCTGCCTCTCATTTGCTGACTTTCTGCTCTGCCAAGATTTCTGTCTTGCTCGAGGACAGTGGCTCTCAACCTTCCTATAATGCCACAGGCCTTTTATACCACTCCTCATGTAGTGGGTACAATCCCAGTCATAAATTTATTGTCATTGCTACTTCATAACTGTAATGTAGCTACTGCTATGAATTGGGCCACCCTGTGCAAGGGTAGTTCATCACCCTAATGGAGTCATGACCCACAGGTTGAGAATCTCTGCTCCAAACTATGAAGAATGTCTCTTAAGATATATTTCAGCACATTGTTAGAAGCAAAAGTCCTGTTGTTATTGTATTATGTGCCTTCAAGTGGGTTTTGGCTCATAGCAACTCTATGCAAAATATAACGAAACGCTCCCCCATCCTGTGCATTGCTCACAGTGGTTCTTTGCTTGCGCTGGTTGTTGCAGCCACTGAGCTATTCCAACTTGGAGGGGCTGCCTCTCCTTTGCTGCCCTTCTACTCTACCAACATTTGTGTCTTCCTCTCGGACAGTGGTTCTGAATCTCCCTAAATCCACGACCCTTGCATGCAGTTCCCAAAATAGTGGTGGACTCCCAGTCATACAAAATTTTCGATGATATTTCATAACTGTAATTTTGCTAATCTTATGAATCAGGCAAACCTTGTGAAAGGGTCATTCAACCCACTGACTCCCCAAAAGGGTTCGTGATTCATAGGCTGAGAACCCTGCAATAAATTAAGAGGAGTTTCTCTTAAGATCTACGTCAGCATATTGTTAGTAGCTCAAGTTCTTTTTGTGTTGCTGTTAGTTGCCGTCGAGTGGGTTTTGACTCTCAGCAACTCTATGCACAATATAATGAAACTTTGCCCCGTCCTGTGCCGTCCTCACAGTGGTTCGTTGATGGCACTCATTGTTGCAGCCACTGAGCTATTCCATCTTGTAGGGTCTGCCTCTCACTTGCTGCCCTTCTGCAGTACCACATTTTGTGTAATTCTCTCGGGCAATGTTTCTGTACCTTCTTAATGGCATGGCTCCTTTATACAATTCTTAATGTTTTGGTGATCCTACAACAGTAATTTTTTTTCATTGTTACTCCATTACTGTGATTTCACTACTGTTATGAATTGGGCAACACCTGTGAGAGGCTCGTCTGAAGCCCCACAGGGGTCACGACCAACAAGTTATGAACCACTGCTCTAAATTTAGAAGAGTTTCTCTTAAGATCTAGTTCAGCATATTGTTAGAAGTACATGTCCTGTAGTTATTGTCGTTAAGTTCCGTCGAGTGGGTTTTCACTCTTAGCAACTCTATGCACAATATAATGAAACGCTGCCCTGCCCTGTGGCACCCTCACCGTGCTTGTGTGCTTGGCCTCAGTGTTGCAGCAACTGTGCTAATTCAACTTGTTGGAGACTGCCGCTCTCTTCCTTCCCTTCTATACCAAAATTGTGTCTTACCCTAGAGAAGTGGTTCTTAGCCTTCCTAATGCCACTACCCTTTCATATCGATTCCCATTTAGTGGGGACCAGCAACCATAAAATTATTTTCATTGGTACTTTGTCACTGTAATTGTACTACCGTTATTAATCGGGCCACCCCCGTGAAAGGGTCATTCTACCCTCCCAAGGGGCGCAACCCACAGATTGAGAACTGCTGCTCTAAAGTTAAAGGACTTTCTCTTAAGTCCTACTTCATCATATTGTTAGAAGCACAAGTCCTGTAGTTATTTTTGTTGAGTGCTGTCGAATGGGTTTCTGGTCACAGCAACTCTATGAACAATATAATGAAATGCTGCCCAGTCCAATGCCATGCTCAGAGTTGTTCATTTGCCTGTGCTCATTGTTGCAGCCACTGGGCTAATCCATCTTGTAGGGGCTGCTTCTCCTTTGCTGCCCTTCTACTCTACCAAGAATTCTGTCTTCCTCTAGGGAAGTGGTTCTCAACCTTCCTAATGCCACGACTCTTTCATACCATTCCTCATGTAGTGGTGACTGCCAAATCGTGAAATTATTTTCATTGCTACATCATAACTCTAATTTTTCCACTTTAATGAACGGTCCACTGCTGTGAAAGGGTCATTCATCCCCCAAAAGGGGTCACGACTCTCATTTTGAGGCCCGCTGCGCTAAACTAATAGGAGATTCTCTTAAGGTCTACTTAGGTACATTGTTAGAAAAAACAAGTCCTGTTTCTTTTCTTGTGGGTTTTGACTCATAGCAACTCTATGTCAATATAATGAAACACTGTCCCATCTTGTGCCATCCTTGCAGTGTTTCTTTGGCTTGTGTTTATTGTTGCAGCCACTGTGCTATCCCATCTATATTGGGGCTGAGTCTATTTTGTTGCCCTTCAACTGTATCAAGAATTGAGTCTTCCTCTTGGACAGTGGTTTTCAACCTTCTTACTCACGACCCTTTCATCTAGTTCCTCATGTAGTCGTGACCAACCAACCATAAAATTATTTTTGTTGCTATATCATAGCTGTAATTTTGCTACTGCTATAATTCAGGCCACCCCATGAAAGGGCTGTTTGACCCCCTAAGTAGGCACGACACACAGGTCGATAGCCGCTGCTCTAAACGTAGGGGAGATTCTCTTAAGGTCTTCTTCAGCATATTGTTAGAAGCACAAGTCCTGTTGTTATTGTTGTTGGGTGCAGTCGAGTGGGTTTGGCTCATAGCCACTCTCTGCACAATATAATGAAACTCTGGGGGCCTTAAAGGCTTGAAGGCAAACAGGCTGAATTCTAACTCAGAAGCAACAAAGCCCACAGAGAAGAAGCACGCAAGCCTAAGTGAGCACGAGGTGTTGAAGGGATCAGGTAGCAGACACCAAAGAACAAAAACCATCATTGTGTGATCACCTTCCCCATATAAACGCTGAAGATGAATGTGTGCATAATTAAGTGTGGTGACGAAGGCTGATGGTGCCCGGCTATCAAGCGATATAGCGTCCCGCGGGAGGGGGGATTATATCATCGTGAATGAGGGGAGTGCATGACAGGGTACCAATGCCCACCTGTAGACAACTGGATATCCCTCCCTTGCGGAGGGGTAGTGGGAAGGAGATGAGTCACTCAGGGTTCAGTGTAGCTATAATGAAACTCACAACCTTCCTCTAGTTATTAAACGCTTCCTCTCCCCACCTCTCAGGATCCCAATTCTACCTTGCAAACCTGGTTAGACCAGAAGATACACAGCGGTACAGACGGGAACTGGAAACACAGGGAATCCAGGACAGATGAACCCCCCAGGACCAGCGGTGAGAGTGGCGATACTGGGAGGGAAGTGGGTGAAGAAATGGGAAACCGATCACAAGGATCTAGATATAACTTCCCCCCTGGGAGATGGGCAACAGAAAATTGGGTGAAGGGAGACGCTGCTCAGTGTAAGATAAGAGAAAATAATAATGTATAAATTACTAAGGGTTCATGAGGGAAGATGTGCAGGGTGAGAGGGTGAGAGGGGAAAGTGGAAATGAGCTGATTCCAGGAACCCAAGCGGAAAGCAAATTTTGAGAATGATGAAGGCAACGAATGTATAAGTGTGCTTTACACAATTGGTGTATATATGGATTGTGATGAGTTGTATGAGCCCCAATAAAATGATTTTAAAAAAGAAAAAGAAAGAAATGTCTATAAATGAATGAAGGCAACATATGTACAAAATGCCTGATGCAATCAATATGGATTGCAACAAAAGTTGTAAGAGTCTCCAAGAAAAATTTTTTAATAAAAATGTATATATAATAAATATTTTCCTAACTTATATAAATGATTAATAAGAATAAAATTAAGCACCCTGGGTGTTTTATAGGAAAAAAATGATAAAAGAACAAATGAGAGATTCAGCAGGAAGCAATGGATAGGAAATATTATAAGGAAAGTTTTCTCTTATATGGAATGTACATTCTCTTACATGACAACAATCAGAATATGCCGTAAGAACCTCAGACCAAATTCTAGAATAAAACAGAGGGAAAAAATCCCAACCCTTCAATAAAATGCTATATGCTTTCTATGATTTTCACAAAAGTTCAAATTCTTTAACAAAATATTTTGTTCATTCAAATTTTTAATTATGCATAAATTTATGTCTACTTGCATTACATCTCATAAAAAGGCATAAGAATTGTTTTCACTCTATCTAAAACTAAATAGAAGATAGTGAAAGCGAAAAAATAGCTTTCGTGAATGTTGCTTTGAAATACAAATGGCATTGTCCTAAGAAATTTAAATGATTTAATTTTTTAAAATCATTTTATTAGGGGCACATACAACTCTTATCACAATCCATACATACATCAGTTGTGTAAAGCACATCCGTACATTCATTGCCCTCATCATTCTCAAAACATTTGTTCTCCACTTTAGGCCCTGGCATCATGTCCTCATTTTTCTCTGCCCGCCCTCCCTGTTCCCCCCTCACTCATGAACCCTTGATAATTTGTCAGATCTTACATATTTTGTCTCCCTTCACCCACTTTTCTGTTGTCCATCCCCCAGGGAGGAAGTTATATGTAGATCCTTGTAACTGAGGTCTCAGAGCAGCTGGGTGTGATGTAGGGGAGGCTCTGGAAGCAGCTGCAGACACTGCGGATGTTGGCAGCCCAACAGTGAGGGTCACTGCATCCGTGGGTACCAGAAAACTGGCTGGGGTTGCTTATTCCCCTAGATGCTACCCCTGCCTTGAAGAGAACCGTGACAGAGGCCTGTAGACATGTGTCAGGAAAAGATGAGGCCTTCACTGTTTCCTCTTCCCACAAACCTTTGAGGAGAGCCTGCAGGGCAGGGGCTCGGCTCCCTGGCTCCAGTCACCTGCACTTCCCCACAGCCACACCCTCGCCAGCCCCAACTCCCCCTGCCCTGGGTTTGCTTCTTGAATCCAGAGGAGCAGCCTGGGCAAAGACCATGAAGAACCTTGTCCTTCAGGCAGCCCCTTTGATTGGGTCCCTTGTCCTCCAGAGTGTGGACACAAGCACACTAACAGTTGGGGAACTCAGGCTGTCACCACAGGGGCCAGGATCTGAAGAGGATGCTGGCACTGCAGGGCTTCTTGAGGGAAGCTGAGGACTTGCAGAGCTGGCTGAGCAGCCAGCAGCAGGTGGCCAGAGGAGAGAGGACTATGAGCACACCCTAGTGAGGAAGGGGCTAGGGGCAAGGAAGGGGCCCTGGAGCCGAATGAAGACGGTTGCTGGAGGGGGGGCTGCATGCGCAAGGGGCTGATGGGGAACATCAGTCTGGACTGTGGACAGCTGTGGCTTCCTATTCCCCTCTCTGCGTAGAGGGGCAAGTTCTGTGGCTGTCCAGTGCTGCCCTGCCCAGTAACTCACTGAGGTGTCTCACAGCCCACCAGCCAAGGCCCCCTGTGACCCCTCTCCTCTCTTCTCAGCTCCTCTTAACCAAGTTTGCAATATTTCGGCACCAAGTGAAGATGGGTGGCCACCAGGGGGCAGCCTGCCCCACTAGCGGAGAGCCTGCTGGAGTGGCTGCCCAGCACAGCCCCCAGGGCCCAGCAGTGGTGACAAGACCTACAGTGAGTACCAGCAGCCTGGAGCAGGGGTGAGTTTGGGGGAGGTGCTGGGCATGGGGTGGAGGGGCTTCCAGGGAGACCCTTGCTGTGCTGCGGCTCTGCCAACCCCCTGAGAGGTGAACTGGTTTTCTATGTGCCCACCTTGGGGGCCCGGGCCACGTGTTCCAGGGAGCAACTTGTGCAGCCTGGAGCTTGGGACACTTTACTTAAGCTGAGAGGCCATGTCGGACGATCTTCAGCAAAGCTCAGCCTTTGAGTTCTGGGCGTCTGGCTTCAGGGCACGGTGAGGGCAGCTGCTGGTTCTGGCCCACCTGCAAGCAGCCTGGCTGTACCTGGCCCTTCTGGGGACTCCAAATAGCACTGGGGAAACTGGGTGCACCGAGAGGCTGGCTTACTTGCTAGAGACCACAGTTAATTAGCAGTGGAGTTGAGACCCGATATGGCCCTCACCATAAAAAGGAAGTGTTTTCTGCCCTGGTGACCCTTGCCCTTCCCTGAGGTCAAGGGTGACCATAGCAGCCACATGAAGAGTGTCAGAAGCAGGGCACAATGACTGCCTCAACCTCCCCACTCTGCCCCCGCCGGGGCTCTTCCAGTCTTGGCCTAGTACCTCTATTGCTGGGGAGCAGGCTGGAGAGTCCCCCACCCCTGCAGGGCCCACAACCTTCCTAGCAGTGCCAGAGGATCTGAAAGGCACAGCCTGGCAGTATGTGGCCAGGCTCCCTGGAAATGGTCCCATTGAAGATCTGGAGAGCAGACCGATGGTTTTCCTGTGATTGTGTTACAGACATCTTACAGGAGAGAAGGACGTTTATAGATCACTGTCTACAGTTTCTGACCTTCAAAGCACTCAAATCATTGCCATCGAGTCGATTTCTATCATCGAGGCCCTGTAGGACAGCACAAGACGGCCCCTGCGGCTCTCTGAGGCTGTCACTACGGGAGCAGACAGCCGAGCCGCGTCTTTCTGATGGGTTTCAGACCACTGACCTTGCCACGAGCAGCAGCCCGGGGCATGCCTTTTTCTGACCTTGGGTTTGACTAATATATATATACACACATATAATGCACATATATATGTGAATTTTAATATAGAGGGTTTTTGTTTTAAGTGGAAACATGCAGAGCAGTTTAACAATTTCTACATATTTTGTTTGCAGCCCTCATAATATAACACAGCACTCTTCTTGCCTCCTCCCTGGTCCCTCCCTCCCTCCTGAACTTTGAGGGCAAATGCTCCCCTTTGCTCTGGGAAGCACTTGCCTCACAGGTGCCATGCGTTCACTTTATCAGCTCGACTGTTGCTTGGGCAGGGGTGATTCCCAGAGCTGGGCTCTGTTTTGGATTTGAAGGGCCCTGGTCTCGGGGTTCCAGCAGTCCCTGTCAAACTTGTAATACACTCTCTTCATGAAGTCAACTTCCATTTGCTTTCAAGCTGTGCACAAGTTGCCAGTTTGAGCTCAACCAGAGCAGTTTGAGGCGGTGGCTGGGCACCATCTAACTCTCCTGGTCTCCAGGACAAGGATGGAGGGCTGTGGTGTTGGTGGTCCATTAGTCCAGTGGACTACTTTGCTTCAGTTTTTGATTTTCTTCACTCGTTAACTCCAGATGGGGAGAGAGGGGATCCTAGTTGCTAGAGGTGGCTTTGCAATGGAGACAAACATTTTATACTAAAGTGAGATTCTTACGTGACATTTGCGTGACTGCAGCAACCCCTGCTCATCTTCCTCCGTGCTCACCCTAGCTGACCACCTTTCTGCCTCAGAGGATGGGGCACTCCCTCTGCCCGTCCACCCTCAGGTCCTCACTTTGAGTCCCACAAGATCCTGTGGTATCAATCCCCCCCCCGTTATCAGCCCCACCCCCAGCCTACACAAGGATTACAAACCCTCGCTCCACTCAGATTCTCTGTAGCTAGTGTCACCTCCCCTGTGTTCCTCAGAGTGTGCTCTGCACCCAAGAGATTATTGATTGGTTTCCACCGATAGTGACCCTCTGTGTCCCACAGAGCTTGCTCTGGGGGCAGCTCTCAGAAGGGGAAACCAGGAGGAGGAGGGGAGGGAGCAGTTGGGCAGAAGAAGCTGTGATGGACCCCACAGAGCCAGACTGCCCATGGAGTACAGGACCCTGCGGCTGTTTCCCCGAAGGGGTGTCCCTCAGGGCAGGTCAATGCTCTGGAGACCCCACCGCAGGTGGAGGCCCCTCGACCCCTCCTCAGTCCCGCCCTCCACACCCTCACCTACATTTGGAGCTGGGTGAGCTTCTCCTCCTGGGCCGCCAGCTGCCTTTCCAAGTCCTGGTGCCAGGCATGTGGCCCTCTAAGGGGCGGATCCCTGCTCACCCCACAGTCAGGGTCTAGCAGGAGGTCCTCTCAGGAGGCCAGCCAGACCTCGGCGTGACCCAGCATTCCCCGCAGCTCCTCCTGGTCCTGGCTCACCTGGCAGTGCTCCTGGTGAAGGGCCCAGGCCGTCCAGAGCTCCTGTAGCTGCCTGTCCAGCTCCTGGAGACACTGTGACCTGGGGGGCAGAGGGCTGTTGGGAGAGGAACAGGGTTTCGCCTGTATTGGGCAGGGCTGGGTTACAGTGGAGCAGGGAGAGCAGGAAAGGGAGCTCTGGCCATGCACTACCCTGGCCCTAGCCCTCAGCGCGCACATCTCTGGGGCCATGACGTGGCTGGTGTACAGCAGCTGCTACCCCGCCGGTCGCACTGCCTGGGCTCTCAGGCAGAGCTCCTGCCCCAGTGTCTCCTTGGCCCCAGCTGGCCCTTCTGAGAATATAGGCTAGCGCCTGCTTCTCTTGAGCCCGAGTGCTGGGTGGGGGACAGGGTATGGGAACATGTCTCAGGGCCAGAGGGCAGAACAGGGAGGAGGCAGGGAAGAGCTGGGTGCCCCCACCCGCATGGAACAGAGCGAGCCCCCATCCAGGTGGGGTGGCACATACAGCAGTTCCTGGCAGTGCCGGAGGAAGGCGTGGCCATGGGCTAACCACTCCAGCTGCTGGCCCTGCTCCCAGGCCGTCATGTGCAGGTGGCCCACGCCTCCTGCACCTCAGGCAGCTGCCCGGCCAGGCCCTCCTGGACCGCAGGGTGTACCTGGATGGCCTCCATCCCCATCTGAACCATCACCTCGTCCACAGCCACCAGCTCCCTCTGCAGCTGGCAGAGAGCAGGCTGAATGCTCCTCCACCCAGGACTCTGCAGGCCATCCTGGCTGTACCCCAGCATAGGTCAAGCTCAGGCCCGTCACCCCCCATCCCAGAGGGGGCAGGGGCAGGCTGCAGTCCTGCCTGGGGTCAGCTGGGGGTGAGGGCTCCTCAACCATCCATTGCCTACAAAGAAGGGTACTTGCAGGGAGGAGGGACTGGGGCCCTCCCCTGCAGGAGGAGGTGCTGGCGCTGCAGGACCTCCACAGACGCCAGGTCGTGGCCAAGAACAGCACCCTCCACCAGGACCACCTTCTGCATGTGGCCCCACAGCTTGAGCGCCGCCTTGTGGAAGTCGAGGGCACAGTGGGAAGTAGGGCCAGCAACTTTCTCCCTGAGAACAGGGCCAACTCCTTTTGAGCAAAGACTGTCACTTGGGGATTTGTGGGGCGTTAACACGGAGGGAAATAGGACGAAGACTCTATTCCCTAACTTATAACAGGGAGAATCTGGAAAGCTGGTATTCCACGGTAGGAAAGCCTCTACTTTGGTAAGTTAGAGGTAAAGTCCAAGTACATTATCCTGCTTTAAAAATCATTCCCACGGATTCTCCATTAACATCTAGGCTGCCTTAATGTGAGCACATGGCTGATTGTATCTCTGTGTAGAAGCAGATATGATCCTTTTGCCCTCTCTTCCCACCGTGACACCCAGCTCCCCTTGTAGCTTCCCCCAATTCAGGTATTAGCTTTCCTCACCTTGGTGAGCTCAAGTACAGGTGCCTTACGATAGATACCGCCCACCTTGTGACCCATGTCTCTACTGAAGAGGTGTGTCTCCAGGCTCCCTATACATGTCCCAAGATAGCAAAGGTTCCACTTCTCCCAGTTCCACGTGGTCTATCAAGAGGAGCTGAAGTGAGCATGCCTAATAAAACATGTCTGACTCTGTATTGTGTTCTCTCGCCCCTGTTTTTCCTGTCCTCTGTGACTTTACCGTGACCTTTACCTATTATCATTGCTGTACATTCGCGCCTTCTGGCCCTTCGGTGGTTAGAAGATGGATGGTTTCCTCTGATCACAGCAGGTTCCTGATGAGGCCCGGGGGGCACATGCAGGGCCCGAGGGGGGAAAAAGTCTTGACAAGCATGTTGGGACAAAGGCAAAAAGATGGGGAGCCCTGAGCACATGAGGCCGGCGGCTCAGGGAGCGAATGGGCTGCCTGTCAGGGGGTCTGCCTGTAGCACCTCCAACAGTCAGTGAGGAGAGGGCTGGCCCCGGGGCCACCCAGCCCCAGGATTTCGGTTGCAGGACCTGTCAGGTGCTCAGTGCACTGAGAAACCAGATCCCGAGAAAGGAGGGTGTTGGGAGGGGAGGCAGGGAGCTCTAAGAGTCGCGGTCAGCAAGAAGACCAGCAGGGCCTGTGCCCCCAACGAAACTGCGGCCCGTGCTCAGGGAGCATTGGGAGAGCCCACTTCGTGCTCCTCCCACAAGCAGTGACCTGCCCTGCAGGACTCCAAACTGGGGGCAGGAAGGAGGGTGGTTGGACGGGGAAGGCTGATTGATGCTGGGAGCTGGAGTCAGCCATGCCCCTTCATACACACATGCGCACACTAGAATACACACAGAAGTACGCATGCACACACCCACATGCCCACCCCTACACTTGAGCACACACGCACACGCACACACATGCACACACATCTGGGGTAGGCCCCTGTGTCCCGAGCCCCTAGGCTGTCGCTGGCCTGTCCCTCTGGGCACTCACCTCTGTGCAGGCTTTCATTGCCTTGTCCAGCCTTACCCATGTGGCCTCAACGCAGCTCCTGTGGACTTGACTCTGGGCCATGGAGCTGGGGGAGGCGAGTTCCAGGGCACCTGCCAGCTCCCTCAGGGCCTGCACCCTGGCAGCCCCACACTCTGCCCTTTCTCCTGGAAGACCTTGAACTTCTCTTCCAGCATCTGCCAAAGGTGGGGCTGGAGAGGGTCAATGTGAATGGGGTTCAGGCAGCTCCTAAAACTCACGAAAGGGCCAGCTGGCCCCAACAGCTCCCACATCCCTCAGCCCTTGTTCTAGAACTCTGCAGGGCATCTCGTGCCCCCTGAGCCCACCCAGCATCTACCCTACCCTCCATTCCTCCATTCACTGTCCTGGCACGGCTCACTTCCACACCCTCCAGGTCCTGCCCACACTGTCTCTGGAGAGGGCCCGAGTTCAGGGAACCCAGGGCAGCCCCTGCTGTCTGCGGCCTGTGGAGGAGGCAAAGCTGTGTCGGTTGGTCAGGGAGCCTGGTCACAAAGCCCACTTAGCAGGATCACTTTCCCAAGCCAGGGGCTCCCTACACCTGCAGGGGCATTCTGGGAAGAGTTGAGCTGGGCTGAGGATGCCCTGCACAGCCCCAGGCTGACCCAGGTCACAGTACAAGGTACTGCGTTTCCAGCCCAGATGGAGCTTAGGCGAGATAACGATTTGCCCGTGATCCTAGCCCAGAGGCTGGCCCGGAGTCTCAGGGGCCCTGCATTTGCTGCATGCAAGAAACATGGAGGGGTGCCGCTTCTACCTTTGAAGGGTGTGCAGTCTCCTCCAAACACACAGCATGCCTGGGTGGCACACAACGTGGCTACCCGTGGAGTGCCGTGGTTTAGAATGACCCCACCTGCTGACTCATGGGGATCCTCAAGAGGGTTTGCAAGCCAGTTAATCTTTCCAGGAACAGGGAACCTCTTCTATCTCCTGAGAAGCAGTTAGTGGGACTGAACCAGGCAACAGCCCAACACTTCCCAAGCAGGCCTCCTGGAGCATCGTTAGAGCAAGGGGTAAACTGCTAGTAATAATGGGCTTCTGGGAGGAGAGTTTGCAGAAAGGCCTGAAGCGCTGAGCAAGATCTCAGGACGGTGGCCCTCTGGGAGCTTAGGACAAGTTCTAAACCCAGCCATGAAGCTGAAGGGCTGACCAGACAGAAGCTGAGGGGGAGGAATGAGCATGCTGGGATAACTGCTGGCCCCCGCCTGGGGGTAGGGCTTCCTGGTTGGAGCTGTGGGAGCTGACTCAGGCCAGACCCCACCTGCTCTGAGACGCTGAGGCCACCCTCAAAGTTCACAGCCAACTGTCTCACGTGCTAGTCCGTATCCAGGTGTGTGCCTGGGGGAGGGGGTGGCTTCTGCAAGTGCTGCCACCCCAGGCCCAGAGTCCCACCCTCAATGCCCGGGACCTTGGCCACCATGCTGTCTCAGGAGAAAGCCACAAGCCTCCCAAATGCTGTGTCCCACTGGGTGGAGGCCCCACTGAGGAGACATGGATCGCACCAATGAATCACACAATCTGCCTCTGACACCTTGAGGCCTCCTCACCCCCCACTATCATCACCCCAGTGCCGCTTCCCACTCTGGACTAGAGTGCATAGGTATTAGCAAGAGATAAAACTCACAACACATGGAACACAGGAAAAGGAATGGGAATAGAGGTACCAAAAGGGTAGGGGGAAGGGGGGTAGAGGATGGGAGGAAGGGGAACAGATAGCAATGAATGACATATAACTACACACCCCTTGCAGGGAGAGGAACAACAGAAAGCTGAGGATAAAAGAGACAATGGTCGATGTGAGATATGAAAATAATAACAAACTATAATCTATCAAGGAACCACGAGTGGTGGAGGAGGAAAAAAAGGGGAGCTGATCCCAAGGGCTCAATAAAAAGTAAATGTCTAGAAAAGAATGATGGCAATATACGTATGACTATGTCAGATACAATTGGTTTATGGATTGTAACAAGAGTTGTAAAAGCCCCCAATAAGGACACACTGAGGATGACGAAATACACCACTGAAATCCTTATGCTAATCATGGAAACACTGTCAGGTAGTGGAGGACTAGTAAACCAAGGCAGAACCTTGCCAGAGAGAGGGCCAGATGACAAACACTTCTGGTCAGATTAAAGGGGAGGGTCAGTGACAAAGAGCCAGGTCGTTTGCACGATGCATGGCCATGGGGGCTTCAAAGATGGGTTCAAACATCAAAAAGATATGATGTGGCCCAGGATTGGCAAGCCTTTCCTTGTCCTGTACATTGCGGTTGCTTTGAAGCAGACCAACTGGATAGCACCTACCAACAAGACCAACCAAGGAAGAGGAAGCCTCTATGATCCAGAAACAGACAACACTTGAACGTGTCAGGAGACTTTTATAAAGGTAACCAATGTCCTGGTTCCTCATCACAGAAAGCTGGGGAAGCACCATTGTCCTGGTTTACCAGATGTTTCCCAGATGAATTACTGTCCAGCTGCCCATAGGAAGGAGAAATACCTATAGACATGACGGAAGGAAGGTTCACTCTGCTATGGGAATGTGTTAATCTGTGCACTTTAGATGTGGAAATCCACAGACACACGTGTATAAAAGAGAGTTGTAATTAAATATTAAATGCACATCAAGAAACTCCCCTAAAAGATCTTTTTAATGTCAAAAGCCCACCATTATGCCATAGGCCCCCCAGAATCCACAACCATCTACAAAAGAGATGGAATGAGGCTGACTGCTAGTAAAAGCCAAGTCAGAGAAAGCAAAATAATCTCATATTTGTTGGGCATCTGCATATAGATGTGGAGCATCCAAATCTGTTTCACGTAGATAATGTGGCTTCTGCTCAGATATGTCTGAGTGTACGTGAGGCTTGGAAGGAGTGGCATTTAACTGTCTAAGTCATCATCTCCCTTTACTGAAATTTCAAAATCAAGATGCTCAACAACTTGCAATGCTAAAGTGACCAATGCATGAATCATTCCGCCCTTCAATTAACACCACCTGTGCATTTTGGACATTTGGCGTGATAAGCTAACAAGATGAGTGAGCATAACCTGTTGTGAAAAACAGGAAGACACAGAAAGCTCCACTGTTTAATGTAATTATTGTATACGGGAACCTGCAGGATGTAAAATTTCCCATAAACATCTGATGATGGAAAATGACAATGCCCTTTGACCAAAAAAAAAACACCATATTGAGGTACTCTCAAAATGAAAAACATAAATCTGGGTGAGGCAACACAGAATGCAGCCTGTGAAACACGGCATGTTAAGATTTCCTTCACATTCAAATAGTTGAAAATCTAAGGCATGAGCTGAGAATAGTAAAACTGTTTGAGGCTCCATAATCGGTGCAGAGAAAACACCAGAATAATTGCCTCTTCCTTAATATACTTGAATCTGCTGGAGTTATATTTGGAGGTGAGATATGGGAAACTGTTTGAATTACAATAATATGGAAGTAAAAGCAATTTTACACTGTGAGAACCTCAAGTGTTTTCATTGGAATTGGTTGTCTGAATGACACCCACCTGGAGCTTTTTTTTTTTTTTTTTAAGTTGTAGCTTTTGATTCTGTGTCTTCTCTTCTGCAGGCTACGTTTTCGGGGTATTGACTGCTCTTTCTAGACTTTTGAAAAACTCTTAGGCTGCAGGTTTAAGGTCTGGTGCTGGCTTCAGTCTTGTCTATGGGAAGGAGAGAGACACAGAATCAAAGGGTTTATTCAGATGGTCTATGTGTCCTAACGTAGAAGTCAGACAGAACAGTCTGGTTACTGTAGTTGCCATCCGCCTGGGACTGAGTTTTGGCTGCATGAGAAGAATGATAGGGATGAAAGTGATGCAAACAGAAGCAAGTCACTTTAATATATTGATGCCTTCAGACTCCAGCCTGGACACTGATCATTTCTGGGGACTTTATATGCAGTCTCCCCTGACTCCAAAACAGTTCTGAGGAGTCCGTGATTGTGACAGAGTAGGAGGGCTCACTGCCTAGATATCACATTTCGTAGGTCTACATGAGGGCTATTCCACCTCAAGAGGTGTTTTAGTGTGCCTCAATCAGTGTTTCCACCCAAATCCCTAGGCTTCGGAATTTCCCAGTACCCTGTGTCCCGCAGTCCCTTTTACCCAATAACCCTGGTGTTTATACTTTATAACCACGTTTTCATTTGTGGAGATCAAAAAAATTTTTGTTATTAAATAATGTGGTTTATGGAAATTGAAAAAATAAGCCAATAGAAACTTATTTGTCTAAAAAAATAATGCCAGTTTGCAAGGAAATGTCTGGATAAGCTGAGTAGGCAGTAATAGAGCCGGCTCAAAGTTGGCAGCCAAGCACTTGCTTCATTGAATGTGTGTTACTATTCAGTGTTGGAAGTGAATTAGTGTCACGAAACAGGTTCCGGAAAGGTCCCCAAATCACTATTCCAAGGATTTAAAGCATACTTTCCCCCTTTCCATTTAACCTCCAGATCATTCAAGCTTTTAAAAAACAGGTCAATTTCACATTCAGTTCATCATCCCACAACTCAATAGGCTCATATCAGTTCAAAGACCCAGAAAACACAATATCTGTGTTGTGCTCTATTATAGTTATGATGAGCTGCATTAAGACCATCTGCTCCTCTTTCTTTTTTTAGAAAGTTTACCATAAATAGCATGCACTCATGCTATACCACACATCTCTCATGCCAATGTAGCTTTAAGTTTATATCCAATGTATTGAAGCCCAACAGACTGATGACGGTGAGATATGTAAAGCGAGGGGGTGGGAGTCCCCCATCCAGAGATTTTTCACTTTTTTTAATATTAACAAGCACACACAACATTGGTTTCTCTTGTTAGTTTTTTTACAATTTTTAAAAAGATGCTCAGTTACTGTTTTATTGGGTTTTTTTATATTTTGTGTATGTTTTTATTTTTTACCTCTTTTGTATAAGTAGGGAATTAATAGGGAAATATGTACTTTAAGGAATACATTTTAAGAACTAAAATATATTTTATTTTAAATAAATTAATGGATCTTTGATTTTACAGCTAAATCACTGATTATAAATTTGAAGAGCCAATTTACAGGATGAAAGAAAATTCTATCAAGAGTGTTATCTTTGACTTCAAAGCCTTTTAAATAAAGTCTTTTAACTACCTGTGGAAAAAAATAAGAAAAGAAAACCTAGAATCATGAGGTATTTGACTTCGGTCAGGACTGCCTCTTGACAGAATCGTCAGGATGGGGCCAGCCATAACTCAGGACTGAGTACCTTTCATCCAAACAGTTACTTTTGGGTAGATTCCAAGTAATGAAACTACCAGGTGTGCAGAGGTAAACTGAACCTTGAGAGATATGGGCTGCAAGGCTGTGTGAGGGTTCAAAAGCAGACCACCAGGTCTGCCTTCTGAGGTACGACCATATGGGCTCAGGTGATTGTTTTAGTTACGAATTGAGCACTTAAATGTTTGTGCCACCCAGAGATGTCATGGAGGAAAATAGCTTTTCACTGTTTAGTGTCTTTCCCAAATGGAAATGGGTGCTTACCTGTGTCCTGCCTTTTCTTATATTAGTTGTGTTAATCTGAGTACATTAGAGAAATAAATCCACAGAAACTGAAATGTATAAAAGAGAGCTTTAGATAAGAGTAAATGCACATGGAGAAAAAATCCCAAACCAAAAAAATCCCAATTGCAGCCCAAGTCTACAAGTCCAACATTAGCGCATATGTCACACCTCAATTCACTGTGTCCTCCTCCATCTTAACAAACACATGCTGTGATGGTGGCTGCAGGTGGAAAGAACTGCCCATCTGGGTTTCTGAGGTTGTTACCTCTTTACTGGAATTAAAAGTGCCTTTTGTGCACTTGGAGCGGTTGGTGTTTGTAACCACTCAGACACGAAGGTTCCATCTCCTTGTGCAGGAGTACTCGTGATTTATTATCCACCCCAATGCTGCTCCCAGGGTGGTACATGGGCCGGTGATAAACTGTGTACTGTTTAAAATCTGTCCATTTGTAGCTAGGTACAGAAAAGAAGGTCAGAGTGCAGGTCACTGCTAATTCCAATTCCAGCAATGTCATGTAAAGTGCAAAGCGCGCAGCAGGGTGTCTAGACTAAGGACACACTGAGGATGATGAAATACATCGGGGAAATTTACTTGTGATAAATCAGAGCTCCTGAGAGTCTGTGTCAAAAGTCAGGGAGGGCCAGATTCCAGAGTGGGTGGCCTGGGTTCCCACCCTGGCTTTGCCAGTCGTTCACTGTATATCCTTGGCAAGGCATCTCACCTCTCTGGGTTCCACTTTCCTCAGCCATGAAACAAATCAGCCAACGAATCTAAAAACAAATAACCTCACTGCTGTTGAATCCCTTTAGACTCACAGTGACCCTATAGGACAGGGTAACACTCCCATGTGGGTTTTAGAGACTGGAACTCTTTATAGGACTAAAACTGCGCCTTCTGCCCTCACCCCAAACTTAACATGTTTCTAATCCACACAATGTTTACAGCTTTAGGTTCTCATCCCTCTACTTCTTCCAAGAGACCGAGGAGAATGGAGTGTTCAAGCAATATCCAGGTCATATGACCGTCTTTCTCAGTTCTTAACCCGCCTTTTCCTCTCCTAAGCACAACTGTCATGTTTTCATGAGCGTCCGTGGCTATGATAAAGAATACACGTTTATGGGAGGTAATCAGGGCCTGGGTCTTCCATAAACCAGTTGCCAAAGACTTTTTACAGATAGGTAATAGTAGACCCATATGTTTTACTTATCTACTGCTGCCTAGTGACTTTCAATCCCACTCAGTGTGTTATTTGCTCACAATTCTGTAATTTGAGGAAGGTTTGACCAGGGCAGCTCAACTCCGCTCCACATGGCATTGGCCAAAGCTGCTAAGGCAGCAAGACCCGGCAAGACGGGTTTGCTTTGGTTCATAGGTCTCGGGCCTTGGTTCTTGCTGTTGCATTGGCTCCCCAATTTTCCTCCATGTGATCGTACCATGTTCTTACCTTTAACTTCTTCACTGCAGGGTGATTTTCAAGATAGATTTTTTTGTCAGGATAGTTGGGGTGACGGCCCATGACAAAATCCCTTAAAGGGATTAAATTGAATACACAATTTTATATATGACTGCTGAATATCCCCCAGAGCACACAAGTTGAAGGCACAGGACATTCTCCCTGAGAGAGGTTCCTTGTAGCTTTTGATTGTCTTCTAAGTCTCTTTTCCTTTTCCACAATAATGTCTGGGTTGCTTTATCAATTGTCTTCCTTCTTTTTATGTGGCACAATCTCTGGCTGTTTAGTCCAAGCCAATGCAGTTCCTTCCCAAACTTACTGGGTTTCCCTTGCATTGGATTACATGATGCACTCCATTTTATGAAAGCCTATCCCCACATCTCTTTGAGATGGATCTCTCTCTGTTTTAGGCTGCAATTCAGCCTACTTAGGCTGTAGCACAGCCACCTGAAGACTCTTAGAAAATCTTTTGTGTATGTACATGAGACTGTCTACAAGGCACTGCATTACATTCTTTTGTGATCTCAGTACAGGGTATTATAGCTATCTTGATCTGATCCAACGCAGAAGACATGCTTTCTTGGCAGTGCAGAGGCCATTCCTATTGTGAGACATTATTTTTTGGCAAGAAAGACTTGGGGTTGCAAAATAGGTTTATATTTAATTTCAGCAAGTCCCTTCATATTTCATATTTTTTTTGCTAAAAAACACAACTAAACCTCAAACAGAAGTAACTTCGTTAGCTTTTCTTTATCCTTCTGTAGTTTATTATTATTTGTCTGTTGTCTAAATTGTTAATGATGCTGAGAGTTCAGATTCTAGATAAAGCAGAAGAATGGCACTGCCGCCCAAAATAGCTGTTCTTGGTGTTAGTTGGTGTAAATCAATTCCAGCCCATCCACTCACTTACTGCCATTGAGTCAATTCTGACTCATGGCAACATAGTATAATTGCCCTGGTAGGTTTCTGAGACTATACATCTTTACAGTAGAAAGCCTCAGCTTTCTCTCTCAGAGAAGCTGGTAGTTTTGAACTGCTGACCTTATGGCTAGCAGGACAATATGTCACCAGGGATCCTTTTCAAGACTGTGACCTTTCAGAATCAGATTGTCAGGCCTGCTTTCTTAGGAACCTGTGGGTGGGTTTGAAGCATCAACCTTTTGGTTTTAATATGCAAGTGCTTAGCAAATGGGCTTTATCCTGGTTTGGAAAGCCTACGTCACTGGTCCTTTGCCTAAAGATTCACTTTCAATGGCCCTGGCTTGTTTCATGGGAAGGGCCAGTTCAGGGGCTCCCGGACAGATGGTGGGGTAGGATCCTTATTTAGTAGGGCCATATTGGGTGGGGGCAGAGGGGCAGTGTGTGTGTGTAATCTGCATCTTTACCAAATGGCCCCCCAGAGACTCAGATGAGAAACACGGGCCACAATTGTCTTCTGCCTCTCTTGTTGCTGCCTTTTGGGGATTTTTCTGTCTTTTAGCAGCCCTGGAGGCCCCTCCTATCTAGGCAGGAAAAGGAGCCAATTAATAAATACACACTAAGGTGTTAGACAGTGATAACAGCTAATCGCTTCCAAGGACAATTGCTCTCAGAAAGAAAAAAAAAAAAAGAGAGCTCATGGGGAAAAAAAATCAAAAATTATTTAACTCCAGTGAATAGTGTCTCCTGGAAGATTTGTGTGTGTGGGTGTCTGAAGTCGCTCACATCAGGCTCTTCCTCTGCTTTCATGTAAATTGGACTTTAAACACATTCCACAGAAAGGGTTTGAATGCCTCTGTGTATGGTAGCTTCTTGACATAAGAGGTATTTTTGTCTCTTTTGTTCACGGAGAGAGTCCCAAGGCCTGGCACTTAATAAGTAAGTAGCAAGCTGGTTGAATGAATGAGTGATTGAGGTAAAGAAGCCTTCTGCAGCCATCCAGGTTGAGACTGCCCTCTCAGAAGCCTGACTCTTGTCTAAAGTGAGGTACACCTCTCCCCCTCCCTATTCATGCTTCCCGGTGGTCTGCCTGTGATTGAGCTGAAAAATGATATTTCATACATGTCGTCCTCATTATAACATCATCCCTCAGAGCGAAGTTCTCTGACCACCCTGAAGACCTGTATTTAATGTGAGGAAAGGTGATTTAATGGAGTGGAGAGTGAAGCATAAAGCAGACAACCCTTTCAGAACAGCAGAGCAGGCTGTCCTTCCAAGGGGAAAGGGGCAAAAAGGGAAAGGAAAAAAATGGGGGTGGGGGGAAACCCTAACTCTCACTCTCCTAATAGACTGAAATTAGAAGTCCTTTTGGTCAGTTCCATCAGAAGACAAAACTGAAAGGGGGTTCATCCCACCCCCTTCCCCTCCCTGCCAGCGCATAGCTGACTTACCATGCATTTACCTTGGAGCTGATTATGCGCTGAGTTGAGGCAGACAGGGAGAATGTATTGGCATTTGGTCTCCCTTCACACATTTTGTTACAGCCAGACATCAGGGACTGAGCTGCGGGATATTAAAGGATTTGGAAGAGTTATCAAGGAATGCGACATATTTATCAAAACCAGGGTGATATTAGAAAGCTGGGTTGCTGCTACACCTGGGTGTGTTGCATGATTAAAAAGTAATGACAATGCATCCTCTTGATGGATTATGCACCTGGGTGAATACTGAGCAGGTCTGCTGGACCACCGTGGGTCAAGAATTCACCCCTAACAACCTCTTTGTTCTCGGAAGAAAACTGTGGCTGCTAGGTCACACTTGGAATCCAGGTAGGGTCTTGGTTAAGCATGACTGCTAATCAATAAGACGGCACTTGGAATTCACCAGCTATCCCAAGTGAGAAAGATTACAGTCTTAGAAAACTTCCAGGAGGTACTTCCCTGGCCTACAGGGTTGCTCAAGTCAGAATTGACCTGACTTCCATGGCATTGAGCTGTTTTGAGTTTTGAATGGTTGAATTGGAGACTCCAGGATTGGAGGAAGACTTGAGAACAACCTGAGATATGCAGGCGGCTCACCTTGCTTGCTGCAAGGGAAGAGGAGTCGAAGCACTTACTGATGAAGTTCAAAGATGATAGTCTTCAGTATGGATTAAAACTCGAGGATAAGAAAACAAGAATCCTCACCACTAGACCAATAAGCAACATGAGAAACAGAGAAAAGATAGAAATGGTGAAGCATTTCATCTTACTTGGACCAATCCACAACCAGAGCTCATGGAAACATCTGTCAAGAAATCACTGGATAAATTGCATTGGGAAAATTTGTCACCTTAAGAACCCAGGAGCATCTTGACCCAAGGCATGACTATTTTCATGTGGAAGCTGGAAAATGCATAAGGAAGTCCCAAGAGAAGAATTGATGGATTTGAAATACGGTCCTTGTGAGGAATATTGAATACACCAAAGAACTTCTAGGAGAACAAACAAATCTATGTTGAAAGAACTACAGCCAGATTGATTCTTAGAAGCGAGGATGGTGACACTTGGCTTCATGTACTTTGGGTGTTATCAGGAGGGACCAGTCCCTGGAGAAGGGCAGCATCTTGGCCAAGCCAAAAGGAGGACAAACCTCCACAAGATGGGTTGACACAGTGGCTCAAATGTAGGAATGGCGGTGAGAATGGCGCAGGGAAGCGTGCTGTTTTGCTCTGCTGCACATAGTGTGGTGATGAGTTGGAACCAAATTGACAGCACCTGGTTACGCAATGGACTAACAGCAAGATCAACCATTCAAAATCACCAGCCACTCCTCAAGAGAAAAATGAGGCTTTTTTTACTCCCATAACGAGTCACAGTGTCAGAAACTCACAGGGGGAATTCTACCCTGTCATATAGGGTCACTGTGAATTGGCATCGACTCTATGGACGTGAACAGCAGCAACAACAACAACAAAACACTAATGGTGGCTGGGTGCATGCGCAGACACCCATCCACTTGCACTGGGCTAAGTTAGTGGTTTCAGCAGAAAGCTTACATCGGTGGCTTCCAGAACTCCCCTGGACTGAACCAATTTATACCAGGTCCTTCAAATATTCCTGGTACCCTGGGTATCTTTCATTTCCCAGAGTTGGTTGTGTGACTTAGGCTTGATGATCATGGGGCCACATGAAGGACACCTATGTGCTCCAACCACTGCCTTCCGAGAGAGTGCTGCGGCCCATTGCTTTCAAGTCTGTCAGCTCCTGACTCATGCGGACTCCATGCGCTACAGAACAACATGCCCACTGGTCCTGCCCCATTCCTTCAGTGGGTGGTAGATTTGACCCCTTCTCAGCTGGGGGGTTTTCAGTGGCTGATGTCTGGAAGGAGGTCACCAGGCCTTTCCTCCTAGTCTGACTGTAGGCTGAAACCATTGCTGAAATCTGTTCAGCATCATAGTAATATGCCAGCCTCCACTAGCAGATAGGTGGTAGCTGTAACAGGAGGCACACTGGCCAAGAATCAAACCCAAATTTCCTTCATGACTAGTGAGAATTGTGCCATGGAGCCACCATTTCCTCTCTTCTGGTTTCTAGTGTTTATGTATACAAGATCACAGTACCTTCTAACAAGCAGTAAATAAGACTGTAACACGAGTCACCTCTATTTAGTACTCCCCCCATTTTTCCACATGAATTATTCAGTGTTTGACAGTTTCAATATGTCTGTCTTTTTAAAAATTGCTGGGTGAACTTAAAACAGCACAAGGAAGTGCCAGCATAGCAAAATGATACCCACCTGCTTATTTATCTTAAGAGAAGAAAAGTCTTGAATGCATTCACTCAGGTGAAAATATCATTAACAGAAAGCACTGACTAATGGTCACCAGGACCCATCGTTAATCCAGGCTTGGCCATCTGATTCCAATCCATCAGACCTAGCTATAAATCACTTATATATCTGGGTAATAAAAAGCAAATATAAATTTTCAAAAAGATTAACTTTGCATGGGATATAAAGAGACTCCATAACAACTTCAGGCATAAATATGTCTCAAGACAAACTCATTGTGTACATCTGGAATACATAATATCTCTTGCTGAAACACGTTTCCCACTAGACCCTACCCCAAGCCAGTAAAAGCCATTAATTCTACAGTAAACTGTGGATTCTACTACTCTGAAATGGGAGCTGTGTGTCTAGACCTTATTTGGGGCTGTTCATACTGAGGACTCACCAATACCCTGCTGCAGGGACAACAGTCCAGGTGAGAATCAGGAAATCTGGATGACAGGCAGGATATAGGAGCACTGAGACCTCAATATGCTTCTAGGGGAGTATGGCCCAATGGGATTCCATTTCTGCACCCCTGGCCGGAGGAGGTTGATCAGGAAAGTAATGGATTCTAAGGCAGTATTTCTTAAACTTTCACATGCATGCACTTACCCAGGTTCCTGGAAATCAGGGAGGGAGGCAGATTCTGATTTTGTGGGTTCAGGGTGGGGCCTGGGATCCTGCAGTTCTAGAGGCCCTGGTACTTTTGGGCTGTTAACCACAAGGACAGTAGTCTTAAACCACCCGCCACTCCTTGGGAGAAATATGAGGCTGTCAACTCCTGTCAAGAGTGACAGTCTGGGAAACCCACAGGTGCAGTTCTACCCTGTCCTATAGGGTCACTATGAGTCTTCCAGTCCTGGACCACCCTCATATATTTCTGATGTTTGAACCGATCTTTGCAGCCCCCGTGGCAATGCATCGTGCAAACGGCCTGGCTCTTTGTCACTGGCCCTCTCCTTTAATCTGACCAGAAGGGTTCGTCATCTGGCCCTCTCTCTGACAAGGTTCTGCCTTGGTTTACTAGTCCTCCACTACCTGATTAGCATAAGGTTTTCAGTGGTGTATTTCATCATCCTCAGTGTGTCCTTAGTCTAGAAAACCTGCTGCGGCTTTGCCCTTTACATGACAGAGCAGTGACCTGCACCCTGACCTTCCTTTCTGTACCTAGCCACAAATGGACAGATTTTAAACAGGTCACAGATTATCACCGACCCATGTACCATCCTTGGATCAGCATTCGAGTAGATAATAAATCACGAGTAGTCCTGCACAAGGAGATGGAGCCCTCGTGGCTGAGCGGTTACAAACAGCAGCCGCTCCAGGCGCACAAAAGGCGCTTTTAATTCCAGTAAAGAAGTAACAACCTCAGAAACCCAGATGGGCAGTTCTGTCCACCTGCAGCTACCATCACTGCATGTGTTTGTTAAGATGGAGGAGGACATAGTGGATTGGGGTGTGACATATGCGCTAATTTGGACATGTAGACTTGGGCTGCACTGGTTTGGGATTTTTTCTCCATGTGCATTTACCCTTTATCTAAAGTTCTCTTTTATACATTTCAGTTTCTGTGGATTTGTTTCTCTAATGTACTCAGACTAACCCAAGTAATATAAGAAAAGGCAGGACACAAGTAAGCACCCGTTTCTGTTTGGGAAAGACATTAAACAGTGAAAAGCTATTTTCCTCCATGCCATCTCTGGGTGGCACAAACAGTTAAGTGCTCAATTCATCACTTAAGCGATCATCTGAACCCATATGGTGGTACCTCAGAAGGCAGACCTGGTGGTCTGCTTTTATAACCTCACACAGCCTAGCAGCCCCTATCTCACTCGGTTCAGTTTGGCTCTGCACACCTGGTAGTTCCATGACTTGGAATCTACCCCACAGTAACTTTTGGATGAAAGTTACTCAGTCCTGTGTTATGAGAGGCCCCATCCTCACGATTCTGTCATGAGGCAGTCCTGACCGAAGTCAAATACCTCATGATTCTTGCTTTGCTTTTCTTATTTTTTTCCACAGGTAGTTAAAAGACTTTATTTAAAAGGCTTTGAAGTCAAAAGTAACACCCTTGATAGAATTTTCTTTCATCCTTTAAGTCGGGTCTGCAAATATATAATCAGTGATTTAGCTGTAAGATCAAAGATCTGTTAATTTATTTAAAACAAAATATATTTTAGTTCTTAAAATTTATTCCATACAATACATATTTCCCTATAAATTCCCTACTTATACAAAAGAGGTAAATATAAAAACAAACACAAAATATAAAAACCCCAACAAAACAGTAACTGAGCATCTTTTTAAAAATTGTAAAAAACTAACAAGAAAAACCAATGTTGTGTGTCTTAGTTAATATTAAAAAAAATCAAAAATCTCTGGATGGGGGACTCCTACCCCCTGGTTTTACGTATTTCACCGTCATCAGTCTGTGGGGCTTAAATACTTTGGATATAAACTTACAGCTACAATGGCATCAGCGGTGTGTGGTATAGCATGAGTGCATGCTACTTATGGTAAACTATCTAAAAAAAGAAAGAGAATCAGATGGTCATAATGCAGCTCATCATAACTATAATTCAGCACAACTCAGAGATTGTGTTTTCTGGGTCTTTGAACTGATATGAGCCAATTGAGATGTGGGATGATGAACTGAATGTGAAATTGACCTGTTTTTTAAAAGCTTGAATGATCTGGAAGGCTAAATGGAATGGGGAAAAGTATGGTTTCAATCTTTGGAATAGTGATTTGGGGACCTTTCCGGAACCTGTTTCATGACGCCAATTTACTTCCAACACTGTGGATAGTGACACAAATTCAATGAAGCAAGTGCTTGGCTGCCAACTTTGAGCCGGCTCTATTATTGCCTACTCAGATTATCCAGACATTTCCTTGCAAACTGGCATTATTTTTTTCAGACAAATAAGTTTCTAATGGCTTATTTTTTCAATTTCCATAAACCATATTATTTAATAACAAAAATTTTTTAATCTCCAAAATTGAAAAGGTGGTTATAAAGTATAAACCCCAGGGCTATTGGGTAAAAGGGACTGCAGGACACAGGGTACTAGGAACTTCAGAAACCTAGGGATTTGGGTGGAACACTGATTGAGGCAAACTAAGACACCGCTTGACGTGGAATAGCCCTCATGTGGACCTACGACGTGTGATATCTAGGCAGTGAGCCCTCCTACTCAGTCACAATCACCGACTCCTCAGAACAGTTTTGGAGTCAGGGGAGACTGCACATAATATCCCCTAAAGGATCAGTGTCTAGGCTGGAGTCTGAACGCATCAATATATTAAAGTGACTTGCTTCTGTTTGCATCACATTTATCCCTATCATTCTTCTCCTGCAGCCAAAACTCAGTCCCAGGCGAATGGCAATGACAATAACCAGACTGTTCTCTCTGGCTTCTACGTTAGGACACATATACCATCTGAATAAACAATTTGATTCTGTGTCCCTCTCCTTCCCATAGACAAAACTGCAGCCAGCACCAGACCTTAAACCTGCAGACTAAAGGTTTGTCAAAAGTCTAGAAAGGGCAGTCAATACCCTGAAAACCTAGCCTGCAGAAGAGAAGACACAGAATCAAAAGATACAACTGAAAAAAAAAAAAAAAAAAGCTCCAGGTGGGTGTCATTCAGACAACCGATTCCAATGAAAACACTTGATCTTCTCACAGTGTAAAATTGCTTTTACTTCCATACTATTGTAATTCAAACAGTTTCCCACATCTCACCTCCAAATGTAACTCCAGCAGATTCAAGTATATTAAGGAAGAGGCAATTATTCTGGTGTTTCCCCTGCACCGATTATTGTAGCCTCAATCAGTTTTAACTATTCTAAGGTCATGCCTTAGATTTTCAACTATTTGAATGTGAAGGAAATCTTAACATGCCGTGTTTCACAGGCTGCATTCTGTGTTGCCTCACCCAGATTTATGTTTTTCATTTTGAGAGTACCTCAATATGGTGTTTTTTTTTTTGGTCAAAGGGCATTGTCATTTTCCATCATCAGATGTTTATGGGCTGACTTCAGTGTTGCCTCACCCAGATATACGTTTTTCATTTCTAGAGTGACTCCACATGAGTTTTTTTTTTTGGGGGGGGGTTAAGGAGCATTATCATTTTCCATCATCAGTTGTTGATGGGAAAATTTACATCCTGCAGGTTCCCGTATACAACACTTACATTAAACAATGGAGGTTTCTGTATCTTCCTGTTTTTCACAACAGGTAATGCTCACTGATATTGTTAGCTTATCACGCCAAATGTCCAAGTTGCACAGGTGGTGTTAATTGAAGGGCGGAATGATTCATGCATTGGTCACTTTAGCATTGCAAGTTCTTGAGCATCGTGATTTTGAAATTCAGTAAAGGGAGATGATGCTTTAGCCAGTCAAATGCTACTGTTACCAAACCTCACGTACACTCAGATATATCTGAGCAGAAGCCACATTATCTACGTGAAACAGCTTTGGGTACTCCCCAGCTATATGCATATGCCCACCAAATATGAGATTATTGCTTTCTCTGACTTGGATTTTACTAGCTGTCAGCCTCATTCCATCTCTTTTGTAGATGGTTGTGGATTCTGGGGGGGCCTATGGCACAATGATGGGCTTATGAGATTAAAAAGATCTTTTAGGGAAGTTTCTTGATGTGCATTTAATATGTAATTACAACTCTCTTTTATACACGTGTGTCTGTGGATTTCCACATCTAAATTGCACAGATTAACACATTCCCATAGCAGAGTGAACCTCCCTTCCGTCATGTCTATAGGTATCTCTCCTTCCTACGGGCAGCTGGACAGTAATTCATCTGGTAAACCAGGACAATGGTGCTTCCGCAGCTTTCTGTGATGAGGAATCAAGACATTGGTTACCTTTATAAAAGTCTCCTGACACGTCCTAGTGATGTCTGTTTCTGGGATCATAGAGGCTTCCCCTTCCTTGGTTGGTCTTGTTGGTAGGTGCTATCCAGTTGGTCTGCTTCAAAGCAACCGCAATGTACAGGGCAAGGAAAGGCTTGCCAATGCTGGGCCACCCTCATATCTTTTTGATGTTTGAACCCATCTTTGAAGCCCCCGTGGCCATGCATCGTGCAAAGGACCTGGCTCTTTGTCACTGGCCCTCCCCTTTAATCTGACCAGAAGTGTTCGTCATCTGGTCCTCTCTCTGACAAGGTTCTGCCTAGTTTTACTAGTCCTCCACTACCTGACAGTGTATCCATGATTACCATAAGGTTTTCAGTGGTGTATTTCGTCATCCTCAGTGTGTCCTTATTGGGGGCTCTTACAACTGTTGTTACAATCCATACATCAATTGTATCTGATATAGTCATACGTATATTGCCATCATTCTTTTCTAGACATTTACTTTCTATTGAGCCCTTGGGATCAGCTCCCCTCTTTTTCCTCCTCCCCCACTCGTGGTTCCTTGATAGATTATAGATTGTTATTATTTTCATATCTCACATCGACCATTGTCTCTTTTATCCTCAGCTTTCTGTTGCTCCTCTCCCTGCGAGGGGTGTGTGGTTATATGTGACCCATTGCTATTGGTTCCCCTTCCTCCCATCCTCTACCCCCATTCCCCCTACCCTTTTGGTATGTCTATTCCCATTCCTGTTCCTGGGTTCAATGTGTTGTGAGTTTTAGCTCTTGCTAATACCTATGCACTCTAGTCCAGAGTGGGAAGTGGCACTTGGGTGATGATAGTGGGGGGTGAGGAGGCCTCAAGGTGTCAGAGGCAGATTGTGTGATTCATTGGTGTGATCCATGTCTCCTCAGGAGGGCCTCCACCAAGTGGGACACAGAATCTGGGAGGCTTGTGGCTTTCTCCTGAGACAGCATGGTGGCCAAGGTCCCGGGCATTGAGGGTGGGACTCTGGGCCTGGGGTGGCAGCACTTGCAGAAGCCACCCCGTCCCCCAGGCACCCACCTGGATATGGACGAGCACGTGATACAGTTGGCTGTGAACTTTGAGGGTGGCCTCAACGTCTCAAAGCAGGTGGGGTCTGGCCTGAGTCAGCTCCCACAGCCCCAACCAGGAAGCCCTGCCCCCAGGCGGGGCTCAGCAGTTATCCCAGCATGCTCATTCCTCCCCCTCAGCTTCTGTCTGGTCAGCCCTTCAGCTTCCTGGCTGGGTTTAGAACTTGTCCTAATCTCCCAGAGGGCCACCGTCCTGAGATCTTGCTCAGCGCTTCAGGCCATTCTGCAAACTCTCCTCCCAGAAGCCCATTATCACTAGCAGTTTACCCCTTGCTCTAACGATGCTCCAGGAGGCCTGCTTGGGAAGTGTTGGGCTGTTGCCTGGTTCAGTCCCACTAACTGTTCCTCAGGAGAAAGAAGACGTTCCCTGTTCCTGGAAAGATTTACTGGCTTGCAAACCCTCTGGAGCATCCCCATGCGTCAGCAGGTGGGGTCATTGTAAAGCCCGGCACTCCGCAGGTAGCCACATTGTGTACCACCCTGGCATCCTGTGTGTTTGGAGGAGACTGCACACCCTTCAAATGTAGGAGCTGCACCCCTCCATGATTCTTGCATGCAGCAAATGCAGGGCCCCTGAGACTCTGGGCCAGCCTCTGGGCTAGGATCATGGGCAAATCGTTATCTCGCCTAAGCTCCATCTGGGCTGGAAACGCAGTAGCTTGAACTGTGACCTGGGTCAGCCTGGGGCTGTGCAGGGCATCATCAGCCCAGCTCAACTCTTCACAGAACGCCCCTGCAGGTGCAGGGAGCCCCTGGCTTGGGAAAATGACCCTGCTAGGTGGGCTTTGTGACCAGGATCCCTGATCCACCGACCCAGCTTTGCCTCCTCCACAGGCCGCAGACAGCAGGGGCTGCCCTGGGTTCCCTGAACTCGGGCCCTCTCCAGAGACAGTGTGGGCAGGACCTGGAGGGTGTGGAAGTGAGTCGTGCCAGGAAAGTTAATGGAGGAATGGAGGGTAGGGTAGATGCTGGGTGGGCTGAGGGGGCAGGAGATGCCCTGCAGAGTTCTAGAAACAGGGCTGAGGGATGTGGGAGCTGTTGGAGCCAGCTGGCCCTTTCGTGAGTTTTAGGAGCTGCCTGAACCCCATCCATATTGACCCTCTCCAGCCCCACCTTTGGCAGATGCTGGAAGAGAAGTTCAAGGTCTTCCAGGAAAAAGGGCAGAGTGTGGGGCTGCCAGGGTGCAGGCCCTGAGGGAGCTGGCAGGTGCCCTGGAACTCGCCTTCCCCAGTTCCATGGCCCAGAGTCAAGTCCACAGGAGCTGTGTTGAGGCCACATGGGTGAGGCTGGACAAGGCAATGAAAGCCTGCACAGAGGTGGGTGCCCAGAGGGACAGGCCAGCGACAGCCAAGGGGCTCGGGACACAGGGGCCTACCCCAGATGTGTGTGCGTGTGTGTGTGTGTGTGTGCTCATGTGTAGGGGTGGGCATGTGGGTGTGTGCATGCGTACTTCTGTGTGTATTCTCGTGTGCACATGTGTGTATGAAGGGGCATGGCTGACTCCAGCTCCCAGCATCAATCAGCCTTCCCCGTCCAACCACGCTCCTTCCTGCCCCCAGTTTGGAGTCCTTCAGCGCAGGTCACTGCTTGTGGGAGGAGCACGAAGTGGGCTCTCCCAATGCTCCCTGAGCACGGGCCGCAGTTTCGTTGGGGGCACAGGCCCTGCTGGTCTTCTTGCTGACCGCCACTCTTAGAGCACCCTGCCTCCCCTCCCCACACCCTTCTTTCTCCGGATCTGGTGTCTCAGTGCACTGAGCACCTGACAGGTCCTAAAACCGAAATCCTGGGGATGGGTGGCCCCGGGGCCAGCCCTCTCCTCACTGACTGTTGGAGGTGCTACAGGCAGACCCCCTGACAGGCAGCCCACTCGCTCCCTGAGCCGCCGTCCGCATGTGCTCAGGGCTCCCCATATTTTTTCCTTCCTCCCAACATGCGTGTCAAGACCCTTTCTTCCCTCGGGCACTGCCTGTGGCCCCCGGGCCTCATCAGGAACCTGCTGTGATCAGAGGAAACCATCCATCTTCTAACCACCGAAGGGCCAGAAGGCGCGAATGTACAGCGATGATAATAGGTAAAGGTCACGGTAAAGTCACAGAGGACAGGAAAGGCAGGGGCGAGAGAATACAATACAGAGTCAGACATGTTTTGTTAGGCATGCTCACTTCAGCTCCTCTTGATGGACCACGTGGAACTGGGAGAAGTGGAAACTTTGCTATCTTAGGACGTGTATAGGGAGCCTGGAGACACACCTCTTCAGTAGTGACATGGGTCACAAGGTGGGCGGTATCTATCATAAGGCCCCTGTACTTGAGCTCACCAAGGTGAGGAAAGCTAATACCTGCATTGGGGGAAGCTACAAGGGGGCTGGGTGTCACGGTGGGAAGAGAGGGCAAAAGGATCATAACTGCTTCTACACAGAGATACAATCAGCCATGTGCTCACATTAAGGCAGCCTAGTTGTTAACGGAGAATCCGTGGGAATGATTTTTAAAGTAGGATAATGTACTTGGACTTTACCTCTAACTTACCAAAGTAGAGGCTTTCCTACCGTGGAATACCAGCTTTCCAGATTCTCCCTGTTATAAGTTAGGGAAAAAAGTCTTCGTCCTATTTCCCTCCGTGTTAATGCCCCACAAATCCCCAAGCCACAGTCTTTGCTCAAAAGGAGGTGACCCTGTTCTCAGGGAGAAAGTTGCTGGCCCTCCTTCCCGCTGTGCCCTCGACTTCCACAAGGCGGCGCTCGAGCTGTGGGGCCACATGCAGAAGGTGGTCCTGGTGGAGGGTGCTGTTCTTGGCCAAGACCTGGCGTCTGTGGAGGTCCTGCAGCGCCAGCACCGCCTCCTGCAGGGGAGGGCCCCAGTCCCTCCCCCCCGCAAGAACTCCTCTTTGTAGGCAGTGGATGGATGATGAGCCCTCACCCCCAGCTGACCCCAGGCAGGACTGCAGCCTGCCGCTGCCCCCTCTGGGATGGGGGGTGACGGGCCTGGGCTTGACCTAGGCCGGGGTACAGCTAGGATGGCCTGCAGAGTCCTGGGTGGAGGAGCATTCAGCCTGCTATCTGCCAGCTGCAGAGGTAGCTGGTGGCTGTGGATGAGGTGATGGTTCAGATGGGGATGGAGGCCATCCAGGTACACCCTGCAGTCCAGGAGGGCCTGGCCGGGCAGCTGGCTGAGGTGCAGGTGGCATGGGCCACATGGACATGAAGGCCTGGGAGCAGGGCCAGCAACTGGAGTGGGTAGCCCAGGGCCACACCTTCCTCAGGCTCTGCCAGGAACTGTTGTATGTGCCACCCCACCTGAATGGGGGCTCGCTCTGTTCCATGCGGGTGGGGGCACCCAGCTATTCCCTGCCTCCTCCCTGTTCTGCCCTCTGGCCCTGAGACATGTTCCCATACCCTGTCCCCCACCCAGCACTCGGACTCAAGAGAAGCAGGCGCTGATCTATATCCTCAGAAGGGCCAGCTGGGGCCAAGGAGACACTGGGGCAGGAGCTCTGCCTGAGAGCCCAGGCAGTGCGGCCGGCGGGCTAGCAGCTGCTGGCCACCAGACATGTCATGGCCCCAGCAATGTGCGCGCTGAGAGCTAGGGCCAGGGTAGTGCGTGGCCAGAGCTCCCTTTCCTGCTTCTCCCTGCTCCACTGTAACCCAGCCCTGCCCCACCCAGGCCACACCCTGAGTGCCTCCCAACAGCCCTCTGCCCCCCAGGTCACAGTGTCTCCGGGAGCTGGACAGGCAGCTGCAGGAGCTCCGGACGGCCTGGGCCCTTCACCAGGAGCACTGCCAGGTGAGCCAGGACCAGGAGGAGCTGGGGGAATGCTGGTCAGGCCGAGCTCTGGCGAGCCTCCTGAGAGGACCTCCTGCTAGACCCTGACTGTGGGGTGAGCAGGGATCTGCCCCTTAGAGGGCCACATGCCTGGCACCAGGCCTTGGAAAGGCAGCTGGCGGCCCAGGAGGAGAAGCTCACCCAGTCCAAATGTAGGTGAGGGTGTGGAGGGCGGGACTGAGGAGGGGTCGAGTGGCCTCCACCTGCGGTGGGGTCTCCAGAGCATTGATCTGCCCTGAGGGGCACCCCTACAGGGAAACAGCCGCAGGGTCCTGTCCTCCATGGTCAGTCTTGCTCTGTGGGGTCCATTACAGCTTCTTCTGCCCAACTGCACCCTCCTCTCCTTCTCCTGGTTTCCCCCTCTGAGAGCTGCCCCCAGAGAAAGCCCTGTGGGACACAAAGGGTCACTATGGGTGGAAACCAATCAATAATTTCATGGGTGCAGAGCACACTCTGAGGAACACAGGGTAGGGGACACTAGCTACAGAGAATCTGAGTGGAGCGATGGTTTGTAATCCTTGTGTAGGTTGGGGGTGGGGCTGATACGGAGGGGGATTGATACCACAGGATCCTGTGGGACTGAAAGTGAGGACCTGAGGGTGGACCGGCAGAGGGAGTGCCCCATCCTCTGAGGCAGGAAGGTGGTCAGCTAGGGTGAGCACGGAGGAAGATGAGCAGGGGCTACTGCAGTCATGCAAATGTCACGTAAGAATCTCACTTTAGTATAAAATGTTTGTCTCCATTGCAAAGCCACCTCTAGCAACTAGGATCCCCTCTCTCCCCATCTGGAGTTGACGAGTGAAGAAAATCAAAAACTGAAGCAAAGTAGTCCACAGGACTAACGGACCAACAACACCACAGCCTTCCATCCATGTCCTGGAGACCAGGAGAGTTAGATGGTGCCCAGCCACCGCCTCAAACTGCTCTGGTTGAGCTCAAACTGGCAACTTGTGCACACCTTGAAAGAAAATGGAAGTTGACTTCATGAAGAGAGTGTATTACAAGTTTGACAGGGACTTCTGGAACCCTGAGACCAGGGCCCTTCAAATCCAAAACAGAGCCCAGCTCTGGGAATCACCCCTGCCCAATCAACAGTCGAGCTGATAAAGTGAACGCATGGCACCTGTGAGGCAAGTGCTTCCCAGAGCAAAGGGGAGCATTTGCCCTCAAAGTTCAGGAGGGAGGGAGGGGCCAAGGAGGAGGCAAGAAGAGTGCTGTGTTATAATATGAGAGCTGCAAACAAAATGTGTAGAAATTGTTAAACTGCTCTGCATGTTTCCACTTAAAACAAAACCCTCTATATTAAAATTCATATATATGTGCATTATATGTGTGTATATATATATTAGTCAAACCCAAGGTCAGAAAAAGGCATGCCCCGGGCTGCTGCTCGTGGCAAGGTCAGTGGTCTGAAACCCATCAGAAAGATGCGGCTCGGCTGTCTGCTCCCATAGAGACAGCCTCAGAGAGCCGCAGGGGCCGTCGTGTGCTGTCCTACAGTTCCTCAATGATAGAAATCGACTCAATGGCAATGATTTGAGTGCTTTGAAGGTCAGAAACTGTAGACAGTGATCTATAAACGTCCTTCTCTCCTGTAAGGTGTTTGTAACACAATCAAAGGAAAACAATCGGTCTGCTCTCCAGATCTTCAATGGGACCATTTCCAGGGAGCCTGGCCACACACTGCCAAGCTGTGCCTTCTCAGATCCGCTGGCACTGCTAGGAAGGTTGTGGGCCCTGCAGGGGTGGGGGACTCTCCAGCCTGCTCCCCAGCAATAGAGGCACTAGGCCAAGACTGGAAGAGCCCCGGCGGGGGGAGAGTGGGGAGGTTGAGACAGTCATTGTGCCCTGCTTCTGACACTCTTCATGTGGCTGCTATGGTCACCCTTGACCTCAGGGAAGGCCAGGGGTCACCAGGCAGAAAACACTTCCTTTTTATGGTGAGGGCCATATCGGGTCTCAACTCCACTGCTAATTAGCTGTGGTCTCTCGCAAGTAACCCAGCCTCTCGGTGCAGCCAGTTTCCCCAGTGCTATCTGGAGTCCCCAGAAGGGCCAGGTACAGCCAGGCTGCTTGCAGGTGGGCCAGAACCAGCAGCTGCCCTCACCGTGCCCTGAAGCCAGATGCCCAGAACTCAAAGGCTGAGCTTTGCTGAAGGTCGTCCGACATGGCCTCTCAGCTTAAGTAAGGGGTCCCAAGCTCCAGGCTGCACAAGTTGCTCCCTGGAACACGTGGCCCGGGCCCCCAATGTGGGCACAGAGAAAGCCAGTTCACTTCTCAGGGGTTTGGAAGAGCCGCAGCACAAAAGGGTCTCCCTGGAAGCCCCTCCACCACATGCCCAGCACCTCCCCCAAACTCACCCCTGCTCCAGGCTGCTGGTACTCACTGTAGGTCCTGTCAACACTGCTGGGCCCTGGGGGCTGTGCTGGGCAGCCACTCCAGCAGGCTCTCCACTAGTGGGGCAGGCTGCCCCCTGGTGGCCACCCACCTTCACTTGGTGCTGAAACATTGCAAACTTGGTTAAGAGGAGCTGAGAAGAGGGGAGAGGGATCACAGGGGGCCCTGGCTGGTGGGCTGTGAGACACCTCAGTGAGTGACTGGGCAGGGCAGCACTGGACAGCCACCGAACTTGCCCCTCTACGCAGGGAGGTGAATAGGAAGCCACAGCTGTTCTTAGTACAGACTGATGTTCCCCATCAGCCCCTTGTGCATGCAGCCCGCCCTCCACCACCCGTCTTCATTCGGCTCCAGGGCAACTTCCTTGCCCCTAGCCCCTTCCTCACTAGGGTGTGCTCATAGTCCTCTCTCCTCTGGCCACCTGCTGCTGGCTGCTCAGCCAGCTCTGCAAGTCCTTGGCTTCCCTCAGGAAGCCCTGCAGTGCCAGCATCCTCTTCAGATCCTGGCCCCTGTGGTGACAGCCTGAGTCCCCCAACAGTTAGTGTGCATGTGTCCACACTCTGCAGGACAAGGGACCCAATCAAAGGGGCTGCCTGAAGGACAAGGTTCTTCATGGTCTTTGCCCAGGCTGCTCCTCTGGATTCAAGAAGCAAACCCAGGCCAGGGGGAGTTGGGGCTGGCGAGGGTGTGGCTGTGGGGAAGGGCAGGTGACTGGAGCCAGGGAGCCGAGTCCCTGCCCTGCAGGCTCTCCTCAAAGGTTTGTGGGAAGAGGAAACAGTGAAGGCCTCATCTTTTCCTGAAACATGTCTACAGGCCTCTGTCACGGTTTTCTTCAAGGCAGGGGTTGCATCTAGGGGAATAAGCAACCCCAGCCAGCTTTCTGGTCCCCACGGATGCAGTGACCCTCACTGTTGGGCTGCCAACTCTCGCAGTGTCTGCAGCTGCTTCGAAAGCCTCCCCTGCATCACACCCAGCTGCTCTGAGACCTCAGTTACAAGGATCTACATATAACTTCTTCCCTTGGGGATGGACAATAGAAAAGTGGGTGAAGGGAGACAAAATATGTAAGATCTGACAAATTATCAAGGGTTCATGAGTGAGGGGGGAACAGGGAGGGCGGGCGGAGAAAAATGAGGACATGATGCCAGGGCCTAAAGTGGAGAGCAAATGTTTTGAGAATGATGAGGGCAATGAATGTACGGATGTGCTTTACACAACTGATGTATGTATGGATTGTGATAAGATTTGTATGTGCCCCTAATAAAATGATTTTAAAAAATTAAATCATTTAAATTTCTTAGGACAATGCCATTTGTATTTCAAAGCAACATTAATGAAAGCTACTTTTTCACCTTAACTATCTTCTATTTAGTTTTAGATAGAGCAAAAACAATTCTTATGCCTTTTTATGAGATGAAATGCAAGTAGACATAAATTTATGCATAATTAAAAATTTGAATGAACAAAATATTTTGTTAAAGAATTTGAACTTTTGTGAAAATCATAGAAAGCATATAGCATTTTATAGAAGGGTTGGGAATTTTTTCCTCTATTTTATTCTAGTATTTGGTCTGAGGTTCTTACGGCATATTCTGATTGTTGTTATGTAAGAGAATGTACATTCCAGATAAGAGAAAACTTTCCTTATAATATTTTCCTATCCATTGCTTCCTGCTGAATCTCTCATTTGTTCTTTTATCATTTTTCCTATAAAAAACCCAGGCTGCTTAATTTTATTCTTATTAATCATTTATATAAGTTAGGAAAATATTTATTATATATACATTTTTATTAAAAATCTTTTCTTGGAGACTCTTACAACTTTTGTTGCAATCCATATTGATTGCATCAGGCATTTTGTACATATGTTGCCTTCATTCATTTATAGACATTTCTTTCTATTTCTTTTTTAAAATCATTTTATTGGGGCTCATACAACTCATCACAATCCATACATACCAATTGTGTAAAGCACAATTATACATTCGTTGCCTTCATCATTCTCAAAATTTGCTTTCCGCTTGGGTTCCTGGAATCAGCTCATTTCCCATTTCCCCTCTCCCCCTCTCACCCTGCACCTCTTCCCTCATGAACCCTTAGTAATTTATACATTATAATTTTCTCTTATCTTACACTGCGCGGCGTCTCCTTTCACCCAATTTTCTGTTGCCCATCTCCCAGGGGGGAAGTTATATGTAGATCCTTGTGTTCGGTTTCCCATTTCTACACCCACTTCCCTCCCAGTATCGCCACTCTCACCGCTGGTCCTGGGGGGTTCATCTGTCTTGGATTCCCTGTATTTCCAGTTCCCGTCTGTACCGCTGTGTATCTTCTGGTCTAACCAGGTTTGCAAGGTAGAATTGGGATCCTGAGAGGTGGGGAGAGGAAGCGTTTAATAACTAGAGGAAGGTTGTGAGTTTCATTATTGCTACATTGAACCCTGAGTGACTCATCTCCTTCCCACTACCCCTCTGCAAGGGATGTCCAGTTGTCTACAGGTGGGCATTGGTCCCCCGTCATGCAATCCCCTCATTCACGATGATATAATCCCCTCTCCCGTCTTTGTTGCTTGAAAACTGGTCCCCTCAGCCCTTCATGATCACACATGTTGGTGTGATGCTTCCATGTGGGCTTTGTTGCTTCTGGGCCTGCTTGTTTACTTTCAAGCCTTTAAGACGCGGGACGCTATATCGCTTGATAGCCGGCCACCATCAGCCTTCTTCACCACACTTACTTATGCACACATTCATCTTCAGCGTTTATGTGGGGAAGGTGATCACACAATGATGGTTTTTGTTCTTTGGTGTCTGCTGCCTGATCCCTTCAACACCTCGTGCTCACTTAGGCTTGTGTGCTTCCTCTCTGTGGGCTTTGTTGCTTCCTAGCTAGATTTCAGCCTGTTTGCCTTCAAGCCTTTAAGACCCCCATAGTTTCATTATATTGTGCACAGAGTGGCTGTGAGCCAAACCCACTCGACTTCACCCAACAACAATAATATCCTGAAGAAGACCTTAAGAGAATCTCCCCTTCGTTTAGAGCAGCGGCTCTCAACCTGTGGGTCGTGCCTACTTAGGGGGTCAAACAGCCCTTTCATGGGGTGGCCTGAATTATAGCAGTAGCAAAATTACAGCTATGATGTAGCAACAAAAATAATTTTATGGTTGGTTGGTCACGACTACATGAGGAACTGGATGAAAGGGTCGTGAGTAAGAATGTTGAAAACCACTGTCCAAGAGGAAGACTCAATTCTTGATACAGTTGAAGGGCAACAAAATAGACTCAGCCCCAATATAGATGGGATAACACAGTGGCTGCAACAATAAACACAAGCCAAAGAAACACTGCAAGGATGGCACAAGACGGGACAGTGTTTCATTATATTGTCATAGAGTTGCTATGAGTCAAAACCCACAAGAAAAAAAAACAGGACTTGTTTTTCTAACAATGTACCTAAGTAGACCTTAAGAGAATCTCCTATTAGTTTAGCGCAGCGGGCCTCAAACTGAGGGTCATGACCCCTTTTGGGGGATGAATGACCCTTTCACAGCAGTGGACCGTTCATTAAAGTGGAAAAATTAGAGTTATGATGTAGCAATGAAAATAATTTCACGATTTGGCAGTCACCACTACATGAGGAATGGTATGAAAGAGTCGTGGCATTAGGAAGGTTGAGAACCACTTCCCTAGAGGAAGACAGAATTCTTGGTAGAGTAGAAGGGCAGCAAAGGAGAGGCAGCCCCTACAAGATGGATTAGCCCAGTGGCTGCAACAATGAGCACAGGCAAATGAACAACTCTGAGCATGGCTTTGGACTGGGCAGCATTTCATTATATTGTGCATAGAGTTGCTGTGACCAGAAACCCACTCTACAGCACTCAACAAAAATAACCACAAGACTTGTGCTTCTAACAATATGGTGAAGTAGGACTTAAGAGAAAGTCCTTTAACTTTAGAGCAGCAGTCCTCAACCTGTGGGTCGCGCCCCTTGGGAGGGTAGAATGACCCTTTCACGGGGGTGGCCCGATTAATAACGGTAGTACAATTACAGTGACAAAGTACCAATGAAAATAATTTTATGGTTGCTGGTCCCCACTAAATGAGAATCGATATGAAAGGGTAGTGGCATTAGGAAGGTTAAGAACCACTTCTCTAGGGCAAGACACAAATTTGGTACAGAAGGGAAGGAAGAGAGCGACAGTCTCCAACAAGTTGGATTAGCACAGTGGCTGCAACACTGAGGCCAAGCACACAAGCACGGTGAGGGTGGCACAAGGCAGGGCAGCTAAGAGTCAAAACCCACTCGACGGAACTTAACTACAATAACTACAGGACGTGTACTTCTAACAATATGCTGACGTAGATCTTAAGAGAAACTCCTCTTAGTTTATTGCAGGGTTTTTAGCCTATGAATCACGAACCCTTTTGGGGAGTCAGTGGGTTGAATGACCCTTTCACAAGGGTTCCCTGATTCATAAGATTAGCAAAATTACAGTTATGAAATATCAGCGAAAATTTTGTATGACTGGGGGTCCACCACTATTTTGGGGACTGCATGCAAGGGTCGTGGATTTAGGAAGATTGAGAACCACTGTCCTAAGGAAGACACAAATGTTGGTACAGTAGAAGGGCAGCAAAGGAGAGGCAGCCCCTCCAAGTTGGAATAGCTCAGTGGCTGCAACACCCAGCGCAAGCAAAGGACCACTGTGAGGAATGCACAGGATGGGGGAGCGTTTCGTTATATTTTGCATAGAGTTGCTATGAGCCAAAACCCACTTGAAGGCACCTAAATACAATAACAACAGGACTTTTGCTTCTAACAATGTGCTGAAATATATCTTAAGAGACATTCTTCATAGTTTGGAGCAGAGATTCTCAACCTGTGGGTCATGACTCCATTAGGGTGATGAACAACCTTGCACAGGGGTGACCCAATTCATAGCAGTAGCTACATTACAGGTATGAGGTAACAATGACGATAAATTTATGACTGGGATTGTACCCACTACATGAGGAGTGGTATAAAAGGCCTGTGGCATTATAGGAAGGTTGAGAGCCACTGTCCTCGAGCAAGACAGAAATCTTGGCAGAGCAGAAAGGCAGAAAATGAGAGGCAGACCCCCAGATGATAGATTAGCGCAGTGGCTGCAACAATGAGTGCAGACAAGAAACCACTGTGAGGATAGCACTGGACGGGGCAGCGTTTCATTATCTTGTGCGTAGAGTTGCTGAGATTCGAAACCCACTGGGCAACACCTAACAACAATCACTGTAGGACTCATGCTTTTCACAATATGGTACTGTAGATCCTAAGAGAAACTCCTCTTAGTTTAGAGCAGTGGTTCTCAACCTGTGGGTCGCGAGCCCTTTGGGGGGGTGTCAACTGACCCTTTCACAGTGGAGGCCTGATTCATAACTGTAGCAAAATTAAAGTTACGAAGTAGCAATGAAAATAATTTTATGATTGGGGGTTCATCACTACATGAGGAAATGAATGAAAGGGCAATAGAGGGGCAGCAAAGAGAGGCAGCCCCCCAAAAGTTGAATTAGCCCATGGCTGCAACAATGACAACAAGCAAAACAACCACTGTGAGGGTGGCACGAGACAGGGTCACGTTTCATTATATTGTGTATAGAGTTGCTATGAGCCAGCACACACTCAAAGGCACCAAACAGTAACAACAGGACTGTGCGTCTATGAATATGCTGAAGTAGACCTTAAGAGAAACTCCCATTAGTTTAGACCAGTGGTTCTCAAACTGTGTCACAGTGCCTTTAGAAGACTAATGAACCTTTCACATGGGTGGCCTGATCCATAACAGAAGCGAAATTACAATTATGATGTAGCAATGAAAATATTTTATGGTTGGGGAGTCACCACTACATGAGGACTGGTATGAAATATTAGTGGCATTCTGAAAGTTGAGAACCACTATTCTTGAGGAAGACACAAATCTTGGTACGGAAGGGCAGGAAAAGAGAGGTAGTCCCTAACAAGATGGATTACCACAGTGGCCGCAACAATGAGCGCAAACAGAAGAACCACCGAGAGGATGCACAGGGCAGGACAACGTTTCATTACATTGTGCATAGGGTTGTATGAGCCAAAACCCACTCGAAGGCAGCCAAAAACAAGAACAGGATTTGTGCTTCTAACAATATGCTGAAACATAACTAAAAAAGAAACTCCTCTTAGTGTAGAATAACAGTTCTCAAATTGTGGGTCGTGATGCCTTTTGGGGGGAGGGGGGAGAATGACTATATCACATGGCAGCCTGATTCATAACAGTAGCATAATTTTAGTTATAAAGTAACAAGGAAAGTAATTTTATGATTGGGGGGGGAGGTTACCAATACGTGAGGAATGGTGTGAAAGAGTCGTGCATTAGGAAGTTTGAGAACCACTGCACTAGAGGAAGACAAAAATCTGGGTACAGTAGAAGGTCAGCAAATGAGAGGCAGTCCCCCAAAAGATGGATTAGCACAGAGACTGCAACAATGAGTGAAAACAAAAGAAAAGTGTGAGGGTGTTAGAGGATGGACGATGTTTCATGATACTGTGCATAGAGTTGTTATGAGCCAACTATGAGCCAAACCCACTCGACAGCCTCTAACAACAATAAAAACAGGACTCGTGCGTGTAATAATATACTGAGCTATACCACAGGAGAAACTCCTCTGAATTTAGAACAGCAGTTCTCAACCTGTGATTTGTGACCACTTTGGTTGGTTGAACAACCCTTTCACAGGGTGACTAGATTCATAAGACTTGCAAAATTACAGTTATGGAATAACAGTAGAAAAAAACCTTTATGCTTTGGGGACCACCACTACACATTGGGAAGTGTATGGAAAGGTTGTAGAAATAGGAAGGGTGAGAAACACTGTCCTAGAGGAAGACACAAGTACAGTAGAAGGGCAGCAGAAGAGAGGAAGTCCCTACAAGACGGATTTGCACGGTAGCTGCAACAATGAGCGCAAGCAAATAACCACCGTGAGGATGATGCAAGACTGGGTAGGCCCTTATTTTATTGTGCACAGGGTTGCTATGAGCCCAAACCCTCTCCACGTTCCAAACAACAATAACAGGAGGAATCATACATCTAACAGTATGCTCAAATAAACCTTGAGAGAAACTGCTCTTAGTTTAGAGCAGCCGTTCTCAACTTGTGAGTGGTAAATCCTTTTGGGGTGTTCGAATGACCCTCCGATAGGCGTGGCCAGATATGTAACAGTAGCAAAATTACAGTTATGAAGTAGCAACAGTATAATTTTTTGGTTGGGGGGTCATTACTACACGAGGCACTGTATGAAAGGGTCGTGGCATTAGGATTGCTGAAAACCACAGTCCTACAGGAAGACACAAGTCTTGATACAGTTGAAGGGCCGCAATATAGAGTCAGCCCCCAAATAGATGGAATAGCATAGTGGCTGCAGCAATGAGCTCAAGCTAAGGGAACACGGTGAGGATGGCACAAGATGGGGCAGCATTACATTATATGGAGCATAGCGTTGCTATGAGTCAAAACCCACTCGACTGCACCTGACAACAAAACAACAGGACTTGGGTTTCTTATCATGTGCTGAAGTAGACCCTAAGAGAAACTCCTATTAGTTGAGTGCAGCGGTTCTCAACTTTTGGGTCACGAGCCCTGTTGGGGGATGAATGAACCTTTCATAGTGGTCGCCTAGTCATAACAGTAGAAATATTAGAGTTACAAAGTTGCAATGAAAATAATTTTATGATTTGGCAGTCAGCACTATATGAGGAACGGTATGAAAATGTTGTGGCATTAGGAAATTTGAGAACTACTGCCCTAAAGATCTGGTAGAGTAGAAGGGCAACAAAAAATAGCCAGCCCCCCCCAAATATGGCTCCAACAATGTGCACTAGCAAACAACCACTGACAGGATGGCACAGGTCTGGGAAGCATTTCATGATATTGTGCATAGAGATGTGATGAGCCAAAACCCCCTCCGCAGAACTTAACAACAATAACAACAGGGCTTGTGTGTTTCACAATATGCTGAAGTAAATCTTAAGAGCAACTCTTCTTAGTTTACAGCAGGGTTCTCAACATTGGGTCGTGAACACTTTCAGGTGGGGGGTGTTTCTAACACCCCTTCACATTGATGGCCTGATTCATAACAGTAGCAAAAGTACAGTTATGAAATATCAATGAATATAATTTTATGATTGGGGTCCACCACTACATTGGGAACTGTACAAAAGAGCCGCAGAATTAGGATGTATGAGAAAGATTGTCTTAGAGGAAGACACAAATGTTGGTACAGCAGAAGGGCTGCAAAAGTCAGGCAGCCCCTATAAGATGGAATAGATGCAGCAGTGAGCGCAAGCAAAGGACCACAGTGAGGATGGCACGAGATGGGGCCGAGTTTCATTATATTGTGCATACAGTTGCTATGATCCAACACACACTCAAAGGCACCATACAATAATAAAAAGAACTAGGGCTTCTAAGAATATTCTGAAATAGACCTTAAGAGAAACTCCTATTCGTTTAGACCATTGGTTCTCAAACTGTGTGTTGAGACACTTTGAGGAGACTAACGATCCTTTCACATGGGTGGCCTGATCCATAACAGAAGCAAAATTACAATTATGATGTAGCAATGCAAACATTTTATGGTTGGATGTCACCACTACACGAGGAATGGTGTGAAGTGGTTGTGGCATTTGGAAAGTTGAGAACCACTGCTCTAGAGGAAGACACATATCTTGGTATAGAAGGGCAGGAAAAGAGAGGCAGTGCCCAACAAGATTTATTAGCATAGTGGCTGCAAAAATGAGTGTGAGCAAAAGAACCACTGTATGGAAGGCACAGGATGGGAAAGCATTTCATTACATGATGCATAGAGTTGGTATGAGCCTAAACCCATTCGAAGGCACCAAACAACAGGATTTGTGCCTCTAACAATATGCTGAAGAAGACTTTAAAAGAAACTCTTAGTGTAGAGTAACAGTTCTCTAACTGTGGGTCACGACGTCTTAGGAGGGAACAATGAGCATTTCACATGGGTGACCTGATTCATAACAATAGCAAATTTATAGTTATGGAGTAACAAGGAAAATAATTTTACGATGGGAGGGGTAACTAGTACATGAGGAATGGTGTGAAAGAGTCATGACATTAGGAAGGTTGAGAACCACTGCCCTAGAGGGAGACATAGATCTGGGTACAGTAGAAGGGCAGCAAAAAGAGTCAGCCCACAGCACGATGGAATACAACAGTGGCTGCAACAATCTGCGCAAGCAAAAGAACCACTGGGAGGATGGTGCAGGACAGGACACCTTTCCATCATATTGTGCTTAGAGTTGCTAGGCGTCGAAAGCTACACAACAGAATCTAACTATAACTATAGGATTTGTACTTCTGACAATAGGGTGAAGTAGATATTAAGAGAAACTCCTCTTAGTTTAGACCAGCGGTTTTTAACCTGTGGTTCGCGACCACTTTTGGCGATCGAATGACCCTTTCACAGGTGTGAAATGATTCATAACTGTAGGAAAATTACAGTTAAGAAGTAACAATAATGTTATGATATGGGTCACCACTACATGAGGAACTGTATGAAAGGGTCATGGCATTAGGAAATTTGACAACCACTGCCCTAGAGGAAGACACAAGTCTTGGTACCGTAGAAAGGCCACAAAAAAGAGGCAGCTACCCAAAAGTTGGATTAGCACAGTGGCTGCAACAATGAGCACAAGCAAAAGAACCACTGTGAGGATGGCATATGATGGGAAAGCATTTCCTTATATTGTGCATAGAGTTACTATGAGCCAAAACCCACTCGATGGTACCTAACACTAATAACAACAAAACTTGTGCATCTACCAGTATGCTGAATTCTATCTTAAGAGAATCTCCTCTTAGTTTAGAGCAGGGGATCTTCACCTGTGTGTCGCGACCCCTTTGTGGATATGGAATGAAAATTTCACAGGGGTGTCGTGACTCATAACAGTAACAAAATTACAGTTATGAAGCTGCAATGAAATCATTTTATGGTGGGGGGGGGTCACCATTAATGAGAATCGGTATGAAAATGTCATGGCATTAGGAAAGTTGAGAACCACTGCTCTAGAGGAAGTCCCAAATCTTGGTATGAAAGGGCAGGAAAAGAGAGGTGGTCCCCAACAAGATGCATTAGCACAGTGGCTGCAATAATGAGCGCAAGCAGAAAACCACTGTGAGGATGTCACAGGACAGGGCGGCGTTTCATTATATTGTGCGTAGAGTTGCTATGAGACATACCCACTCGACGGCACCTAACAACAACAACAAATGGACTTGAACTTCTAACAGTATGGTGAAATAGACCTTAAGAGAAACTCCTCTCAATTTAGAGCAGCAGTTCTCACCATGTGGGTCGTGACCCGTTTGGGGCTGACGAACCCTTTACAGGGTTGCATTATTCATAACTTGTAACAAAACGAGAGTTACAAAGTAGCAAACAATATAATTTTATGATTGGAGGTCTACCACTACAAAGGAAACTGTATGAAAGTGTCGTGGATTCAGGAAGTTGAGAAGCACTGTCCTAGAGGAAGACACAGATATTGGTAGAGTAGAAGGGCAGCAAAGGAGAGGCAGCCCCTACAATTTGAAATAGCTCAGTGGCTGCAACAATGAGCGCAAGCAAAGAACCACTGTGAGGAATGCACAGGATGGGGCAGCGTTTCAGTACATTGTACATAGAGTTGCTGTGAGTCAAAATCCACTCGACAGCACTTAACAACAACAAGAACAGATCTTGGGCGTCTAACAATATACTGAACTACATCTTAAAGAAACACCTCTTAGTTTAGAGCTGCGGTTCTCAACCTGTGGATCGGGACCTGTTTGGGGGTTGCGCTACCCATTCACAGGGGTCGGTCTCTTCTTCATAGTAGCAAAATTACAGTTATGAAGTAGCAACGAAAATAATTTTACAAATGGATGTTCACCACAACATCAGGAACTTCATTATAGTGCCAAGGAATTAGGAAGGTTGAGAACCAATGGTTTAGAGCATAGGAAATCTGATGCAATACTGCATATTTTAACACACATGAAGTTGGAAAATAAAGGAATTTGGGAGGGGACGATAGTATCAAATTCCTTTGAGTCAGAATTGCTCTATATCATAGAGTAGCTAAGACAACGAGAAGAAATGACAAAGTCAAAGAGCTGAAGAGAAAATTCCATAGGACACGTGGCAACAGATTTATGCTCTTGTTAGACCCTCGGGGCCTCCTTATCTTTTGTTGGCTTTCTTAAGCCCATCCCCACCACTGTGAATAGTCTTCATTAAACTCTTTTATTTAAACCTTCCGCATGGTTTGTTTTCTGCTGGAACCCTCAGAGATATCATTTAATTTTCTTGATTGCAATTCATCTCAAGCATACAGAAATCTTTCAAGGGTTTGTTTTATGTTTTGTTTTCATCCACAATAGCATTTCCTTCCAGATTTGTTTGTCCTTGAAACATGATCAATAGTTCTTTCCTCTCCAATGAAACCCAAGTGATACGCTGCCTGACTGCCTATGAAGTTCATGTGTAGCCTACATGGAGATCCCAACCATTCCCTAGACAAGTGTTTCTCAACCTTCCGAATTCCATGATTCTTTCATACAGTTCCTCAGGTTGTGTTTACCCCGATCATAAAAATTATTTCATTGCTAATTCATCACTGTAATTTTGCTACAGCGATGAACCAGGCAACCCCTGTGAAAGTGTCATTGGACCCCCAAAGGTGTTGTGACCCACTGGTTGAGATCCACTACCGGAGACCAACGTATGGCCCGAGGGCTGTATAGGGCCCCTCAAATAATCAATAGCTGCCAGCATCACACATCTCACCAACGAGAAGCATTTGTAGCCATCACCTTAAGGGTGATTTCATTAAATATTTGACCTGTATGGCCCCATGAATGATGTTATAAATCACCACATGGTCCTTGGCAGAAAAACAGGTTTCCAGCTCCTGCTCCAGACCAAAGGTTCCCAAACTTATTCTGCCTACTGCCCTCTTTTCAGAAAAAGAAATTACTCAGGACCGCCCAGCAATGAAAGAATTTTGTACTGTAGCCCACCATCCAGGATAAAATGTAGATATCTGCTTTGTAGATCTCTGGATTTTTCTGTGCCCAGTAGGTGGGTGGCGTTGCCCACTTTGGGAAACTAGACTCTAGGAAAATCAGGTGTGTTTTCACTCTCTCTGCAAGAATTTCAGTTGAGGAGCAAGATTTGTCTTGAATGAAGGGTATTCAGATTGCTCCTTAGAGGCAAGGATGGCTAGACTTCATCTCACATCCTTGGGCATCAGGAGCTATGAAGAACAACATCATGGAAAAGGCCATCATGCTTGGTAAAGGGGCGCCCAAAAGGGGAGGACCCTCACCAAGATGGATGGACACAGTTTCTACAACAACACACTAAAACATAACAATTGTGAGGCTGGCACAGGAGCAGGCAGTGTTTCTTTTGATTGTATGTAGAGTCGCCACGAGTTGAAACCAACTTGACAGCATCCAACAAAACCAGATGTGGAGAAAGCATGGCCTGGTCTGTGTACAGTGGCCCCACCGAGGTTCCTCATCAGTTGTGTCTGAATGGGCCAGGTGCTCTCACAAACCTCCTCCTCAATAGACAACTTAGAATGTTTTCTTTCTGCCCAGGAACCATCTTAAAATTTAAAATGACCATTTGACACTGAGTTGATTGCGATTCATGGTGAGTCATAGGACTTTCAATGGGCATAACCTTTCAGAAACAGATGGCCAGGCTTTTCTTCCAAGGTATTTCTGGGTGCGCTTGAACCTCCTCAGTTTCTGTTAATGGCCAAGTGTTTTAACCATTTGTACTCTCCAGGGATGACTCACAGCTCTATATATCCTTAAAACTGACATCTCTCCTCTCTTTGGAAAGCCATGGCAATTGTTCTGTTTCAGTAGATTTACCTTCTTTAAATATAGGAATGACATATACTTCTACCACCTCACAGAAAATGTCAGAAACTCGTAGCTCTCATTTAATAATGGCGTGGGTGATTACATATTGGGCTGCTAATCCCAAAGTCAACAGTTCAAAACCACTAGTCACTCTCAGGGAAAAGCATGAAACTTTCCAATCCTATAAAGTTACAATCTCAAATACCCACAGGAGCAGGTGGACCCTGTCCTGTAGGGTAGAACTGAGGTCATGGGGAGTCAGAGTGGATTCGATGGCAGTGAGTTTGGTTTGGTTTTTGGACTCCCCTCCTACCGCAATAGCTCACAATTACTAAGTGCATGTTATGTACTAGTGTTCTAAGCATGGCATGTACATGCACTCATTTCATCCCACTGGTTGTGGTGTGGGTGAAGCATTAGAACTGCTAACCAGAAGTTCGGTGGTTCAAACCCACCAACTTTCCTTCGGAATCAAGATGGGGCTGTCTGAGCTCATAAAGATTTTCAGGGTTGGACGTCTGCAGGGACAGTTATTACTTTATCCTGCTGAGTTGCTCTGAGTCTGAATGAACTTTAGAGAAGTGGGGTTTTGGTGACTTTTGCAACCCCTTTAAGAGGAGCGCTGGCGGGGCAATAGAGAAGCCCTTGACTATTTACCACTAGCTCAGCGAAACCCTCAGCAGCTTCCCATGATAATGATGCGTCAATTTGCTCCAGTATCAGTCACAGCCTATGGGAACGCCTATAGAATGGTTCCACTCTGTCCTCCAGGCTCACTATGAGTTGGAATCGACTGACCCATTGGTAGTGCATCAGCTTCCGTCTATAGGTGAGAACACGAATGCACAGAGAGGTGCAGCCATCTGGCCCATGGGTAACCAGGTTATCCAAGGGGGAGCTGGAATTTAAATCCCAGCAGACCAGCCTCAGAGACTACAGGCTTAGCTCTACCGTCTGCTGATATCTGGACTAAGAGTGGTTGGATTTTGCCTCCTTTTCCCAACACATCATCTCCACTGTCCCCTATCAAGCAAAATTAGCTTGAGCATTGAACAGGCACCCTCCAGCCCTGCCCGATTGCACACGCGCAGGGGAGAAAAGGATGGGGAGATCACTGGGCTGTTTTAGCTGCCACCTCTACTCGCACTGCGCCAACACACCCACAACGAAGTCAGAGAAAGAATTCTTGGCCTTGTAACCACTCCTCAGCCCTGACACCTTGGAGAGAGCCAAAGCCACTCTCTTGGACACCCACTCGACTGCTACCTGGGAACTTCCCACGGAGCACTTGTGGACAAAGGAGAGGGAGCACGCCTGCAATGTAATTAACATTATGACAACTTGTTCCCCCCTTGGAGAATGACACCATTAGCTGCTTCAATTGTG